>NC_140939.1:62928434-63405934 GCF_014529385.1 Adiantum capillus-veneris
TGGATGAGATCCAATGGTAAACAAAAGAGGAGCTAGTGGGCAGCCCTGCTTAGTGGATCTTTTTACGTCAAAAGCCTCCACAATACGCTCATTAAATAAGATCTCATATTGGCTACCAACACCAAATGTGCTAACCAACCGGCACATCCGCGGCCCAAAGCCCAGTGATTTCATGGCCTCTTCGATAAAGGACCATGTGATCCTATCATTTTTCTTAGTAAATGATGCAAACTCTATGCCAACCATTGCTGCCAGAATGTTGTCATAGATATATTTTTCTTTAATAAATCCATGTTGGTGGGGGGGTGATGACCTTGTTAAGTAGGGGAGAGAGCCTGAGAGCAACAATTCTGGTGGTTATTTTGTATGCCACTGACATAATAGTTATTGGGCACCAGTGCTTCAGCTGGGAATAGCAAACTTGTTTAGGGATTGGTTTGATAAGGCCTCTTTTGACGCACAAGTTGAGAGCTCCATTGACTAGATCTTGGTTAGCCATTTGTGTGGGCTACAAACGGAGGCGCAGAAGGCCCTGCAAAATACCCAAAATAGCACACTACAAGCCATAAACAAATGAATCTGCATACCTAACGAATCGCACAAATCCATAATCGAGCTAAACACGAACTGAGGGAAACAAAGAGTGGGAGAGAGCATGTGAGTAGGAAGCAATTTAAAAGTGCAAAAATGTGTAACATGTGTATGGTGTGATGGGAGTGCAAAAAATGAAGTAATTGTGCATAGGTGCGGAGTGAAACATTGGTCAGAAATGTTGTTCTAAATAGACCACCATCTGTCACCCTTCCACCTTGCCATACCAATTCATCAATCCATACCAGATGTGGTGGTCAAGTTCCACATATAATGTAACCGGAGAGTTCTACCTTACCATGCGTAGGCACTCTAGTACACATGAATTGACATTCATAAATTTCCATAACAATATTGCAAAGCGGAGAATCCTACCTCACGAGGCATAGGCACTCTAATACACATGTCAATAACCATAAGTTTCCATAACAAGGTGTGGAGCAGAGAGTCCTACCCTCTTCAGGTGTTTGAGCTCTAACATGTGTTGAAATTTTTCCATTCCAATTGAATTCAGCCCATGAGATCCTTGCCATAACAATGTACAATACCTCAACCAGTGTGCTAGGTAATGTGACCAAGGGTTTGTGTAAAAATTTATGAGTATGTTCGAATATGTGTGCACGTCAGCAATGGACTAGAGAAGGCGTTGAGTGGCATAAAATGGTAACCATCTTTTTGCAACATTTGTCAGCCTACTCAACGTCCTCTTCCTCATATGTGTATATATTTTTCTACGCTATTAAGTTATCTAGAGTAAATTCCCCCTCTTCGTTTAACCTTTGTGGCGACACATACATTATACTCTTCCCAAAAAATGTCACCTTAGCCATATATTTATATTACCACCCTTTTGTAAATCAAGTAAATCAAGAGGGTGAGATCTTATTTTTCCCCTACTCATCTTCTAGAAGAGCAATGAGTGTTCAAGGTCACTTGCATGTGATGGGACCAACCTAAAGATGCTTTCTAAATGCCAAGACAGACAAGTTGAGATACCCCGCAGGAGCCACCCGTAGGGCCTCATGGTGGGGCCCACCTACATTATGCACCCCTATGGAGCCTTCACGGTCTAAAATGATATTTTTGGTGAATAAATAGTCCTTTTTATGTCCAATATTCAATGAGTGTTCAAAGGACACTTAATTAGATCTAATCACTTACTCTAATTAAGTGTAGCATAATCCCACTCCTACACAACTATAAATAGCCCCCTTTGGAGAGACTCAAGGACACACACACCTATATTTTCAACTTCATGTTGTTTCTTGATCAAGAGTAGAGAAAACCCCAACCCTCCCTCTTTCATATCCTCCCTCCTAACCCTCCTCTTTGGAGGAAGTGCAACTCTATTCTCCACTCTTTCCATTCTACAATCTCTTACTCCATCAACCCAAATAAATCATTTGTAGCACCTCAATAACTTGTACATACATCATGATCTCTCTCATGGTTATGTTAATGATCATGAAATCATCTTCAAAACTTTCAAGTGTCGCAATTCGTGATGGTTAGCCAGCGTCTGTCCTCCCCTTAAAAGGTGTGCGAGAAATCAAGTAAGTGTTCTATTCTCAATTTACCATTGGTTTGTTTCTCCACACTTATTCAATTGGTCTAAAGAAATTTCTCACTCCAACTCTCTTTTGTTTCATTACATAATAATGCATGTGGCTACCTCTCATGGTGATTTTATTTGTGTCACGGCATTGCATAGATGGAGATGAGCTCTCTATGCAAAGTGTGTTAGTTTGATGTAAGTGATTCTCTCGTGTGTTTTGAGAGGCAAGTCTTGTGCGCTTTATTTTTTGATGAGTGCTTGAGAGAGGAAGAGTTTGGATGGATTATGGGTATTCTTATGGGGAGAAGGTGAATGCTATTCCACAAATTGCATATTTCATTTTGATGCACGGCATTCGGTTGCATAATCGTTGATGGTGTTCAAGTGTCCAAAGTGTATATAGAGTAAGGGGGTTTTCAAAGTGTGTTGCTTGAGTGGGTGAGTGCAAGTGTTATTTTGATTGGTTTCCTTCTCCACTCCCAAAAGAAGGTGGTGTCCCAAGTAGTGTGCGTACCTCTTTACGAACATTTTTTGAGGGTAGGCCCATTGGTTTGGGTTTAGAGGCCCCATTTCAAAAAGCTCGCCCTCACCCACTGAGGAACATATTTCCAAGTTACCTTCAAATTTTTTAGTGATGAACAATGGAGTTCCCATCTCTCCATTTCATTTTGCACAACACATTAGAGTAAATGTTCACATAGATAGAAAAGTCTTTTTCCAGCAATGCATTGTTTTTATGTTTGGTGCAGAAAGACTTAGAGAAATACTGGCATCACCCAATCCAATTATACTTCCAATCATCAATTATGAAACTTCTTTTGATGTTCACGTTTTCATTTTGTTTTAAAGGTAGGAACAAGGAGTGGTGAAGGGGTGCTCAAGGGCCATATGAAGGAACGAGGTCTTCAAACCAACAACGAGGAGTAGCACATGAATCACGATCAAAACAATGAACCTTTTAGTCCTATTGCTCGGCAATCCATTCATATAATCATTGCAACTAAGTTTAGGTTTCAATCTATCATAAGGAGGATATTTGGATCCACTCGCCTCAATGAAATCAATGCTTCAATTAATCCATTTATTCTACCTATGATAAAGTACGAATTAACAATGGATGTTTACATCTTCATTTTAATGTAATCAGATTTATAGTGTCAATAATCTTGTGCAGCCCGTAAGAGAAAAGTTTCTTTAAAAAAAAGAGATTTCAAAAAGTCTAAACAAAATGTCAAGTTCTTTTCCCACGTTCTATGCAAGAAGTGGGGAAGATGCGCAAGAGTTTCTTGACAACTTGGAGATGGCACATCTCATATCCGGGAGAGATGAAGAGGAAGTAAAGCTACGAGCCTTCCCGTTGGTTCTAAAAGCAGAAGCTAAAGCATGGTATGAGACCTTGCAACCCCAAATCAAGTCCAATTGGGAGAGACTGCGAGCAAGCTTCCTCTCCAAGTTCGGGCAAGGTGATACTTGTAAAGGACTATGGAAATGTCTTATTGGACATAAGCAGGTATCACTTGAAGACTATCCCTCTTATGAAGCAACCTTTGTCAATCTATGGGGTAGGTGGGAGCCTACATTAGAAAATCATGGTGGTGCACCTAACTTTCTAAAAAAAGAGAGATTCATGGTTGGCTTGTATCCACTTTTAAAGGCTAAAGTAGAGCTAAAATTCCCATCCACCTTCGAAGAAGCACGTGAGGTAGCCATCATCAAGTTTAGAAAACTACACTTCCAAGCACATAGAGCAAGGGGTTTGAATGAAGTGAGTGAGAGGGAGTCTTCACAAAACATGGAAGCACCAATTAGGGCCCCTCTTGCACAATCTTCACAAATAGGAGATAACTCTCAACAAGAGGTTTTACAAAGGCTAACTCAACAGCTTGAGAACCTCACTCTGAATCTAGTACAAGGCCTACCTCAACAACGACAACCAAGAGAAGGGAATGGCAATCAACGAAGACAAGCTCAAGAGTTACGATGTTGGAATTGCAATGAAATGGGCCATGGCATGTACAATTGTCCACATCCAAGGCGACTTCCGGGAGACATATATCCCCCCAGACCGCCTCCTCTCACTGTGCAGCAAGAACAAGCTCAAGGCCCACAAATCCTTCGACGACCACCACCACCAGTAGCAAATATACCTCCCCTCCCACATGAGGAGGAAGAAAGAGGAGTCAACATCATCAAGCTAGAAGAGGTAATAGATGAGCATACTCTAAACTTTGATGTTATGCCTGCAAAAAAACGCACAAGAGCACATGATAAGGATGAAGACATGAGAAGTGAAGGAACAAATTCAGCCAGAAGGGACAAGCAGAAGAAGTCAAAGATGGAAGAAGCCAAAAGTAGCAGGAAGAAAAGATCAAGGCGAAGGAAAATTGGTATCAACGACTTCCCATTGGGAAAGGAGCTAGAGCCCTACAACATCCTGGAGGATTTACAAACCCAAAAGCCAAATATTTCATGGCCTCAACTTCTACACCTATCAGCCAAAGTAAGAAGTCCATGGCCAAAGTTGGTAAGTACAAGAATTCCAAAAAAGAAAGCAAATCTTTCCATTAAGGTTGTGGCCTCAAAGCTACAAAAAGATGTGGAACCCATTGTGGATGCTTACGTAAGGGGTAAAAAGGTGTCTAATGTATATGTTGATGGTGGAGCTCAAATGTGTGTGATCACGGAAAAATCAATGAACAGGTTAGGGCTTGAAATTACAAAGTCCTCTAATTGTCAAGCTAGGCTAGCCAACAACTCAAGTGTGAAGTGTTTGGGGATCATTGAAAATGTAAAAGTCTCTGTATGTAACATAGATGCACAAGTGGATATGTATGTCATGCCAGCTAAGGGGGAGGGCTATCCCATCATCCTAGGGAGGCCTTGGCTCATTGCTGTGAATGCATATCAAAAATGGGGAAGTGGTCGTTTGATTCTTAAGAAGGGTCAACCGGTGGTGTATGATTGGCGAGAAGGAAAGCAACTAGATATCAACTATGAAACCACGGCAGATGAAGAGAGCGAGGAGGAGAGTCCTTACTCAAGTGATGAGGAAGCATCAACCAGTGCATCAACCAGTGAAGAGGAGTCTTCTTTGGAGGTAATGGGAATTGTATTCAACGCCAACACTCAAGATGTTCCAGTAGAAGAAAAGCCAACAGACAATCACACACGAGGGGATGAAAGATGCCACCACCTTGAAGAAGGATTTGAGAAGATGCTTGCAAAAGATCTAACTTGTGAGGAGAAGAGGTCCTACATCAATATGTTAAGGAGGTATCCCAATTTGTTTATCACTAACTACTCACAAATAAGAGGTGTAGATGTAATAGAGCATTGAATTGAATTGAAACCAGGGACCAAAGCCGTGGCTCAAAAGTTAAGGCGACTAGGATCTGTGCAACAAAAGGCTCTCCTACAAGAAGTGAATCGACTCTTGAAGGCTGGCTTCATCTATCCAGTATCCAACTCCGAATGGGTATCACCTATTGTAGTCACCCCCAAGAAGAATGGTAAGTGGAGGATCTGCGTGGATTACAAACCCCTCAACGCTGCGACAAAGAGGGACCGCTTCCCTCTCCCTTTCCAAGATGAAATTTTGAATGAAGTAGCAGGTCACGAATGCTACACTGTGTGTGATGGGTATTCGGGATATTTTCAAATTAGAATAGCAGAAGAGGACCAACCAAAAACCACCTTCATCACACCTTGGGGATGTTTTGCATTCAGAGTAATGCCTTTTGGGCTCACCAATGCTCCTAGCACCTTCATGAGATTCACAATATTTGTATTTCATCCATTCTTTGGAAAATCTATAAGAGTCTTTATGGATGATTTCTGTATTTATAGTTGTAAATCACTTCATTGCCAAAAGGTTGAAGAGGGGCTTAAGAGGCTCCATCAATTTGGGGGACAACTCAACCCAGAGAAGTGTCATATCGGTGAATCTCAGGTGGTTTTGCTAGGCCATGTGGTTTCTTCACAAGGAATTCAAGTGGATCCCTCTAAAGTAGAGGCCCTTTTGTCATTATCTCCTCCAACAACAACTAAGGAGCTAATGACCTTCAAACACAAAGTGAGGTACATGTCTCGCTTCATCCATCTCCTAGCAGAAGCCATCGCCCCTTTGCATAGGTTGGCAAGCCAATCTACATTTGAATGGGGGAGGGAACATGCAAAATGTTTTGAGGAAGTGAAGGGCATTCTTATCTCTCTCCCAATCCTAATGCCACCAGATCCAAAGAAGACCTACTATGTCACTCCAAGTGTAGGTTTCGAAGCAATTGGTGTTGTTTTGATGCAAAAAGATCCTAAAACATCATACATGAGGCCGATCTATTTTGCAAGCAAGGTGATGACTCCGGCCGAGAAGGGATACACTGAAATGGAGAAAGTGGTCTTTGCAATCTTGTTTGTGGTAAGGAAGTTTCGATCGTATCTTCTCCCTGTGCCATTTGTTTTTCTCACCTTAGAGCACAATCTACCATATGTAGTACAACACATGAGCCTCTCATCTAGAATAGCAAAGTGGGTGCTTGAACTCCAAGAATTTGAATACACTTTCCTTGTAGAAGATAGCACAAGAGCAGGACTTGCAGACATTCTCACCTACAAAGTGAGAGAAAGGGAAGGATCACGACTACAAAGAGAGGAAGGCTCAAAACAGTTCAAAGTAAAGGAGATTGATAATGCCCATACTTTATGCTTTGACGGAGCTTATCAATGCCAACAAGACAAAGCAGCAGGGGGAATCATCATTTTGAACCCACAAAAGGAGGTAATGGTTAGAAAAGGTATCACTCTACCCAGTGTTCACTCTAACAATGAGGCTGAGTATGCTGCTCTAACCCTTGGGTTAGAAGGATGCAAAGAATTAGGCATACAAAGAATTATTATAAAAGGTGATTCTTTGCTAGTGGTCAGGCAAATCCAAGGGACTTGGAGGTGCAAGAATCATACATTGTTTGAGTGGCTTAGTAGTGTAAGAGCTTTGATGAAGGGTTTTAAAGCAACACAGGTACAACACATTGTGAGAACTCATAACAAGGAAGCAGACTTACTCGCAAATGAAAAGCTTCAAATGGCGGTAGGAGGTGTGAAACTATATGAACCCAAATATCAAGGTCAAGAGGAGCTAAAAGACATTATCTTCTTTCTACAAGCAGGTGAGTGTCCCAAACACTTAGACAAGGTGCAAAGACATAGACTAGTTAAGAAGGCCACACCTTACCAGCTGATCGGGGATGATTTATATCACAAAGGAAAAGATTTGGTCTTGAGAAGAGTACCAGGTGTGCAAGAGATAGAGAAAATTCTTCTTTCATGTCATGATGATGTCTGTGGTGGTCACTTTTCTCAAGATATTACAAGTAGGAAGATTTTACAAGCAGGGAGGGTTTATTTGGCCGAGATTACATCGTGATGTCCAATATTGGTGTAAGGCATGTAAGCCATGCCAAATTTCTGGGGATAGACGACTAACATATGAGCCTCGAGTCCCAATAATATCTTATGGCCCTTTTGAAAAGTGGGGTGTGGATGCAATAGGTCCCCTACCTCGTACTTCTACAGGGAAGGTTTTCATCATCATGGGTGTTGACTACATGACACGATGGGCGGAAGCAACAAGCACAACCCGAATCACAGCTGAAGAGGTATCAAAGTTTATTTTTGATCATATTTGTAGTAGGTTTGGAACACCCCTAGAAATCGTATCAGATCAAGGCCGGGGTTTTATGGCTGACCTTCTGAATGATCTCTTGAGGAGGTTAAAAGTGAAACACCTGCATTCCACACCCTACTATCCTCAATGCAATGGATTGGTGGAAAAAGTGAATGGAATGATATGTAAGATCATTTCTAAGCAGGTTGTGGACCGGCCTAATGATTAGGATCGCCATTTGACGGCTGCTCTTTGGGCGTATAGGACATCTTTCAAGGTATCTACCCAATTCACCCCTTTTCATCTAGTTTATGGACAGGAGGCACTTCTCCCCATTGAGGTAGAGCTCTAAAGCTTGCGCGTTCTTGCAAGAGTGGCAAAAAAACCAAAAGAGGTTCTACATGAAAGGATCTTAGATCTCCAACGACTTGAGCTAGATAGAGAAGAGTCCATTGATCACTACATCACCAAAGCGACAAGCCAAAGGGATAAAATCAACAAGAAGCTCAAGGGGAAAGGATTGAAGGAAGGTATGTTGGTTCTTCGCTATGATAACCGACTTGATACTCGACTTGACAAAAAGTTTTTGCAAAGATGGGAGGGACCTTTCATGATAAAAACAAAGTTTGGGAATGGTAGTTACAGATTAGCAGATTTATCAGGAAAACTCCACAAGACCAGAGTCAATGGATGGAGATTAAAGCCCTACTTTCAACGTATCAATCCGTTGATAGGCACTCATCTACCTACATCGTCTAAGCTACAAATTGACATGGATCCCTTCGGCTTGGCAAATGCTCCACCTATTTTTAAAGCTTTGATGTGCAAAGAAGAACCAGCCTTGGAATCTGAACATACCCAAGGCAACCCTCCCATCTCCAATTTATGGGATTGAGGTAATGAAAAGCAGGTCTAATGGAGTAAAAGAGTGCATGACACTCCTCCTATTGAAAAAAAAAAGTGGAAAAGAAAAAATGACAAAAAAAGAGGAAAAAAAAAAAGAAAAAGAAGCAACACCGTCCTCCTAAAGATATGAATATCTCTAGGCTTGGGGGAGGGCTAATATGAGTGGCATAAAATGGTAACCATCTTTTGCAACATTTGTCAGCCTACTCAACGTCCTCTTCCTCATATGTGTATATATTTTTCTATGCTATTAATTTATCTAGAGTAAATTCCCCCTCTTCATTTAACCTTTGTGGCAACACATACATTATACTCTTCCCAAAAAATGTCACCTTAGTCATATATTTATATTACCACCCTTTTCTTTTTTGCTTTGTAAATAGAATAAGCATACAATAACCAACTATATACCCCCAAACTTTCTTACCTCTTGTGAATTAGTAGTAGAAAAATAATATATCCATCTTCCACCCCATATAGATAAATTCCCATGGAAATCAACTCTCCACTTGTCTTTACCAAAGATTATGGTCCCTCTCTACAAGTCTTCTATGCCCCCTACATAGGTGGCCCAATATCTCTTAAGGATATACATATAGTTTCTCTCCTTTCAAAAAGACTCCAATTGTATATTCTTTTCACAAGCAAATAATATTGGGCCCTCCTCTATTTGTTTAAGCATCATAGCCTTTTGAAAAAGCATGATTCCCCTTGGATACATACAAGCAAAGGGCCCATACAAGAAGACTTGGAAGCAAAAGGTTCCCTAGCCTAGTGTGGACCTCCCAAAGCGAATTCCTTGGTGCATGGGCATGAAGAATAGTCCAAATTCATATCAAACATGTTGAGAAGGTCAATTTTGCCTTTTGAAGCATGTCATTCCGAGCTACAGGTAAAAAGTTATGGTCAAAATAGTGTAAATCTGTCAGATTCGCAGCAAAAGGGAACTGTAAATCAAGTAAATCAAGAGTGTGAGATCTTATTTTTCCCCTACTCATCTTCTAGAAGAGCAATGAGTGTTCAAGGTCACTTGCATGTGATGGGACCAACCTAAAGATGCTTTCTAAATGCCAAGACAGACAAGTTGAGATATCCCACAGGAGCCACCCGTAGGGCCTCATGGTGGGGCCCACCTACATTATGCACCCCTATGGAGCCTTCACGGTCTAAAATGATATTTTTGGTGAATAAATAGTCCCTTTTATGTCCAATATTCAATGAGTGGTCAAAGGACACTTAATTAGGTCTAATCACTTACTCTAATTAAGTGTAGCATAATCCCACTCCTACACAACTATAAATAGCCCCCTTTGGAGAGACTCAAGGACACACACACCTATATTTTCAACTTCATGTTGTTTCTTGATCAAGAGTAGAGAAAACCCCAACCCTCCCTCTTTCATATCCTCCCTCCTAACCCTCCTCTTTGGAGGAAATGCAACTCTATTCTCCACTCTTTCCATTCTACAATCTCTTACTCCATCAACCCAAATAAATCATTTGTAGCACCTCAATAACTTGTACATACATCATGATCTCTCTCATGGTTATGTTAATGATCATGAAATCATCTTCAAAACTTTCAAGTGTCGCAATTCGTGATGGTTAGCCAGCGTCTGTCCTCCCCTTAAAAGGTGTGCGAAAAATCAAGTAAGTGTTCTATTCTCAATTTACCATTGGTTTGTTTCTCCACACTTATTCAATTGGTCTAAAGAAATTTCTCACTCCAACTCTCTTTTGCTTCATTACATATGCATGTGGCTACCTCTCATGGTGATTTTATTTGTGTCACGGCATTGCATAGATGGAGATGAGCTCTCTATGCAAAGTGTGTTAGTTTGATGTAAGTGATTCTCTCGTGTGTTTTGAGAGGCAAGTCTTGTGCGCATGATTTTTTGATGAGTGCTTGAGAGAGGAAGAGTTTGGATGTATTATGGGTATTCTTATGGGGAGAAGGTGAATGCTATTCCACAAATTGCATATTTCATTTTGATGCACGGCATTCGGTTGTATAATCGTTGATGGTGTTCAAGTGTCCAAAGTGTATATAGAGTAAGGGGGTTTTCAAAGTGTGTTGCTTGAGTGGGTGAGTGCAAGTGTTATTTTGATTGGTTTCCTTCTCCACTCCCAAAAGAAGGTGGTGCCCCAAGTAGTGTGCGTACCTCTTTACGAACATTTTGTGAGGGTAGGCCCATTGGTTTGGGTTTAGAGGCCCCATTTCAAAAAGCTCGCCCTCAGCGTAAAAATTACAAAACATTTATTACCTCTGTGGTACGAATTTGGAGGCAATTGGAATGCTAAAGCATGTACCAAAAGTTAATGATCGTTTTAAATAAGCCGAGTCACGGTGAGTGATAGTATAGTAGAGTTTCATAACAAATTATCTCAAAATATGTGTGTTTTTTTTTAATAAATGTCAGTACAAGGCATGATTAAAATAATTGATCTTGCAGCTTATAATAGAATGTAAACAAGGAAGTCTTCCACAAAAACATGTTCGACGGCGAATCATTTTGCTAGAGGGGTATTATCAGAATGCATTAAAAAAAAAGTTTATACCAAGAGGTTCTCTGACGTGAACCATTGCACATAGCTTTATCTGCAATAGTAATTCTCAAAGACAAAGCACTCCTTTTATAGAAACAAATGTAGCTTTCTCACGCATTTACATAAGACTATGCTCAAGAAAAAGGAAGAAAATAGGTTTGTCATCATCAACGTGCCATGTGGCACTAATCGATTAGCTTTATCCAACAATCCGCAATTTCTCCCAAGAGTTTTATGCTTTACTAATGCTACCATATACATGTGGTAGTCATGTGTGTGAACACACTAGGACCGCCGGGGCTTTTTTTCCCTCTATAGGAGGTTTTTTCCCCGTGCTTTGTATACATGCCCATCACTCTAGGGCTATCTATCTTTCCATTGCACACTAAGTAATACACTCTCTATTCTATGCTTTGAGCTTCTTTCATCTTCTCCAAGCTGTGTGTGTTTCTCTGCAACCCTAATTCCAACAATTGGTATCAAAGCAGGTTGCATCCTCCCGGGCTCAGTCGCCAGCAGCTCCAACACGCGCCTACTCACTTTCTCCGATTTCTGTGACCTTTGGCGAGCATTCGCACGTCGACTAAAATTTTGGGTGTGCTTGTAGAGCTCGGTCTGCTCAGATTTCTGATTCGGCTCATTTCGGCCTCCGTTTCCACTACAGGCAGGACTAAACAGGCAATTTTGTCATTTTGTGTAGAATTTCTGTCAGTGACGTTTTCTACATAACAGGTGCCTTACAATCTTCTACGGTTTTTGCTATATGGCACGTGTTGTTCCTGCTTTGTTTCTTCTCTTTTCAGGCAGTTTTCACATCAGGTGCAGCATTTACCATGGCAGACAACAACACAGATGTGTTCAAGATGTTTGCTGCTGAGGACAGGCTGCATGGGGATAATTACCCTATGTGGGCTTATATTATGCAACATGTTCTTGTGTCAAAGGGCGTCTAGAATATTGTGCAGGGCATTGATGTACATCCTGGTTCTGAGGATGTAGGCGATGTTGAGGATGTTGCAGGTCTTGCTGCAAGGATTGCTGCTATTAGAGTTGTTTTGCCTACGGTAGAACAAGCTCGTTGGAATGTAAAGGATGCGCAGGCTCATGCGTTTATTCCGTTGTCTGTGAAGCGCACCATTGTTCCTCACATTCGTTCAGCAAAATCAGCAAAACAGGCTTGGGATATTCTAGCAAGTCTTTATGCAAGCCGCAATGAGGCTAAAATTGCTTTGCTGCGTAAGGAGCTGGAATCAAAGATTATGCATGAGGAAGATGATATAGACACTTTCCTTGCTAGTATCAAGGATATCAATGAGCAACTTATTTCTGCAGGTGAAGTCATTTCAAACAGTTCCCTTGTGCATACTATTCTTGATGCATTACCAAATTCTTACCGACTTTTGCTAGTACTTGGAGACTTATGACCCAAGGAAATCCTGAAGTTGTCAAGTTTGATGCATTATGCACATTACTATTGCAAGAGTCACTTTCCAGAAGATCAAGACTAGGCAGCATGCAGTTGAAGAGGCTTTTATTGCTTCTCAAAGAAAGGGTGGTAATAGCAATGCAGCCACTTCTTATGGTTCTACTACGAGTGGCAAAATTTCTGTTCCTACTGCTTCTGCTAGCAGCAATTCGTCTGGAAATTCTGGTGATAAGGGCAAAAAGAAGATGCGTTGCCATTATTGTAAAGATAATGATCTTGATCAAGCAGTGTCCTAAGTTGATGGCCAAAGAGGCTAAGAAGAAAGAGAGTGGTTCCAATGCAAATGTTGGTTCCACTACAAATGCATTCATTGTTGAGTCTTCTCTGAAAGGAGACTGTGTTGCTGATGTTGATGCATAATGGGCTTTTAGTGCAAAGTGCACTTACAATCCTGTTGTCCATGTGCATGCATGTCAATTGCTATAGATTCACATGTGTGGTATTTTGACAGTGGTGCTACAAAGCACATTACCTCACATCGTGAATTGTTCACCTCTCTTGAGTCTGTCCCTCATGGGAATTTAGTCACTTGTGCCAACCATGCCTCTTATCCGGTTCAAGGGGTTGGAAAGATTGTGCTTATTGCTGCAAATGGCAGTTACTTCACACTTCTTGATGCACTTTATGTACCTGGGATAAAGAAGAATCTCTTGTCTCTATCCACACTTGCTAGACTTGGACTTGTAGTCAAATTTGTGGATGACAGATGTACAATTCATGATCTCAGTTTTGGTGATAAAATTGTTGCATCTGGCCTTTTATGCCGTAGGCTATATAAGCTCACTTTGTATGAAAAGTGTGGACAAATTTGTGCAAATGCAGTTGGAGATTTAAGGGCTATTTCAGATGCAAAACTTTGGCATGCACGTTTTGGTCTTTTGAATTTTACAAGTTTGCTGCATTTGCAGAAATCTGATATGGTTGCTTCTTTGTCACCTCTTGAAGCACCTGTCAAACATGTTTGTGAAGGCTGTATTTTGGGTAAAATGCAGCGTTCTAAGTTTCCAAAGGATGGTTCAATTAGGACCACATGCAAATTGCAGCTTGTGCATAGTGATGTTTGTGGGCCCATGCAAACTCCGTCCTTGGGCAATTACCTATACTTCATGACTTTCATTGATGATTACTCTAGGCATGCATGGGTATTTCCACTTTAAACGAAGTTGTTGACCGCTGGGTCAACAACACAACATAACTCAAGTTTCGTACCAAAGTCTTATCTTTTGCGAGTTATGAAATGATGCGGATTATGGCTATAAACGTCATTTGTAATGAGTAGTTATTCTAGTTTCAGAAGCCGGGGTGCAATGGCACTTCCAGATTGTAAATACAAAGCCATTTGACCCTTTCAACCCCATTTTTGGTTAAACCTAAGGTAGCCTTAGTATATAAGGTACCTAGGTCATTTTGTAAAAGGACTTTTATCATAATCAAAACTTAGCGCTGCCGTCTACTGTGTGTGAGAGAGAAAGAGAGTGAGCATGAGCTTCATCCTCTCGCTACGCCCGGCTCACTCAACACATTGGAGATCCGACTGCACCATTTTTGTAGGCTCGAGGAGAGCTACGCGACAACGCCAAGCATTCCATGCGAGATGAAGCGCACACGCCGACACATCTACGAGCTATTTGTGGCCGTAAGTGTATCAAACGATGTCTGTTTTCTGTGTGGTAGTCATTAGGAAATTTCGGAGGTCATTTGGAGGGCCTTCTAAGAAAATGTATTTTTTGCACTCTCTCTCTAGAAAAAATGACAAATAAAAGAGCTGGGTCTTTCATAGTAAAACTTCAAAAAGTGTACTTTAAGTACATTCCTTACCCCTCTGAACATTCGTTCGTAGTGATTGAGGGATAATACTCTTTTTAGTTGTATTGAATGAACAACGTCAATACGGAGGGAATGAGGCTAACATGGAGGGACAAATCCGCAGCCGCTATTCACTCTCCATTAAACCTGCACATTTGGCTAATGGCGCACTCCTCAAATGGCACAAATGTTACCCACAAACGAGCCAAATATCACCTTCACATTGATTTGGACAATGAGTACCAACCATTGATTAAGCGCAGTAAAACAAACACACATATACCTCCCACCTCCATAGACACGCTCAGAGCTCAAGGAGCTAAACACATAGATATCTGGACGAGAGGCTCTCTCTACCCTAAGAATCCAATAACTAATGCGTCTCCACCGTTTGTCAATCCTACAAGCTTATTGACCTTTGCTGGTGATGGAGAAAACGGCCTTCTGGGTTATTGTAAATCACTTACAAGAGAAGCTGGAACTTACAAGAGCATTTTCCAATCTCAACAATGTGAGATTGTTCGCCTTTCACATTTACATTCTACAGATCAGGTTACCATTTTGCAACATAAAACAGAGGTACAAGAACTGAAAGAAAAGGTGCGAAGTTGTCAAATGAAGGACACCATCTTGGGTGGTCGTATCCGAAAGAAGAAATTGCGCAATCTTGAAACATTGCAGGTTGCATCAGGAGGTCTCAAGAAAAGAATCCGAGCATTAAGGTGATGCTTCTTGGTTGGCTACATTGTCTTAGTTAAGTAATCACTTTGTTTTTTCTTGTTATGCATTGTTTTCATGTGCCTAAATAGTGTTAGTGAAGCAAATTTTCTGTTATTTACTTATGCATTGTCTTCATGTAGAGACTCAATCTATCCTGACAAGGAAAACATTGACCCCAAAGCCAATATAGGAAAGAGATTGAAGCCACTTATAAGTAGAAGCCTGGCAGCAGATATAGTACATGACAAGAAGTTTAAGGTTCTACAAAGAAATGTAGTGGACCGCTTTATTTCAGAGAACTCAGTGCCTGCAAAAGAGATACAAGGCACACTTGATTCACTTGGTGTAAGCAAAAGAGGATATTCGGCTATCCAAAAGTCTGTCTCAACCATCTTTGTTAGGAAGGGTATAAAATCCAAACTTCTACCATCAGCCTCAAGTGTTTGGAAAGAGAGGCTTCAGCTTAACGAGGCACAGGGAGACTATCTTGGACAACCCTTTCATATTAAAGCAACTTACAGTGGCCATGGAGCCAACACTGTGGCATATGATGAGTTCAACAATATTTTTATGGACCTGCGGATACTACAGAAGAGAATGGTGGAGTTTTACAACGTCACATTTGAAGAGTCACGTGGACTATTACATTTTGTGTTAAAACTGGATGAGTGTGAGCTTGTTAAAGAGAAAAAGCTAGAGCGTGTTACTATTACTTTAATGAATAGAGCCCTCTCAAAGTGTCCCAGTGATGATCCTTTATATTTTAGTGTTCAATCAGAATCTAACATATGGTGGCTTGGTGCGTTTGAGGTAAGCGATATTCTCAAGTAAGCTCAAATATTCAGATCTACTTAAGTCTCATTTATTTTGTGTTGCAGGTAAAGAAAGAAGATCATGAGATTCTATATTGGGTGTTCCATCGAACTAATATTCCGGAGCTGATTGATCGACAGACTAACCAGGGAGAGGTACTACGTCTAGATGGAAGGGGAGACTTTCAAGTTCAGTGGCATCTTGCAGGTGACCTGAAAACATTAAAGTGCATGTATAATTGTGGAATGGGTGCAATGGCAAAGTCACCGTGTTTGTTCTGCATGGAGCCTGCAAAGGTCATGAACCCAAAGTGGTGGAGAAAAGCTCCAACACGTCACATTGAGGATCCTGCTTTTCGACCAGTTTTGAAAATACCACTTGTGAATGTTCACATTTGTACAATGCATGCCCTTTGTAGAATTGTAGAGAAATTGGTCTACTTATACATCGGGTTTGCTTGGAAGATTAAGAACTCTGCAGAACGACAAGTAGCCTTGCAGTGCTTAGAAATGGTACTGTCGGATATGGGGCTTCATGGTGGCAATGTGAAAATCCAGCGGGATGAAAAGAGATCAACTGCTGAGAAGGATGTCCCATGCAAACCTTCCATCGGTGGGGTGAAGGCACGGAGGTTTTTATCTAAGCCCCAAGGTACAAGAGATCCAAAGCTAACAAAACATGGAAAAATATATAACACATCTTATGTTAGCAAGGTAGAGTATCAGAGCTGGAAAAAGCTACATATTGCAGTCAAAGACCACGAACCAACTACTCGTAACGCGAAGGCTGAGGTTTGGCGATCAATAGACATCCTATTTTTGATGTGCGACAAAGATGACTGGTCACAAGGTGATATGAACAAGTTCAAGGAAAATCTCAACCTTCTGAAAAAATCATTCAAGACAGCATGGACAGACACCCAGATTACTCACTACATGGTATTATTGTGTATTTCATTCTCTCTTATGTGCAAATATGTGAGTGTAAAACATTCTAACTAATCTGTTTTCATATCCAGCACATCATCTTCAATCATTTGCCATATTTTATACAGAAGTATGGGAACCCGGCAATATGGAATACCCAAGGGATGGAAAAGTCTCATTACATGGCGAGAAATGCTTATTTCAGGCACACACGACATGGTGGCTCTCGAATCAAGGCTAACAGTTTGAGAGAACTATTTGAATGGTTCTATCGTAGAATCATTCATCGAATGCAGGCAAAAGAAGTCTTGGCAAATTCAGCAACAGCACAAGCAATCAGACATTTACAACAACAAAAATCTAAAAGATCAATGGCATACAACAACTCCGGAGCTCGTGAAAGTCAACGAAGGTGGAGAGAGACAATGGTGTATGTGAATCACAAGTGGAGAAAGATACTCTGAGTGGATGGCATTGTAAAAAATTTATGTAATACATGACCTTATACAATTGCTACTTGAAGTGTATCAAGATTTTGCAGGTTCAATTTTGTTTTTTGGCACGTCACCCTTGTAACGAATCATGAGATGTTTGCCATACTCTAAAAGTTCATCTGGGTTTTGTCTACCAAGAGCTAGTGCCATTGCTGTGTACGTGTAGTAATACGCTGCCCGACCACCTGTATAGCCTGGGCAGTAACCAAAACAATCTCTAGCAAACACTTTGTCAACAAGAATGACTTTATCTGCACTTTTGGGCAGCACCGGTCCACCCAAGAAGCGTGATAGTGTCTTGAATGTGTAAGTTGCTATTGAACCCTCTTGTGACATGGAATTGTGAAAAACTACTATCGGTGACTCGCAGAGCTTTGAAAGGTACTGTGCTAGGGCCGCATCCCTTCCTCGATACTCTCTTGTCCGGCGCCGAAGGAAGTCATCCTTGTCAGCAATCCAAGACTGCACATACAATGTCAGAAATGACACAAACAGAGAGAGAGAGAGAGAGAGAGAGAGAGAGAGAGAGAGAGAGAGAGAGAGAGAGATACCATGAAGCTCTCATCCTGCAGAAAGAGGTTTTCTTGCCACAGGTCTACAGATGTAGTTGACCCCTGACCTGAATGGTTAAACCAATCCTCCACTTCTTTGTTACTTTTCGATGGTCTTAGGCTTTGTCTTATTGCTTGGAAGGTGGCTTCATCAGGGAGTGTCTCCTTGTATTTTTCAGCTTTCTCAAAGCATCTTCGAAGGCATTCCATTGGATTGCTGGATGTTTCCATTGCCTCATCATCACTACTATCCTCTGAAACAAATCCACTCCTCTCCTCTTGGACTCTGGAAATAATAGCCAGGGAGAAATCCTCCCTTAAATAAAACACACTTTGCACATCATGTAAGAAGATATAGGTCCTGTCTCCAATCCTGAACTCAGGCACAGCTGGCAACATCATCTGAGCATGCTTCTCAGTGAAGTTACTGACATCCAATGGAAGTTTGATTTCTGTGGTTTTCACGGAGAGCATCTTACTTCTTTGTACTTCAATTGCCTCAACCTCAAGGTCAACTGTGTCTTCAACCTCCTCGACTTCTTGCATATGAGTTGTCTCCTCGCATTCCTCTTCTGGTGCTGCATCATGCTCCTCTAACACCTCATCAGGATTCTGCATGAGGAATCCAAACAGGCTGTTGAGGTAAATCATAAAGCCAAAGGCTTCCTGAATGAGTTTGCATTCTTTTTGGTGCAAAGGGCAGACTGAATGTCGGCAAGAGGGTGGTAACTCCCTATACTTCTTCACTCCCTGTCCCTTTCCACCACAGTCATTTAAATGCACAAGAGTCATAGTAGGCAGAACAACCCTTCCTACCTGCACCATCACCTCAAACTTATCTCTGTAGGACTGCAAGAAATTACTGTGCTGAGCTAATAGGTCTTCAATGTCAAACTTTGGATTAAACATAGAATGAATTAGATCATACTTGTCCCCAGCACCACAAGATGCTGCAAAATCAAACAGCCTCTCATCAGTTGCAGCTGGGTCTTCCAGAGAACCTACATCCTCCTTTTCTTTACATTCTGTACTTTCTAGCACATCTGCATCATCGGAGAAGTCTATATTTCTCTTTCTGGTATTTTTCTTGAGATGTACCTTACAGGGCACCACACCCTTGTCGGGTGAGGAATCTTCTTGCCTTGGTGACCTCTCTGATTGGTCTTCACCAACAAACTTTTCCTCAGATATGTCCTCACAAAAGTCAACAGTTCTTTTGGCAGATACATTAAGCAACTGAGCCTGCAAGGTTTGAAATCCTGGCACAAGCCCTGGATCTGGTTTCAGCCTCTTCTGCCTACTGGACCTTAATCCTAATCATCAAGAAACATAACAAGTCAAAACCAAGAGCAAACATGACAATTCTGCCAAAACCCAACCATCATGATCTCTCTCTCTCTCCCCTTATAGATATAAATATATCTATAAATATAAATAAATAAATAAATAAATATATCTGTCTCTCACCAAAACAGAAACACACCTAGTCTCTCTCTCTCTCTCTCTCTCTCTCTCTCTCTCTCTCTCTCTCTCTCTCTCTCTCTCTCTCACTCACTTTGCATTTGTCTATAGGACTAAAGGCGCGCGAAGAAGGAAATGTGCCTTGTGCAAACCTCTCCGCGCGCCTTAAGTACAACTGCCAGAGAAATAGCATTACTAACGGCGCGCGGAGAGAGTAGCCAAAGGAACTTTCCCTTCCTCGCGCGCCTTTAGTCCAATGGACAAATGCAAAGAGAGAGAGAGAGAGAGAGAGAGAGAGAGAGAGAGAGAGAGAGAGGATGTGTCTGTGTATTTGTCTATGGAACTATGGGTATTGAGGTGTGTGTGTGTGTGTTGAAGAACACACACACACACACACACACATACACATACACACACACACACACCAACTGCTAGATATACAGAGAGAAAGAGTGAGAGATCACCTTTTTTTGGTGGGGTTTGCAGGAACTCAAAGGGAGGTGTCTCCTCCATTGCTTTTCTCTGTGTCAAGGGAGTCTGTCTTTCTCCCTCCCTCTCTCTCTCTCTCTCTCTCCCTCTGAGAGTAAGGACTCCCTCTTTCTCTATCTCTCTCAATCTGTGTCTCTCCCTCTCCCTTTCTCTGTGACAAGCTGATCACACTTTCTCTCTCTCTGAGACTCTCTCTCTCTCTCTCTCTCTCTCTCTCTCTCTCTCTCTCTCTCTCTCTCTCTCTTTGTGACAATCTGCTCTCTCTCTCTCTCTCTCTCTCTCTCTCTGTCTCTCTAAGACTCTCTCTCTCTCTCTCTCTCTCTCTCTCTCTCTCTCTTTGTGACAATCTGCTCTCTCTCTCTCTCTCTGTCTCTCTAAGACTCTCTCTCTCTCTCTCTCTCTCTCTATTGTTCTCTCTCTTTCTCTCTCTCAAAATCACACCTTTAACGGATACACACGGCGGCGCCCCACGTGTCACAATCAATTAAAATATATTTGCATGCGGTCGCACGTGTGGTAATAATTATTTCCGTATACTTTTTGTACGCCATATAAAGCGGTGAAGAGAGAGAAAAACTACACCTTGTGAAAGAGAGTGAGTGAGTGAGAGAGTGAGATAGAGAGTGTGCAAGAGCAAAGCCTGCGTCTCCGACAGCAACCCCACGCAGCGAGATAAAGAAGGTCTGCTTCTCCCTCTGGCTTTGCCTAAATCTCTCTATCTCTGTTTCTGTCACCCACACACAAACACACACACACATATACACACCCACACACACACACACACACACACACACATACACACCCACACACACACACACACACACACACACACACACTCACAAACACACACACTTACACAGAGACACACATCTTAAAAATACACACACACACACAATCTCTCTCCCTCTCTCTCTCTCTCTCTGTCTCCCTCTCTCTCTATACCAACGGCGCGCGTAGAGAGACATACCCGTAGTTCATGTGTCTATGCGCGCCGTTAGTACAGTCCATTGAGCAGAGAGAGAGAGAGAGAGAGAGAGAGAGAGAGAGAGAGAGAGAGAGAGAGAGAGAGATAGTATTGGTGTGTTATTTTAACCTATACTAACGGCGCGCGGACGTGTTTGTTGAAGTTAAACGGTGGTCTATGCGCGCCTTTGGTAATGTAGATTCTCTCTCTCTCTCTCTCTCTCTCTCTCTCTCTCTCTCTCTCTCTCTAGTTATATATGCTAAGCTAGAGAGAGAGAGAGAGAGAGAGAGAGAGAGAGAGAGAGAGAGAGAGAGAGTCACAGAGAGTCAGAGAGAGAGAGAGAGAGAGAGAGAGAGAGAGAGGGAGAGAGAGAGGGAGAGAAAGAGAGAAGGGGATTGAGACTCTTCTTTTGGTGTACAGTAAGATGGCTAGAACAAAAGCCACTGCAAGGAAGGCAGGCAAGGGTCCAGGATTAGCATCGAAAGCAAGTGGTAGATCAGCAACCCCAAAGAAAAGACTTGGAAAACCAAATAAAATTCTGAAAGGGCCAAGGATGAAGAAGCTCCAAACCTGCATGGGACTTTTCAGAGAAATCAGAAAGGCACAAAAATGTGTAGATTTATGCATACCAAAACTGCCCTTCCAGAGGATGGTGAGGTCCATATGTGATGAAGCTACCTGGGGCACCAAAAGGTGGAAGGTGGTGGCATTGATGGCTCTACAGGAAGCAGCTGAGGACTTTCTACTGGAGTACTTCAGTGACATGACCATTGTTGCAGCCCATGCCCACAGGGTTACTATAATGGACAAAGATAGTGAGACATTGAAAAGAATAAGGTGGAGGTATGACAAACTGCTGGTCCCCAATGTGTGCAAGGACAAGAAAATGAGAGAAATTTTGTTATACCCCCGGAGCTAGTGCCTCAGCTCACAGTTGTAGATGTCACACACGATGTGAATACAAGGGCAAAGGCAGAGACTATTGCTCGCCAAACAGAGGAAATGAGGGAAGCAGAGCTTCAGGAGAAAGCAAAAGTAGCAGAGGTGGCCCAGAAACAAACAGAGTGCAATGTGACCCTGTCTATAGAGGCAATGAATCAAGAAACTCTGCTTTCAATGAAGAATGGTTTGCTTGCAGACATACCATTTGTAGATGGAACCAGAAGCCTAGCTTTGGAAAAGGTGGACATTGATTTATTGCAGAATCCAGATGCTCAGATTTCAGACACAATTATCTATGCTTGTCTTAAGTAAGTGTTACTATCTTGCTAGCTTTGAAAACTCAGATAATAGTTTTGCTAACTCAGGCAAGGTCTCTGCAGCCTGATCAAAAGTCAACTCCCACTGCACACTCACACAGAGGTGTTTCTCCTTGATCCACAAATGTCTGTAATTATTAGACAAAAGAATAGTCCATCTGGGACATTTGAGAGCTGGTTCCGCCACTGTGCTATGCTGGAAGTTACTGTGATCATCTTCCCATATGAGAACAACCATCACTGGAGTCTCATATGCCTTGATGTTGACCAACCAGCAGTGTGGGTGTTCAATTCAATAAAAGGAACCCACCCTGAAATTAGGCTGTAAGTGTTTTGTGTCAGAAAGTGTTTATTATAGATATCCATGTAAATTTGAAGCCTCATGCTAACATCTTGACATTGCCTAATGCAGTTGTATAAAGAGGTTGTTGCTTGCCTATGGCAAGCTATGTGGAAGGTATGAACTATACAAGGCCACAATCAAAGAAGTACCTGTCCCAAATCAAACCGATGGGAATTCTTGCGGCTGGAGATGTCTTCTCCATGCAGAATATGTCCTGCAAAGCTACTTTGCATTAAAACCTTTCATGACTAAGGTACCCATTTTGCAATGCATTCAGTTAGTTTTGGTTTAGTCTATAAAAGAATTCTCATCATGTGGTCTTTCAATTTTGCAGAGTGCTTTAAAAAACTACACATATGATTATTTGCAAAGATACCGGGTAAGTTTAATACAACACCTGCTTACTATGTCTAGCCCTAGAGAGCTTGAAGATAGCGGCTTGGATGAGCGCACTATTGATCTTACAAAACATGACGTGCCACCACGACAAACCCCTACATCCGATACAGTGGAATCGCATCGGGCCGAGGGTGTCATATCAGCAGAAGATCAAAGAGTCGAGGATGAGGAAAGGACAAATGAGCATATGGAAGCAGCTAAGGTTCAACCGGAGGAGACAATAAAAGAGGCAAGTCAGCCTGTGGAACAGCCAAAAGAGCCTATGGCTGAAACCGAAGATGAGGAAAGCAGGCCTATAGATGAGCAAAAGGTTATGGATGAGGAAAGCAGGCCTCGGGACGAGCAAAATGATATGGATCAGGAAAGGATGTATGAGGCAAGCCGATCAACCTTGAATCAGGCAGAAAGGGCCATGGGGGAGACCCCTGATGAAGCTTTGAATGATGACTATGAAGATAAAGCGGAGGAGAGCAACAATGACATGAACACTACAGAGACCCAGTATGGACCCTTGCTACCTGTAGATACGGTTGTTCCGGTAATGTCTATTCAAGTATGGCAAAATATGTTCAGCTTCTAACTACTTATATGTACTTGTCAACTTTTACAGAGGTTGATTATCTTGGACGTCAATGGATTGCTGCTGATGCGGGTGCCTCTCGGTGACAGAGGACCCTTTGATGATTTGCAAACGTTTCGGATGGGAACTTGTCGAGTCGTGGTTCGTCCAGGAACCAAGGAGTTTATTGAGTTTCTTCTTCCGCGCTTCAGAGTTGGCATATGGTCTTCAATGCAAAGGCAAAACTTATCGCCACTAGTTGCAATAGTTTGCAGTGTATGCCAAGCTCACACGTCAGATTTTGCCTTTTTGTATGATCAAAGAAAATGCGTTACTGTTGAGGGCCACTACCACCCTAAAAAACCAGGATTACCTCTTTTGTACAAACCGTTTAGCCAAATCGGTGTACCCTTTGATGCAACTAATACACTACTAATTGACGATACTCCCGAAAAGGGAGAACTAAATCCGCCGGGAACAACCATCTCACCACCTTCTTTCGAGGGGCATTCCTTCGATTTTTACCTTGAAGATATTCTGATTCCATACTTACAGAAATTGTATCTCAGTCCATTGTTCACGGACGAGTTTGTACTTTCTAATGAATTAAGATGATACTTCTATCTGTGTTTTTCTAATATATAGACAGAGAGAGAGAGAGAGAGAGAGAGAGAGAGAGAGAGAGAGAGAGAGAGAGAGATTTGACGTGGTAAACAAATGTATTTCAAGCACACTTTTTCACAGGGCACAATTGAAAAATGAGATCAATAAACTTCATGTCTTGAAAGTCATTTGTATACACTTGGGTTTACAAGAATATCTGTTACATTGACACTACTTCAACCCGACCATCCAACTCTTTGCACAAAATATCTTTTTCTCTTCGCCGCATCACCTTACGGCCAGCTAAGAAAAAGGAAAAATCTGATAGTTCCTTGTCCATTGACTCTTCAATGATGTCATTTCGCAAATGCTGAAGACTGCATAGCTCCCTTATTGTAACCACCAATAGTAGGCCATGCTCTTTATCAATCACTTCCACATCCACAGTAGGATTATCTTCCAAACCTGCAGAAACTTGGTCCATAGGAATGTACTTACCGTTTAGCATTTGTGATCGCATATACCAAAATGAGAGTAATAGTGATTGGCTTGCAATCATGTACTTGACAACTAGAGTATCAAGCGCGACCTCGCACCGTAAACCAATCTCTTCCTTTGCATACCATCCTTTGTCAAGAAGTTTGTCACAGGATGAATGCTGAAATGACTTGCACATGAACATAGTTTTTGTAACTCTGATGTTGTAGCTATGAAACAGCTCTATGAAGAGTGCAACAGGACAAAAGTTTGCAATTCGAACCAGTTTGGTAGGAACAGAGCTACGCAGAGACCTTTGTATATCCTTGTAGAGCTTACTTCGCATTGCCTCCACCATTGTTTCCTCGGGAACTGGCCAGTCCACAGTGTTCCAATCAGTCGGTAGAGGTAGTTTCACCAACATGCCATTCTTATTGCCTGAGCTGAGTTGGTAAAAGTGGTCATAAAAAAAGATTCCCTCATCAGCCAATCTTTTGGTGCTCCTCTCTGAATACTGTAGAGAACCAATATGGGCATGTACAACATGGAAGAGGCCTATTATGCACTCCACAGGCTCCCATTGCTCATAAGAAGAGGGATAAACATCTGCAATATATAAAAGAAGAGTTAAACTAAGAGTATCAATAAGTACAAATGACAAATCTAATGTAATTGAGTTGTGAAGAGTAGAGACATTACTCATAACAAGCGGGAGAAACATTGCAAAATATATAAGAAAAGTTATAATGAGAGTATCAGTAAGTTCACATGTCAAGAGTACTTACAATTGCAACGTGGTTGATGTATATTTGATACATTTCCACCGTTTGCTATCACCTCTGGATGGGTAAACACATGCTGAACAAGAACTTCCTTTACAGATCTTTTGCCGATCTCAACTTTGAAATCCAACACCCTGGCTTTCCATGCTGAGCGGTAAACGTTGATACCACTAAACCTCTTGGGTCTTCTTGGTTGCATGAGGACCCATGAACCTTTGTTTATCCTTTGTCCAACCCATTGGTTGTCTGCACTTATTGAAGCTGGTATTGTAATTGAGGATATGCTACTACTTGGCCTTCTAGGCAAAGTGCCGTTGTTGTTTGTTGGTGTGAGAGACAGTAAACACCTTGAGGCTCTTGGGCGAGAAGACGTGGATGCCATAACTCTCAGAGAAAAGCTTTAGTGGAGGGAGATTCACTTTGAAAGCATTCTAATGGAGGGAAAGTGTTTCAAAATTCCAATATCTTGTGCGGGCTTAATGGTCACCCTCCAGTACGTTAATGACCATGAGAGAATATCAGAAGTGGGACCACACGCAAGCACCTAAAAGCTCGGTAAAAGTAAAGAAATTACTATGCTACAATCCTAGTTTCGTGAAAGTTTTATGCTATTTTCCTATTTTTTGAGTTTTTCCAGGTACTTTTCTACGTAACGTAGCCTTCATGCTCATTGGACGCGCTCTATTTTTCTCTCTCTTCATATGGCCCTCTAAATGACCTCCAAAATTTCCTAATGAGTCTATAGAATCGTGGCGACATAAGCTACGCATAGGTACTCATAAATTTCAATTTCGGGCACTTTCAAAATTCGGCTCTTTCATCCTACGCGTTTTCCGCGGATGGGTTTAGAGTGAGGGTTTTGAGTGTAGAAGCTTAGGGACAGGTGTATCCTACTGAGGGGATGGTGTTCCTTAAGTTTCGCACGTGAGTTACCTTCCGTATGTGTGTATGTGGCTAGGTGGTGTAGTTGAGAGCAGTGAGATTCTTGATTGTGGTTTAGTTGGCCTTCCTGAGTGTTGTATGTGTAGGATGGTCTCAGCTTGACAAGCTTAAGAGATTTCCTCCGTGTGCCTATCGTGTCATCTGTGTCCTCGATTGACATTATGTTGATCTAGGTAGTGTTTGCATGCACTTCATGGGTGTGTGAGTCGCTCCCCGTCCAACATTGGCGCCGTTGCCGTGGACACAAGGACCTAAGTAGGTTTCCTACTAACACTCGTGTGATGGTTTCTTGATTTAGTTTTGCCTAAAGAAAGTGTTTTTCTTAAGTGTTTCCGGAAGAGGATATTCCCTGATCAAGTGGATAGCCAGGAAGCGTGTGTCTTGCCGAGGGTCTGCGACAAGATAGGTTTAGTTAGGATCTGTGGATTAGAGTAGTTGTTGGTGGTCGAGTGATTTGTGAGGTGATAAAAGTGTTTACTAGTCCGTGTGTGGCAGTGAAGCGTTTTTCGACTCATAGATGCAAAACCCCATATGATTTGTAGGAGTAGCTTTAGGTAAGTGATCTAATTCTGATCTAGAGCTATTCAGCATTGAATTATTTGCTAAAGTGCTTGATTGCATTTGAAATCACAAAAAAGTGTGCTTTTGAGGGTAAAAATGCATTAAACAAGCTTTTGTGGATATTTTTGTATGACTGACTGATGTTGTGCATATAAAAGAGCATTTGCAAGGGTTTTGTGAAGACAACCTGCAATTCTATAAACATAGACATCCTATGTGTAGTATGTCTCAAGGGGGTTCTGGAGACCAAATTTGAAAATTTTGATTGCACCAGTGTGTTCAGAGGGTAGGTTTTACCCTAGTATCATATTGACTTGAGTGTTTTTCCCTATTTTTGTTGACCAAAAGCCAAAAGGCGGAGTCAAAAAACGTAAAATTTCAGAAAAGGCTTAAATTGAGTGATTTTTGCATGTTTTTGCAATTTTGAAGCATACTTGCACTTGCTGAGAGCATAAGGAAGCATTAGGGACACTTCAATCTCAAAAAATCAGCAGTAGACATCCTACGCGTAGTATGTCTACAAGGTGATCTAGTGGAAATTTTGAAAATCTGAGGTGACCAGTGTGTTCAGAAGGTAGGTTTTACCCTATTTTCACATGGAAAGTGGAAATTTGATCAAATTTTGACAGATCAAAGCCAAAAGACGAGAATTGCCAGACATCCTACCCAAATTGTGCCCAAGGCATAATTTTTGAGACCAAACCATAGGGTGACTTCATGTGCATGTTATAAATGTTGTATTGAGTGCATGTGATAAATTTCATCTCATTTGGGTCAGTGGAAGGAAGATTGAACAGAATTTAGCATTTTTGACTGAAAAAGGTGAACAGCTAAAATTTGGGACTTTTGAAATCCAAACCAAAATCTAAGCATACCACTGGGTTACTGACATCAAGGGGAAGATGTGGGACAAGTCTGGGGTGAAACAGGCCAAAAAGACATCCTACGCGTAGGATGTCATATGTGTGATTTGGCACTCCAAACAAAATTCTGAGCATACCACAGTGATCAGCACCTTAAGGAGAGTCTGTGGTTCAAATTTGGGGCAATTCTGAGCAGTTAGACATCCTACACGTAGGATGTCTAATGCATGATTTAGAGGCCAAATTCAAATTGTGGACATAGCAGGGTGTTGTATAGCCTTAGGCAAGCCTCCTAGTCAAATTTGGTCCAATTTGGAGTTGATTTGAATAGGGAGTTCATCAGAACAAACATCGGGCTTTTGGAACAGATTCTTGATCATTTGACCAACCTATAGGTGTCAGAATCAAAAAGTAAAAATAGCTGTGAGTTTAGCACATCAAGCTAGGGGAAGCTACAGTGCAAGTTTGAGCTGAAGCAGAGCAAAAAGACATCCTACGCGTAGGATGTCTCCAGCTTGATTTAGGACTCCAAACCAACCTATGAGCACACCACTGTGATCAGCACATCAAGGAGAAGCTAGGGTGAAACTTTAAAGTCATTCTGAGCAAAAAGACATCCTACGCGTAGGATATCTCAAGGCCATTTCTAGGTCCAAATGAAATTATGAGCATACCATTGTGTTGCTGGACTTAAGGGGAGTCCCTTGACCAAATTTTGTTAAATTCTGAGCATATAGACATCCTACGCATAGGATGTCTCTAGGCCAGTTTTAGGGTCCAACTGTAATTTTGACCAGACAGAAGTGTTCACAGTGTCACAGAGATCCCAAATCTTTTTTCAAATTTGAATTTGGACTCATTTTGACCATTCTAAACTGCATTTCACTGTTTTGGCCATAACTTTCACAAACGGTATCGAATCGGAAAAGTTTTTATATCAAAACGTAGCCTGAGAGCGGCTCTACAGATCTTAGAGCAAAACTTGAACTACGGCAACCATTTAGTTCAATTTTGAAAAAAAACATTGTTTGAGGCCTCAAAATTCATCCGCAAGTTAGGGGTGTCTAAAAGTGACAATTTGCGAGAATTGTGACGAAACGGTTGCGGTTTTGGACATAGTTTCGACTTTTCCCTAACCAAAGCACTTGAACACAATGGACTAAGTCTACTTGAACCAAGCCAAAGCTCTGAAGCCCAGAAATCATGTCTACCCTAGATTCAAACGCAGCTTACACAAGCTTGGAGATCCCGGCGATAGAGGAATATCCTCCCACAATGGATCTTCCAAACTTGCAATTGATAAAGACCCATCTTGTTGAGAGAGTTTGGATGATTGGTCATGAGAGTGAAGGACTATATAGATACATTGACGACAATGAGGTCAATCTTTATAGGTGCTCAGATCCATACCTAGAAGAGATAACTGATTACAAGCTCTTATATCTCTACACATACGGAGTCGACTGTCAATGGAGATCTATAGTTGTCGACAAGTATGGACGAGAATACACAGTTGTAGAAAGCACAAATCCACAAAATGTACTAGAAAGAGGTGGATATTTGGTCAATGAAGGACCAAAAATGCCTCCACCAAATACGAGAATTCCTATAGGAATTCCAAGAAGAGAGCCACCAGGATTCCCTTCAAGAGCGATAACGAGAGAAGGATTGGGAGAGTCTCTGGTTAGACTTGTAGACAATCGACGAGTTAGATCATCCCAAGTCCAGAAATGGGTAAACAGAAAATACTCCAGAGATAAAGATCCGAGAGATCACGTAGCGGCTTTTAGAAGAGTGATTAGAGCAGAGGAAGTTTCAGATTTTGTGACACAGTTTGCGGGATTTGGATTGACTCTAGAAGATGATGCAGCTACATGGTTCGACTCGGTGGAAAAATGGGATTTTGAGACCCTAGATGAGCTGTTTGAGGAGTTTATTGAAGAATTCTCGCCAAAAGGCATTGCTCACCACACGGTCTCGCAAATCCATAGATTCAAACAGAAAGAGGATGAATCATTACGCAAAGCATCATTACGGCTCAAGAGATATGTTAAGCTCTGCCCGAGAGCGGAATTACCTACGCAAGCACAACTGATGCTGATCTTTATCCAGGGAATGAGACATGCGGGCCTTCAGAAGGATCTGCGTATGATAAGGAGGATGACGCTAAACGAGTTGATCAAAGAAGCTCTTTATCTAGTGGATAACTGTGAGGCATACAAAGAAAAGGACTTAAAGAGTCAAGGAGATGACACATCCTCTCAGCACAGTGTTTCACAGATAAGTGAGTCCATTGCCAAGCCAACGGCACCTATTGATCAAGAAAAGCTTATCGACGACTTGGTCAAGAGGTTGATTCCTCTGGTAAGGTCTGATTCGGGAGAGCCGAAGTGGTGTGAAATTGAGAGAAAATGGATGAACCATACGGGGAAAGAGTGCTATTATAGCATGGACAATGCTAGGGAGAGGTATGTACAACCTGTTCCAAAAGCACCTATTCCACCTAGATACATTACGGGGAATGCGCCAAGACTAGTAGGAGTTTTAAGGCCACATCTTGTCTTAGGACAACAACCTCCGCTGCCAGGTGCTAGAATGCAAGTAGACATGAGATACATGCCAATGATGGAAGCATCAAATAAACCAACGCCAGTACCAGCTACAATGTGGTATAGCAACCAAAGTGAGCACTACCCTTCGGAGCAACAAAATGTGAGAGAAACACATGGAGTGGTGAGGCCAGTACAACCTCCACCTCCTGGGTTTCAATCGAAAGAAAGAAGGTATGAAATGGACGAAAGGACATTGCGATTCATTGCAAATAGCGGCTTATCTAGATCAAAGCTTTCTTATAGCCAAGAGGAAATGCTAAAAGAATCTCCTCAACCAGAGACAGATTGTCACAAAAGTCGTGACAACCACTTGGTCAAACAATGTCCTCATACGGAGATCACTGAAGTAAATGCCTATTGTCTTGAGTGTAGCATCACTCACTTGATCCCCGATTGCCCAAAAAAACCAAACCAAATCAGGAAAATCACGACAAATTTATTAGGAATTGTTCAGCTACCTAGTAGCTCAGAAAATGAAAATGTTGTACCAGTTCAAGTAGTTACGAGAGCACAAGCTCAAAAGAAAGCTGATGAGAATCCAGAGACAAAGAACACGGAAAGTGACACAAGTCCAAAGACAGATGATGAACCAAATATAGACGCACCTAGTCAGAAAACCAAGAGCAAACGAAATAGTTGGAAAGCTAGAAAGACTAGGATGAAAGCACGCAGGGAACGAGAGAAAAAATCCCTAGCTGAGAAGCTTACCGAAGCTCAGGAGAAGATAAAACAACATGAGGAAAAGGAGGCACCTTCTCTTACACAGATGGTTAAACCTCTACAAGAACCATCCACTGATGAGAAACTGAGAAGTGCTAGTTCAGGAGGATCTGTGTTAGCAGAGAAGGTTAATGAGACATTAGATGCCCTCTTGAAAGCCTATGATGAAAGGCTCAAAAACAACCAAACCCAAGAACACAGGTGGATGACATATCCCTATGCGTAACTAGAAAAGCAAAAATTTGAAATGTGCCAGAAAATGATTCAAACAGCCCAAGCTTTACTAGAATCACCAATTGCAAAACCTGAGAATGTGATCCGTGTCATGCCTACGCAAGTAATCCCACCAAACCAGGAACTAAAAGAGCCAGATTCTAGTCATGAGCACACACCAAAACTCAAAGACCCAGCATTAGAACCAAGGATAGTACTGAATACCACGGATAACTCTTCCGAGGGATTTAACCAAGCTATACCTGAGGATTGTAAAGAGATAGATGGTCTTGATGAATTGTGGAAACAAGTCAGAGAGGCCAATGAAGCCGATGACCTAAGAAGATGAGTAGACAAGACTAGTGATGAACGAGGAGTGTTTCTACCACCAATAGAGGAATTTAAGACTGGATCTCAAATAAATCTAGACATGCAATCGTGTTGGGGCGACAAAGGATCTGTACAATTTATGGATAGTCAACCCCATTCGCTAAGAACACTACCATCCTACATGGGAAAGTACGAGACCAAGTCAGATGTGGTTGCAGTCCCATCAAAGAGACTGTCTCCCAACAAGGCCATCGATTCAAAGGGGCTAGTAGATATTCTATCTACCCCAGTCACCTGTACAATAATGTTAGCCGAGTTGCTTAGAATAAGACCAAACATGTGGGCTAATGTGGGTAAATGCCTAGAGAAATTTGGTGTAAAAACCCCAATGACTCAAATCGCGGAAGGCATCAAAGAGCTTGAAATGCCTCAACTAAATACTAGGCCAGTGCCATTAAACAAGGTAGGCGAGTATTACGAGGGAGAAGATGGAAACACCACCCTTCCTGTGGAATTCAATGGTGTAAAAACCATGGCAATCCTTGACACTGGAGCTGGTGTGGCCATTGCAACCAAAGAGGTTTGAAAAAAGTGGGGAAAACCTGCCTTGAGATCCACACGAATGACCCTGCAGCTTGCAGACGGACACAAGGAAAAGCCCCTAGGACTGCTAGAAAAAGTACTTGTTACTTCTTGTGGCATTGAATATGAACACACTTTTGCTGTTGTTGACTTTGGCAAGAAGAACAACTATGAAATCATTCTAGGAAGAGCATTCATGCGACAATTGAAAATGGTCCAAGATTGGGGTTATGACCATATATACCTAAGACATATGGAGACCATAACAAAGATAAACTTGAGGAACAATAGCTATAGGGATGTGACGAGAACACCGGTTGAGGAGTTTGATTCCGCCACAATAGCAGGATCAGAACTTCCAGCTTGGTTAGGTAAGCCTAAAGAACTGTGGATGTGTGGAGCTTCACAATGTGGTAGCTTGAAACGTGAGGAATGCATCCTAGAGCGAGCTATGGAGGATAGGGACTATATCCCAGAACCATTTCCTGAAGAAGAGTTAGAGCCTTCTAGATGGGAACACATCTTGGCTACTCTGGACGTGTGCGCCGTGGAGGATGCTCCCACAACAAAGTTTTGTGATGAAAATGGCTATGATGTCGTTCCTTATTTTGCAGTGAGTGTAATCCAGGAAAGCGAAGAGAACCAGACATCAACAAGCTCTCAAAATAAGGAGCACACAAAGAAATGTGGAGAATCAAAAGATGAAGAAGACGACGAGTTCTATGACTCTGTAGAACACTTCGAGCTTCAAGAAGATCAACGACCCAGGAATCAATGTCATCACTACACGAATAAAGTGCATCAAAAGTGGATTCCAAAGTCCTCCGTAAAGACACAGCCACCACAAGCATCCTCATACATGGCTCCTAATAAGGATGCAAAGACTCAGCTGGGAGGAAGACGACCAGAGAAACGAGCTAACAATGCTCTAATCAATGGGCTAGAAAAGTCCTCCAAGAAACTACCACCCACGAGCAAACAGATAGTAACTTTCCACTACCAGCCAAAAAATCAAGGGAAAGTACAAGAAGTCAACCTTGTTGAGGATAGTAGCGATAGTGATGAATCTTATGACATCCCCTATCATCAACTCAGGCCATCACTATCACCAACCCCTTCAACAACAACCATGACAGGTCAAAAGAATAGGACAACAAGTCAAAGCCAAAAAGCTCGACAAATCTGGATACCAAAAAGCCAGATCGGCCAAAAACAGATATGGATCAAGAAGACAAAGATCTCTAATGACAAATCACAAGATCCAACACCAACACAAAAACAAGAAAAGAGTGCACAAACGGGTAAGAATAGCACAAAGTCGCAAGCTTTCACAACTCAGGTTTGGGCTCCAAAGAAGTTGATTCAAGCACAAAAAAGTCAGAAATTCATTTGGATTCCAAAACAACCATAGTATCAACTTTCAAAGCCTAAATCCCGTCACCAACCAAGCGTACAAGGGCTAAAGCAAAGACCACTGTTGACTCACACAACAAAAAGGTGGATCCCAAAGAAGTCTCTTCAAACACAAACGAAGCACGGGCAAGTATGGGTTCCCAAACGAGAGTCAGCAACAACAAAACAACCAATAATCACAAAGAAATGGGTCCCAAAGAAGAACAACAAAACTGTTGTCAATGCATCGCCGCTTGAATTCTTACAATTCTTCCTACGATTGCAGTACAGTTAGAAGAGAGCAAGTCGTTTCAATCAAGCAACGATACAGGAGCTTCAAAGACCATTACATTGCTTAGAATAGGAAACCTTGCCAACAAATGCCAATAAGAAAATTGCTTATACCCACATCTTGCACAACATAAATCTTTTCCATGCATTGACTATGTATGCATAATAGGGCTACATTACAAGGCCTGCATAGGCACAACTTTTAATTGCCCTAGCACAACACATACCCTTTGCGATACCCTGTCGTAAAGGATGACTCCAAATAGGAAGGGGGGAGGCATTCTAAATGCGGACCTAACATTATGACTATTAGAGGGCAATGTTTTGTGAGATGCATTGAATTTTTGCATTTTATTGTGATAATTTTTTGACGAAATTTAGAGTATATGCCCTCATAGTAGTGTTACAGAGGAGTATGGGGACAAAATCCATATATGAGCCCCTAGGGACATGTGTATATTGTACATAGCATTTATATTTCTATTTGAATGATTTTCCTTTTGTTAAGTTCGTTTTAATATTTTCTTTGTTTATTATTAAGAAAAAATAAAAAAATCCATAATCCACATGAAGAAAAGACTGACGAGAGGCCTGAGCACTACAAAGAGAAGAAGGTACAGGGAAACGATGAAACTTCACGAAGTATGTCTCAGCAGCCACTACAACAGCCGAAGAACTTGTCACAAAGCAGTGTCAACATGCAACCGACAAGTCATACAAGTCAGAATCGAGTAGCTAAGCCACAAAATGAGTGAGGTGTTAGTCCCAAAGCTTCAAGTAATATTCTCTGTGGTCTAAGCGTCTTAGCTATTCTAGGTACTGCTCAAGCTGGAAGAGTTGAGCATATTTAAGTTGTGTCGCTCATGCTGGTATAGGTGAGCAAAAGAGTCGAAGTCTAAGTACTTAAGTTTGGTGAAGTGAAGGAGAAGGTTCAAAAGACACTCACGTACTGAGCACAGTGAGATACGAGTGGTGAAACTTCTACATCGAAAACCCTTCTTGGAAAGGTGGAAGCTATTGAGACATCTTTTGATGTCACATGTGCTACATTTATTCCTCGAAACACCCATCATCTCCTTCTTTCACATTGCATGCTTTTGTTGAAAATTTTCTCATATGCATATAGAGTGTCCCATAATTGGCACTTGCATCAGGCACTCTTTCCGTGTTTCACCCAAGCACTCACCTTTCATGAACATGTACTTCACGTTCAACTGCTCAACTCCAATAAGAGCGTATACCAAAGGCATTTGTTTTCCCACCGGGTTTTTTCCCTTTGGTCATCCAGGTTTCAGATCCTAATCTAAAGACACCTATCACCATCCTCTTGTACATATTCCTTCTACATCAACAATAAGGAAATGCTACTCAAATCAATCGACAAATGAATTGGAGCACCAATTTCAGATCATAGCATACTTCTCCTCAATGGCGAGTCGAAGAATGGCCTACAATGACAAAGCTGCAGACAACACTAACAACATGATTGCACAGGAACAAAGACGTCCCCAATGAAGAAGAGAAGACATAAAAGTAATCAGAGGATCTCAAAAGCTTGTCCTTGATAATGCGCATCGAATGCTCGGCAGGGTTTTGAACCTCAAATTAGAATAATTACGTCCTGGATTCGGCATGACAGACAGACTTTGCATTGGAGTGCAACTTGGCCTAAAGAAGTTAAGGGTTTAGCCATACAATTTCTACAAAAACCTTACAAAGTTGTCATTGGCTCACAAGATCAGAAAGCCAATCACTCAATTCTACAGATTGTAGAAGTTGTTTCTAAGAATCACAAATACTCCGAATTGACAGATTTGTTGGAGCAAGTGATGGATGGAGCTTTCTCTATCCATGATGATAAGAGTCAAGTTAAACGACATTGGGTTCTTTTTTAATTTAGATCTAGCAATAGACCTATACTACCAGAAACAGATGCTGCAGCTCGGAGCGTGGATGTGAAAGACATAAAGTTCGTCATCAATTATGATTTTCCTGAATCATGTGAAGACTATGTACATCAGATTGGACGAACAAGACAAGCTACTGCAAAGGCTATAGTCTATACTTTCTTTACAACAACAAAACGATAGCACAGACCACATCGCCATCGACAATCACGTCATGTCGGGGATGACATGAACGTGGAAGGGGGGAATGTTGACCGCTGGGTCAACAACACAACATAACTCAAGTTTCGTACCAAAGTCTTATCTTTTGCGAGTTATGAAATGATGCGGATTATGGCTATAAACGTCATTTGTAATGAGTAGTTATTCTAGTTTCAGAAGCCCGGGTGCAATGGCACTTCCAGATTGTAAATACAAAGCCATTTGACCCTTTCAACCCCATTTTTGGTTAAACCTAAGGTAGCCTTAGTATATAAGGTACCTAGGTCATTTTGTAAAAGGACTTTTATCATAATCAAAACTTAGCGCTGCCGTCTACTGTGTGTGAGAGAGAAAGAGAGTGAGCGTGAGCTTCATCCTCTTGCTACGCCCGGCTTGCTCAACACATTGGAGATCCGACTGCACCATTGTTGTAGGCTCGAGGAGAGCTACGCGACAACGCCAAGCATTCCATGCGAGATGAAGCGCACACGCCGACACATCTACGAGCTATTTGTGGCCGTAAGTGTATCAAACGATGTCTGTTTTCTGCGTGCTAGTAGTCTATAGAATCGTGGCGACATAAGCTACGCATAGGTACTCATAAATTTCAGTTTCAGGCACTTTCAAAATTCGGCTCTGTCATCCTACGCGTTTTCCGCAAATGGGTTTAGAGTGAGGGTTTTGAGTGTAGAAGCTTAGGGACAGGTGTATCCTAGTGAGCCAGATTCGTACGAAACTTAAGGAATGGCAGCGCTAAGTTTTGATTATGATAAAATTCCTTTTACAAAATGACCTAGGTACCTTATATACTAAGGCTACCTTAGGTTTAACCAAAAATGGGGTTGAAAGGGTCAAATGGCTTTGTATTTACAATCTGGAAGTGCCATTGCACCCCGGCTTCTGAAACTAGAATAACTACTCATTACAAATGACGTTTATAGACATAATCCGCAGCATTTCATAACTCGCAAAAGATAAGACTTTGGTACGAAACTTGAGTTATGTTGTGTTGTTGACCCAGCGGTCAACAGAAGTCCAAAGTTTTTATGTGCTTCAAACAATTTCTGGCTATGGATGAAAATGTCTCGAAATGTACTATGGGCACCCTCCATTCTGATCCAGGGGGGGGAGTATATGTCTCATGAACTTAATGCATTTTTGGCTAGTCGTGGGATAAAACACCATCGTATAGTGCCTTATACACCTCAGCAAAATGGTGTTGCTGAGAGGAAAAACAGATCACTTACAGAAATGGCATGATGTATGGTCAAAAGTCAAGCTTTGCCGCATTCTTTTTGTCTTGAGGCCATCATGTGTGCCACTTATGTACTAAACAGGTATCCTACGAAAGCTTTGCAATCTATTACTCCATATGAAGCATGGCATGATAGAAAGCCTTCTATTGAGCACATGCGTGTTTTTGGTTGTTTGGCATATGCTTTGGTGCCACAAACGCAGCGCAGAAAATTGGATGATAAGGTTGTCAAATGTATTTTTGTTGGTTATAATGTTGAAAGCAAAGGTTACGGGTTGTATCATCCGCAAACAAAGTGTATTCTGGTTTCACAGGATGTAGTGTTTGTGGAAGATTCTGTTCAGCCCTTGCTGTCATGTACTAGAGACAGTAATGTAAGCTCACGACACATTTATGACACTTTGTTGCGTCTTTTCAATGGTGGAAATACGAATGTAAATTCCAATGAGGTAAATGTACAGCCTATGGGGGTTTCTGAAAATGTTACAGATTTGCCTATTACCGATGCAGATGTACATGATGTACTTGATGAGGAAAGGGCTAAAAATGAGCAGGCTAGAGGTATGCCAAAATGGCTGGTGCATACATTGTGTGACAGTAAATTGGATGCACCTTTGTCTAGTCGTACTTGTTTAGGCTCTCGCCATGCATCTTATGCATCAGATTGTTATGCTTTGGCTGTGTCTAGCTTACTTGATGTTGAGGAACCTTTGTCTTTTGATGAAGCACAGAATTCATAAAATTGGATGGCTGCCATGCAATCAGAATATGATGCACTTCTAGAAAATGACACATGGACTTTATGCGATTTGCCTCCTGGCAAAACGGCCATTGGTACGAAGTGGGTTTACAAGCTGAAACGCAAGGTGAGATCGATCGCCATAAGGCTCGACTTGTTGCAAAGGGTTATGCACAACAAAAAGGCATATATTATGAACAGACTTTTTCTCCCACTTGTCGTATGACTACTATGCGTTTTCTATGTAAATTGGCAGCTCATTTTGGTTGGGATGTACATCAATCAGACATTGTTATTGCTTTCTTGAATGGTGACATATTTGAGGAATTTTATGTAACGTAGCCTCGCGGTTTTGTCAAGAAAGGACAGAAGGACAAAGTGTGCAGATGTAAGAAGGCTTTGTATGGGTTGAAGCAATCTTCTCATGCTTGGTATGAGAAATGTGACACTTTGGTCAAACGACGCTTTTGTAACAATCCAACAGAAAGCACATTGTATATAAAGCGTGAGGGCGATGTACTTCTCATCGTTCTTCTTTATGTGGACGATTTGCTGATCATTGGTCCCAATGAGGCACATATTGCCGAATTTAAGGTTGATTTGAATGCTACTTTCAAGATGAAAGATTTGGGGCTGTTGCATCATTATTTGGGCATACAGTTTAAGCAGTGTGATGGTGGTATTGCCTTGTGTCAAAAACGTTACATAGAGACATTGATATGTAAGTTTGGACTTGAGGATTGCAAACCTATTGCCACTCCCATGGAAATAGGTTTGAAGTTGAGTCTACATGATACTAGCGATCCTCCTGATGTCACTCTTTACCAAACTGCTGCTGGTTTCCTTATTTATGTATGCAACACGAGGCCGGATATTCAATTTGTAGTCTCACAGATCATCAGATTCGTGCATAGCCCAGGGTCTAAGCATTGGCAGGCTGTCAAGAGGATTTTTCGCTACCTTAGTGGCAGTTTACATCTTGGCTTGTTTTATCCCAAGTGGGGATCATTGCCGCCAGGCTTACATGCTTTTTTGGACTCGGATTAGGCTGGTTGTTTTGACACGTGAGTGTCCATGAGTGGTTTTTGTTTCATGCTTGGCAGTTCATGTATATCATGGTTGAGCAAGAAGCAACCTACTGTGGCCACTTCTAGTTGTGAGGTTGAGTACAGGGCAGTCTTCACAGCTATGGTTGAGTGTGTATGGCTCAGACGCCTTATGGTCGATTTGGGTGTTGGACAAGACACTGCCAACACTGTCTACAGTAACAGTCAAAGCGCATTGGCAGTTGCGAGGAACTCAGTTTTTCATGCTCGCACAAAGCACATTGAGGTGCATTACCACTATGTCATGGAGAGGCTCTCAGCAGGAGAGATCAGCTTGGCTTATGTGCCAACATAGGACAACCTTGCAGATCTTTTCACAAAGGCATTGTCTCGGGAGAAGCTCGAAGCTTTCTGCAAAGCTTTGGGCTTACTCCCCTTTGTGGAATGGTCATGTCATCAAGGCAATGTCACTTCCCTTGACTCATGTGCCAGCTCTCGTTCACCGCATCACTCCAGGGGAGATTTGTTACCATACACATGTGGTAGTGATGTGTGTGAACACGCTAGGACAGTCGGGGTATTTTTTCCCTCTTTAGGAGGTTTTTTCCCCCATGCATTGTATATACGCCCATCACTCTAGGGCTATCTATCTTTCCATTGCACACTAAGTAATACACTCTCTATTGTGTGCTTTGAGCTTCCTTCATCTTCTCCAAGCTGTGTGCGTTTCTCTGCAACCCTAATTCCACAAACTAAGGCCATACATCTTTAGATTTACGTAAGAGTTAGGGCTTACAATCTTATGCAATCTTCAACAATCGTAGAAACCATGAAAGAAAACGCGATAAATGGGGTTAGAGTGCCAGTATGTCACTCTTTTGATGATAGATTTTCATTGCATCTGATCCACATATACAAAGTATATACAAAAAAAGTTCTACAACCCCTAACTAAAACCAAGCAAGGTGGCGTTCTTTGATCTCTTTAAAGAAGTGCAAACTCACTAGATAAGATGATGCCCATCACTTGACATGTCTTCTCAATTTACTAACATATGCCAAAGATGATTATTTAAGAAGTATTAAACCCTGCAACACCATGATTTATTGAAATCTCTTGAGTCTAGATACGGCTGTCTGAACAAATTTAGCCATTGAATGCCTCACAAGGAGATTGAGCGCACAAAACTAGTCCTAGAAGACAAGCGATATTGGAAATCTCCACTCTAGATAGTTAGATGCTACATGAAACATTGTGCAGACATAACATTGTGATCATACATTGTTAGCACAATGGTGTCCATGTACGCAAAATCCACCCAACAAAGACCAGAAAAAGTCCAGCTAATAAAGAGAAATACCCATTGCATGAGAGACAAACCCTGACAGTCTCACTGAGTTATATTATTGAGGAGGAATGATCCCCAAAAACCAATAAGGTTTTACAAATACTTGTTGTGACGACGAGAGAGAGAGAGAGAGAGAGAGAGGAAATGAAATGTTAGATTATACGTCTTCAAAGGGCCAAAATTACCAATGAGACCAAACTGATACAATCCTTGAGGATCTAAACCAATGCCTGGGTACAAAAATAAAATGAAGTAAAGTGAAAAAGTGAAAAAAAAAGACTACAGTGAAAATCCTAAAGTCGTTAGGTCAAAATCATCATCATCATCATCAATGGCCGTGGGCACGACGTCATGCATTGTCGGAGAAAGTATGGCATCGGTCGTTGAAGAGCTTTGTCAATGTCCACCTCTGTAGGTAGTCGCACTAGGGGGGGAAGAGAGAAGGAGAGAGAGAGAATCTTATGGGGGTTCGTCACAGCATGAGAGAGAGAGAGAGAGAGAAAGAAAAAGAAACAACTGCACCTCTGCATGGGGTGCCAGTGTGGATGAGAAGGAGAGAGGTATTGGATGTAGTGTGGTGCATGGAAAGCGGATGGTCTGTGGCGGCTGTAAAGAGAGTGAAGGAGTGAATCTTCACAGCATGCGATGACATGTTGCATGCGAGAGAGAGAGAGAGAGAGAGAGAGAGAGAGAGAGAGAGAGAGAGGGGGGGGGGGGGGGGGGGAGGTTGGATGCATCCAATGAGCAGCCATTTTCACCTTCTCATGGACATTATTTTTCCATTTTCTATGTATATATTCATGGGCTCACATTGAGTTTCAAGTTGTATCTGTTTATTCACTTCATGTACTTTAGACGACCCCATAACTTTTAAAACCCTAGGTATATAAGTGAATGTAGCTCATGTGAAAGGGGAGATATCAATATGAGAGAAACCTAGAGTAGAGAAGGAGAAGAAGGAGGCTATGGAGGTGGTTTAAGTTGTGTATTAGTGTCTCGTTGGTGTAGATTAAGAACTAATCACTCTCTAATTCTTGACTGCCTATTGTATGTTTGATTCTAGTAGTGTGTGCATGATTAGATTAGTGTGTAGATTAAGGATTTGTGCATGCATTGCTCTAATCATAACTCCATGAGCTTGGGTGAGCTTGTGATAAGGATGTGACCACAAGGATTAGTAGAGAATACAATGATTAACAACCTTGATTAGCATAAGGATTAGCGTGTGTGCATACACTAATCCCCTTCATTAGTTCTCTCTTCTTCCTATTGTAGATAATCTCATGTGATTTCCCCACTCAATTCTATCTCATTTCTCTCACACAAACACCCATGTGTGATGTTTCCATGCCCTAGCCGGGTCGCTGGCATCCTTGGATTGATAATTTTGTTGATTCTTTGGAGCTATGCTACAAGGGAGTTAACATTTGGCGCCGTTGCCGGGGACAGTAGCCTAAGCTAGAGGAGAATTTTTTAATATAATCGAATGTTTCTGAGTAGATTTAGGTAGAAAACCCCAAATTTTTCACTAATTGATCACTAATTTTTGGCTAATCTGCTACCAATTCAAGTGCTTTACATGTGTGTATGCCCAATTAGAGGTTTAGTCATCACTCTTTTGATATGAAACTGTAAAAATTTTGACTAAAATTGAGTGATTTTTTAATGTGTAATTATGGATTTTTTTTCATGATTAGGCTCTCTAATTTTTCTCTAATCACATGTGTTTTTTGTGCAACACATAGCTAAATCGTTAATTAGAGTTGTAATTACTATCCTTGGAAATGATGCTACACATGAGATTTTGTGCTCAATTGATTGTAGGTGAAATGCCATTAAGCGGTTGCTAGTACACACACACGTGTAGGCGTCAATTGGAGTTGGAAATAGACGCGTTGCTCATGAAATTATGAGTGCACTAACCCACTCAATTGCTGATTTGATTTGTAGGTTGATTAAAGTTTGATTACACAAAGAATTAGTGCAAATTTAAGTGCAATTAGTATATCCATGTATAGACAAAGTGCGCACTTTCGAGTGCTAATTATAGCTTAATTGGTGCCAATTAGAATTGTGAAAGGCAATGACTTGTTTGATGATGTTATGACAATGATGGTTCATATATTTTGATTGCTAAAATTGTGTCGTTATGGCGTCAAAATTGCTGTAGAAATTGTGTGTGTGCACTAATTGCTAGAATTATGCTTAATTTTGCTAGTTTTTGCACACATAATTGAACTAGTCATTGGTTGCAAATTGATGTGTAATTGATTGCATTGCAAAGCCCAAAGCACAAAAAACGATCAATTTTACAGCGATTTGATTGTCAATTGCATTGAAAATTGATTGGGATTGTAATTTTGATGTTCCAAGTGCTGAAAATCAAGTAGAATGAGTTGCATTTTTCAAAAAGAATTCGGCTAATTTTTGGTAATTATTTTGTTAATTTTTAGCATTTTTTGTGCTAATTTAGTGCTTAAAATTGTTCAACTTTTATCAAAAATTAATAAAATTGTAAAAATCTAATGTGAACAAATGATCCGAAATGAAATTTTTGAAATGATGAACTCTCACTAAGTTTTTGGTTGTTTTTAGCATTTTTTGGATATTTTTCAGGTAATTTTACCTTCTTGGGTAAAATTTTTTAACTTTGTTGCATCTATGTATATTTTCACTTGCCCCGCTTCCGGGACCACCGGGCTGCACTCAACCTCGCATGCATCCACGTTTGCACTTACTTTGTCCCGCACTCATTGCCCCCGTGCACACACTCTCTAACCAGTCTCCACTCCTTGACCTTGTGTGACCCAACCTCTGCGCGTGCGCGCGCGCACACACACACACACACATAAAACAAAAGCAAAACAAACAAAAGAAGGAAAGACAAAAGACTTTTTTTTAAAAAAGACAAGAAAGTCAACACACAAAGAAACACACACACATACACACGTTTTCTCTCTCGTGCACACACACAAGAGACCAAAATAATAATATTAAAAAAAATAAAAACTCAAAAAAAATCATATTTTTTGTTTTTCTATGTCTTGTTTCTCTTCATTGCATTGCACATGCATCAAACATCCGCACACGCCCCCTTCACACGCATTTAAGCACGAATAGACGAATTTAGAGCCTCGAGACTCAGATTTCATCCAAAATTGTCCGATATTGTCAATTTGAGCCGTTTTTAACATATTCGAGCCAGATCACACACACAAACCTTGTTTGATATGGATTTTTATTTTGGGTATACGATTTTTCAGATTACACGCTTTAGAGTTGTTTCGATTTGATATTGCATTTTGGCTCGATTTGACCACAGAGTCCCACGATTGACCATATTTGACCTCGACTTGTAATTGAGATTTGTTTTGGCCTTGATATTGACCAAATTTAGCTAGTTAGAGCCTGGTCACATGCGAGATCTCGATTTGGCTGCTTTTGGCTATTCTTAGCACACCGACGCACGATTAGAGCTCAATTTGGTTACTAGACCTACATTTGGCTACAACTTTGACCGACTGACTGATTTTAGAGCCAGATTACACACATAGATCCCAATTACCATTTGGATAGCCATTCATTGCTAGATTACTCCTTGCACCTAGTGCATTGGTTTATTGCCCCCTAGCACCAGATTTGACTTAGACTGCTAGACTTTGGCAGTCATGGATATTGAGGCCATATTTGATCGATTATTATGGATCCATGGCGAGTTAGATGGATTACCTATGTACATCCATGTAGATACCCATCAAAGGTATATCTAGATTCAACCCACAGACAACCAGGCCCCCAGATTTCAGATGCTTACAGCCCGGGCACATGCCACATTGCCAAGTGAGCTTCTTGATGGTGTTGGTATAGTATATAGACATATGACGGAGGATAGTCCGGAGCATATCACTTTAGCCCATCTTGAGGATTGCAGAGACACACTTGAGCCACCACATACTCCATCATTGCGAGCGTGTGACACTGGACCCATATATACGGATGAGGATAGGAGGTTTTACATAAGAGAGCTTGCTAGCTCTGGAGAGTATCCCTTCTATGATACTGTGATTGTGATCCCCCCAGGTTCCTTCCGAGGTACCTACAGGAGTGTCCATGATGATTCTACATATGTATTACTATGTGGACTATGATATTCTCCTTCACGACCTAGTGATACTGAGTATACATTAGCTATGATGACTATGCAGCCTACAGGACTTTGATCACCTCCAAGATTTCCATCTTCACCACCATCTAGGAGACTGACCTTAGCAAAGATCATAACAAAGGCTAGGGCAGATATGGAGCGTAGGGTGCAGAGCCATACTAGTGCACAACCAGAGCTATGAGCCACAGAGACAACTACACCTCAGATTTTGAATGTTCCTACTATTAGCACACATGCTAGAGAGGTTGTAGGCATGATACCACCTTCCACATTGCCAGCCATGATCACACTAGATACTGAGCTTTCCAGATCACATGCACCAGATTTACTTATGATTGCTAGATCACCTAGAGCCACCATGCAAGCACGAGCCGAGCCTACGGTTGACACTCCGAGTATTGAGGACCGAGATGAGATTGTGCTACATTTTGTAGGCCATAGAGGAGCCATGCCTTGGTTTCTTGACCATGAAGGACATTCCTATACCAGAGGTACCTTCTCAGATGACATAGACCCTTCTATATGTCAGATAGCTAGAGTTCAGAGGAGACATTTTGGTACAATTGAGTTCTTTACTGATGAACTCAAGGGCACATATATGTCCCTTCCGACCAGCCCATATGATGCTATTGACAGTGCACATCCCGATGATTGTTTGGATACCCATGTACATCCTACGATAGTGCAGTTACCTAGATTGGAGCACACATTGACTTATGTTGATGATTGTGGGCGTAGATACAGATATGAGCAGACGAGATGGTATATTGAGCCAGTCATGAGTGTTATGGCGTATCTTATTGGAGATCTTCACGATAGGATTTATAGAGACCCATTGGGTGAGATTTACTATTTGATGATTGGATTGCCCTATTCTCCATGGCATGGCCAGGATACTAGACAGATGCCCGCCGAGAGTTCACATACACCTCCTAGACAGATATCCCGTACCAGGTCACCTCCCAGAGCTTCATCACCTAGACAGATTTTGCCACAAAGCATAGTTGATTAGTTGCGATTTAGAGTGATTGAGATGAAGAGGACGGATGCTGAGATTGATGGGACAAGTACACTAGAGGTCCCTACCATGGAGCCACCTACATTGCCAATTCCAGTGGTTGATACTTGTTCTATGAGGGATGTACAGCCTAGTGAGATTGCTCCTACACTAGAGACGAGCACTGAGCCACTAGAGATTGATAGAGTGCCAAATTCCATAGCTATTATTGATGATCCCCTTGCACCTATCATAGAGGTAGATGTCCCATCTACCATCCATCCATATGGAGCTAGGTGCTAGCCAGCCATTGACCATTAGACAGAGAGCTAGAAGATTACAAGCTTTACTATTTGGAGAGAGTTCTCTCATCCCTCCTAGTTGCACTAGACCATTGACTTGAGCATAATGACTATGGTGCACTAGCTGCATGCATTTATACTAGAGGCACTTTTTTCCTACGGGTTTTTTCCCTTTAGGTATCCAGGTTTGAGACCCTAGTTTAGGATTTCTTTCATTTTGTAATAAAACTTTCACTACTATGCTGACACACCTTTCTAGGTGGTAGTGTCTTGCCTTATACTTTTGCAGCATAGATGGTTCAGCTTCCAGATTGCATGGTTCCATTGAGTATCAGAGTTATATGCCGATTTCCACAGCTACTGAGGAGCTGCATCATATTTCTCCAGGTGTATCACTTCCTATGCTATATTTTTTTGTACACCTATATTTGCTTATTGTGGCTTTTCATGGTTTGATTGAGTCCATTTTATTATGTCTTGTTATCTGCCAGTAGAGATAAATAAGTTTGTACATGCTTCACTTAATTAACATAGAGTTCAGTCTTATTGATAAGCCTTGAGGTTAGGAGGTTGACTTTAGGTTAACTTATTTACTTGACCTACTAGTCCTAGTTGGTAGAATTATTTAAATTTTAGAGACCTTAGGAGGGTTTTAGGCATAGAGAGGCTTGCTCATTTCACAACAAAGAGCACTAGTAAGAACACAAAGGATATGAAAGCACAAAAGTGCCACAAGTGTAAAAGCTTAAGCTGGAGGAGAAATCCCAGCTGGATTTTGGTACTTCACTCACGTATAGCCTATGGTATTAGAGTCCTTGAGATTCCCAGTGGGGCGCTTTTCCTTGAGAAGCAAATAACCTCGGGCATACAAAATAAGCACTCACGAAAAATGCTCTTAAAAACAATGTGAAAAAAAAGAGCAAGAAAAATAAGAGAGAAAAAGAAAAGACTTCCATTGAGCTTAAAGTAAAAAATTCAAGCTTTTGTACAGTTAGTTCGCTTATCTCTGCTCATAAACACAAATAGGGAATCTTGCCGTTAGATAATTTTTCTAACTTAGCTAGTACTAGAGTGACTGTTTTAACCCTTCGCCATAGCTAACTAATTGATAGACTCATAAACTCTTGTTTAATTATTTTTAGCAAGTGCAGTTTATTTGTCTTTTATTGGCAGTTTAACAATTCATAATTCTTTGCACTTAGTCATTCCATTATGTGCTTTACTTTGCCTTATGACTTATTTGGCACATGATTATGCTTGCTACTTCATTGCCTTTTGTCATTTGGAGGCACATTCCTCCTGGAGCGTTCACCACGACATATCTTTGTCGAGGGCGATAAAGCCTAGGAAGGGGGGAATGTTGGATGCATCCAACATCAGCAACCATTTTCACTTTCTCATGGGCATTATTTTTCCATTTGCTATGTATATATTCATGGGCTCACATTGAGTTTCAAGCTGTATTTGTTTATTCACTTCATGTACTTTGGGCGATCGGCCATAACTTTTAAAACCCTAGGTATATAAGTAAATGTAGCTCATGTGAAAGGGGAGATATCATTTTGAGAGAAACCTAGAGTAGAGAAGGAGAAGAAGGAGGCTATGGAGGTGGAACCATAGAGCCGCATGTACTCTCTTCACGGACCGATTATATGCATGCAATGAAGATGAGTCCTTTTGCCTTTCTCTTGCTTTTCATTAAGTTGTGTATTAGTGTCTTGATGGTGTAGATTAAGAACTAATCACTCTCTAATTCTTGACTGCCTATTGTATGTTTGATTCTAATAGTGTGTGCATGATTAGATTAGTGTGTAGATTAAGGATTTGTGCATGCATTGCTCTAATCATAACTCCATGTGCTTGGGTGAGCTTGTGATTATGATGTGACCGTGAGGATTAGTAGAATGCAATGATTAGCAACCTTGATTATCATAAGGGTTAGCATGTGTGCATACACTAATCCCCTTCATTAGTTCTCTCTTCTTCCTATTCTAGATAATCTCATGTAATTTCCCCACTCAATTCTATCTCATTTCTCTCACACAATCACCCATGTGTGATGTTTCCATGCCCTAGCCGGGTTGCTACCATCCTTGGATTGATAATTTTGTTGATTATTTGGAGCTATGCTACAAGGGAGTTAACACACACACACACACACACACACACACACACACACACACACAAAGTTATGTTGGTGATTGAGAGGCACCACATGGTAAACATAGTGGTGGTTGGAAAGGTCTCTGATGTGACGAGCAGCCCTTTGGGCGGCCGTAGGCATGCAGAGTAGCTATAGTAGGTGGTTGGAGTTCAATTGCATGGGTAGTACTCGACTAAGTCTGTGAAAAAAGAACTGTCAACAGTTGCATGCGAGGTGGGGGGGTGGTGGTTTGCATGGTAAGGCACACAGCTGCACCATCAATTGAGAAAGAGAGAGAAGGAGTTATTGGATGGTCCTTGTAGAGAGAGAGAGACAGAGAAGTGATGCATGTGCGGGTGTTGGGTGAACCGTTTGGAGGCTTGCACAAGTTGGAGCCGAAAGAAACTAAAATATTGTGATGTTTGAGCTGGCAAATTTCCAGAGAGATAGCGTTATCAGGTGGCCGCTAGATCTACCAGTGCTGCTATGTGTCACTGTCGATGAACATTCACCTGCCTGTGCTGTCGTGTCGTGACGCAATCGAAAGATTTTTTGTTTGTGTGCCCTTTCTCTCATACATCTCCGCATATGCCTCACCCATCTCTTCTATGCTTCACTTGCCATGTAATGTCGGCTGTAGTTTGGGATATGGTTTTGCTTCAACTGCATTAGTTTATAAAGATTATATATACAAACTATTTTATGTATAATTTATATTGGCACTTCTGGTATCCGGCTAGTCAGGCTAGTCAGATCTCTTTCAAGGATTACAAATTACTGAAAGGCTAGGACTAAAAATATTCTAAAATTTGCAAGGAACAACTAATTGTATCAAGGAGGAAGACAAAAGGACTCATCTTCATTGCATGCATATAATCGGTTCGTGAAGAGAGTACATGGAGAAGAGGAGAGAAGAAAGACACAAGCACTGGGTGCAATCTCTCCCACGTGCAAGAGTGAGCATTTTCCTCTTGCACGTTGTCGGAGTGCAAAGTTCTCCAAGGTTGACCGGGAAAGCACCGCGCCTCTGGCTATAGACAGGAGCTCAGCAGGCATTCAAATTAGGATAATAGAGTGCAGAGAGATGTAATTAATGGTTTAATACACATAATACTAAAGATTCAAGAGAGGAGAGAGAGAAGACTGCAAATAAGAACAATATTTATTGATATGGTGAAGAAACAAAGCTTCCAAACTCAAGAGATGCAGTACAGTAGATACATTGTAAGATTTCTAAATGCTCTTTTACAATCCAGTTGCACACGCCCATTTCGTATGCCTTTTGAATTGCAACCCTCACCTCAGAATCCTTCCCCAAGCTGTCCCACCATCCCGCTTCCTTCTGCTCTGGCTTCCCCAATTGCTCCCAAGCAGAACAACTCCCTACTGCTCTAGCAGGTTCTCTCAAAAACTCTTCCCAAAAATGCTCGAGAAAATGACCCTCCCCAGAAACTAACTGAACCCTTTTTTAGTGCAAAAATACCCCTTTTATAGAGGTCCAAGTATCCCCAAAAAGGAAAAAAATTGGAGCTCACTTGCTCGTGCACTTCTACTGAAGATCCTTTTGGACTTCTTTGCATTGCTTGCACTTGTCATAGTCCACTTTTGGTAACTCTTTGCATGGTGCACATATCTCGGCTCTTTGTCCACCCAATTCATCTGCTCGGCTAGACTTGCTCTTCTCGGCGTCTTTCCCTAGCTTTTTCATGAGACGGTCCCCTTTGTTTTAGTCCTGGAAGTCTTTGAACTCTCTCCATTACCCCTTCTTGCTCTCCACTAGCCGGATAAGTCTCTTGGCCAACTTTGTGATTCTCTCTCTCCATTCACTGTGGGATAAGCCCCTTGAAGCCGTCGAATTCTCTCTCTCACTGTTGTGGGACCCCTCCCCAAGGCGAGCAATAGCGACCTCGCTATTGGGGGGGCATCCTTGCCTTTAAAAGTTTTGGGCCCATATGGGCGCGGGCAGTAACAACCCTTTAATGAGTTGCCACATCACTTGCCGTCACCGACCGTCGAACACAACCGTCCACAGCCGCCGCCAACACATCTCGCGGGCGGCGCCAGTGCGCCACCAAAAACCGCACTGGATAGCCCCCGGCTCCACCAACGCAGCGCCCGAAGGGCACACCAGAGAGCTCCTCTCTCTTCACACTTCTACAAAAGGCTCCACGTTGTAGGTCATATACTACACCAACCTTCCCTCAAATGGCTCATGTGGGTCTATTAGACCTACCACACGGCAACTTCCCAGCACCGCAGCCTCCAAGCCTGCAAATCCATCAAAATTTTTGAGAAAAAAAACATCCAACTAGCAAGTATTGTCATTGCCCGCTTGACTTCTCAAACCTCGAGCCGTCAATTCTAACCGAGAGCCACCATTCCGGACATCAAAAATACATGCTTGCCCTGCACTTCAAGATTCTTCGAGATTGTAAACTGAGGCCGACAGAACCGCAAAGTTCATATGTCGCTGCCCCGCCGACAATTGCATCCAACTTTCTAGCTTCTTTAACTTCCTGCTTTAGGCTCCGTTTAAGGTTCAGTCAATTCCTGCTAGCTCCATATATTGCACAACACCTTCTAGAACTCTGTCAGGGTCCAAAAATTGCCAGACGGCAAGACTTCCCACGTGGTCAGGTGGACACCAACCTAGCCCTCGTCAAAACTTAAACTGGCCATATCTTGTAATCCGTAGCTTTGATCTGCAATCTGAAAAGACGGATAGGATCCATAAATTGAGCACTACATTCCTATACCCTGACATCCACTTGGGCCACCTATCCCCAGCTACCCTGTTCGGCAAGAATCTGCAACACACCAAACCTTCATCCTTCACTATCTTGGGCTCCATAGCTCTATTTGATAAGCCGTTTAGACCTGCTCCTTTAGCACTTCAAACTGTACATTTCTAAGTAGAAAACCAGCCCTTCTTCCTTTCTTCACATGTCAGCTCACTTAGATCACTTTGGTCTACAGAAACCCACATAATACATACATTTCTACTAATTTGATGCCATAAACAATTCTAACATAGTGCATAGATTTGTCAAAATTCACAGATACAAAAAAAACTCTGTTTTTCAGCTTGTGCACGCAAAGCGGCACGACAACGTATTTATTTATAGATTTCTTCAATGCTAAAAAATGAACACAAATTGGCCGGTCGACATAAATGGACATAGCTCGTAATGAGCACTTGAGTAATAAATGTACATATCCCTTATCCATAACAGCGTGATCAGAGACTTAAGCTCCTCCCAAAATTCTTTAAAGAACTCCCTAGTCATGCCGTCCCATCCTCGACACTTCTCATTGCCGAAAGCTTGCATCGCTTGAGAGCATTCCTCCTCGGAGAACGCCTTCTCCAAGATGTTGGCGTTCAAATGTGATACCATTTTTTTGACACTTCCCAGAGCGCAGCTTTGGATCCATTCACGTTGGGGGAGCGAGCCTCATGCTGGCCCATGATCTATTGCAAGTGGTTAAGCATCATAAGAGCCATTTCATTTGGGTCCTTAATCTCCGTTCCTTCCCCATCGGTGGATAGCGAGTGGACGATGCCCCGATTTCTCTTGACTTTGAGGGCCCTGAAGAAGTGAGACTGATTAGCCTCCTTCGGCAGGAGGAAAGTCTCTCTGGATAAAATTCTGGTCTTCTTCACCTCCTCTGGTTGTTGTTCAGTCAAGTCACATTTAGCTCGACTTCAGAAGTTGACCATGATGGCTTGTAAAGTTTAAAGAGGGTCCAATGCATGCTCTAGCCATTCTATGCTCCATGTAATGGGTATGGCCCATGAACTTTGAGAGTAGCAAAATTAGGAAATTAGATAAAGCACTTTTGTGAGATTACTTTGTGAGCACAGCGGGTGAACTTAATTGATGGTAGCAACATAAACATGGTACTTAGTTAACTTGGCATGAACAATACTTTTGCAAGAGAGAGAGAGTTTAGAGAACATGACAATAGTTGAGGACCGGATGCATACAAAGCCGGTCCCCCCTCCAATAGGCATTTGTATTATAGTTTCTCCCATCAAGAGAGACTTGGTACAATACAATTTTTGTGTTCCTTGTGACCTAGGTGATGCAATGAAGATGGAAAGCTTCATGCATCACAAACATAACATAAACTTTGTAGAAAGCATTAACTATCCCAAGCCTCAGTCCCAAGGCCTCAAACACCTTCGAAGGTGGAGAGAGCTAGCGGGGAATGAGGATAGGGAAGAGGAAGAAGAAACATTCCATAGGAGAAATAAATAGTTTCTCACTTATCATCGCTCTTCTTGCTAGCATATATAATAGCATAGTAATGAAGATGGAGAAGATGGCAAGCTTAAGCATTGAAGCATGACTCTTGGTTGGATTTGCATTCTATAGCCAAGAGTGTTGGTGTAGGCTCTCACTTCTCACAAGCTTGGAGAAGGAGGTGGAGTTCCTCAACTTTCACCAAGTAAGAATGAATCCACAAAATGAGTGTGTGTGTGTGTGGTGTATATCCCCCCAGCACCCGCCTTGCTTGCTTGTGGCAAGTTGTAGCTTTTACACATGTTTCAAGCTCATTGGACCCCTCTCCCCCCTAGACAATCACATGCAATATGCATTCAAGTACATGGGTAGTCTTTGGACAAGTGTCCTCCTTACCCCTTAGAGAGAGAGAGCTTGAAAATATCTAGATATTTGTTGGATGGGACTAGAAGCTCATTGGACCCCTCTTTAGCCCAACCAATAGCATTTAAGCACACCATGTGGTTAAGCATAGGGAGAGTCTGACATGCGTCCCATGTGCCCTTTGAGAAAAGGGGTGCCCTTTGGGTGAGTGGAAAGTTAAGTCAAAGATTCCCCTAACTTTGGGACTTTCATACATAGGAAGCTTCTCAAGCACCTTCCTCATTAAGTTTGTAGGGTCTCTTTTTGAGTCAAGCACCTTACCCCCCATGTATGGGAAGATTCTCGAGCACCTTCCTCATTAAGTTTGTAGGGTCTCTTTTTGACTCAAGCACTTTACCCCCCCATTAAGTATGACAAGCACCTCAAGCACCTTAGTCATCAAGCACGCACCTTAGTCATCAAGCACGACAAGCACCTCAAGCTTAGGTCGGGTTCTCAGCCCTAGCTTTCCTAAGATCATAGGACTTTTAACACTAACCATTGGAGGTCTTTAATGAAGCTAACCCTAAGGTCTTTCAAGCTCCATTAGATGCACATTGCTCTTTGATAGACTACTTCTTTTTGGACCCCTATTGAGATGTGACCATCTCTCCTCTTGATCCCCTGCTGAGGTAAGTTTAGAAGCACTTATTTCACATTGCTCTTTGATATACCATCTCCTTTTGGACCCCTATTGAGATGCAACCATCTCTCCTTTTGGTCCCGTGTTGAGATAGGTCTAGAAGCACATGTTTCTATTCTAACTCTTGTTCCCGTTTATTCTCCCACATTAATGATCAATTTAATATGAGAAAATCATTTGGTAAAGTTAGATATTATATTTTATGACACTCCACCTTGGTGTGGAGTAAAGTATTAGCCCCTCATAAATTTGCATCTAAATTATGCTTGCATCAATCAATGCACTAGGTGTACAAAAAACATATGAGCACACATGATAGTTGGGCAAGTGATGGAGCAATGAGCGAACCACTATGTGAGAATACAAACCTTCTTACTCAGCTCAAAAAACCGATTATCATATTTTTATAGAGAAGCTCATCTCTCCTCATTTGTAGAAACGAGGCCTCCAATGGTAAGGCATGATGAAACTAATATCCATAAAAGTCTTCTATGGTTCCTTCTTAGGAAAAGGGGGCACCCATTAAGTTGAATGCTCATCGGAGTGGCAAGAATATTTACCATGCTGTGTCGAACGCATCAAAAGTAGGGCTTTCTATGTAGTTTGCCACTACGGCCCGCCAATCTACATGTGAAGCAAAGAGGGAGAGAGAGAGTTTGATAGGGATACCATAGATCATGTGTGCAAAGAAGCCTTGGCGAAAACCTCCTTAATTCTAGGCTTCACAAAAGTCCTTGCTAGCAACCTCTATCATTTGGGCATTCTTTCAAGAGGTGCACCTCATTTCTTGGGCCCATGTACCACATGGGCGACTGATAGCGGAAAAACAAGCTTGCCTGAGCACCTGCTTTGTCACTCGATGTGAAAAAAGATATACCTTTTTGCCTCAATTGCAACAACAAAACAATTTACGCCATCTTGATGGTAACAAGCTCAGTAAGCGGGTGAACAGGCTCAAACCCAACTGAAACTCTCCCAACATTGCTTTTCTTCTTGTCCGTGGTGTGCCAAACATGGGTGAGGGGTCCAGGTTGCCTCACTTTGCCCAAAGTTGGACACAACACTCAGCCAATTGGCTTTTGTTGTGTCCTTCGTACACGCGAGGACGAACATGTGTGACATAGGCCTTAGTAGAACAACAAGAAAGGAGGTATGGTCGGGCCATATGAGGGGGATGAAACGCCCTAATGCGATTGGAAAGTAGAGTGGCGGCCATAAAAAGCGACTCAGAAATAAAGGGGTCTTTTCCATACGACTGGAGGAAAATGATGAGATGCGAGGCCTTGTGCTTATCCACGTTCGCCATTCTGCTGCAACAATCTCACCAGCCAACCGGCTAGTGCGTACCTCCCACGTGACCCTCCGCGTGGGCGGACAGCCCTGGCCACGTCTGCAGACGTGTAAGCATACGCTCTTGTTCTTCACTCCCGCCGTTTTACCATCCACCACCGCTCTCCGACTCCCGCCGCCCTCTCTCCTTACTGTGTTGCCAAGTAGACGCGATCTCCGGCCCTTATCTGCGCACACATACAGGTAAAGTAGGAATTTTCAGCTCCCATGGAAGCTTCAATCACCCCCTTCCTCTCTTCCCCCCCACTCACATCCTAATTCCATCCACAATTGAGGCCCCTTTCCCTCTTGCTGCAACATGTCCTCCAAAACCATGACCTACTCCTCCTCAGCTGCCGAACCTCGCAGCAGCAGCTCCTCCGTGGTTCGCTCCAAGCACAATCGCCGCGTTGTGGTTGCACAGACAACTGCAGATGCCAAATTGCATGCAGTTTTTGAGCAAGCGCAGTCCGAGGGCGATACTGGGGGCAGCTCCTTTGACTACATGCGTTCCATTGAGGATGCCCGCGGCTCAGTTTTGAGCGAAAGGGTGCCAGCACAGGCAGTGACGGCATACCTTCAAAGAATGCAGAGAGGCGGCCTCATCCAACCATTTGGATGCATGCTTGCACTGGAGGAGGGCAGCTTTAGGGTAATTGCCTACAGTGAAAATGCTGCAGAAATGCTTGACCTCATGCCTCAATCTGTACCTAGTGTAGGGGTGCAAGTTCTGGTGCTTGGCATCGGCACTGACGCGCGCACGCTTTTCACATATGCAAGTGCAGCTGCCCTGGAGAAGGCCTCAGGGGCTGTTGATGTCTCCATGCTCAATCCCATTACTGTGCACTGCCGCAGCTCGAGCAAGCCTTTCAATGCAATTGTGCACCGCATTGATGTGGGCTTAGTTATTGACTTTGAACCAGTCCGGCCTGCTGATGTTGCTGTATGGGCTGCTGCCGGAGCCTTGCAATCACACAAGCTAGCTGCCAAGGCCATATCCAGATTACAGGCACTTCCAGTAGGGGATATTGATCTCTTATGTGATTCTGTTGTGGAAGAAGTCAGAGAGCTGACAGGGTATGATCGTGTCATGGCTTATAAATTCCACGAAGATGAACACGGTGAAGTCTTAGCTGAGATTCGAAGATCTGACTTGGAACCGTACTTGGGGTTGCATTATCCTGCAACTGACATTCCACAGGCATCGCGTTTCCTTTTCATGAAGAACAGGGTTAGGATGATTTGTGATTGCCGGGCACTTCCAGTAAGAGTTATTCAGGACAAAGAGCTAAGGCAGCCTTTGAGTTTAGCGGGGTCTACGCTACGGGCTCCTCATGGGTGTCACAGTCAGTACATGGCTAACATGGGATCGATTGCTTCATTGGTCATGGCTGTTGTTGTCAATGATAACGATGAAGATGTGAGTAACCGATCTCAACAACCAAAGATGAGGAGGCTATGGGGACTTGTCGTTTGCCACCATACTACACCTAGAGCAGTACCATTTGCACTTAGGTCAGCTTGCGAGTTCCTGATGCAGGTGTTTGGTCTTCAGCTGAACATGGAGCTGGAGCTTGCAGCTCAGATGAGGGAAAAACACATATTGCGCACTCAGACTCTTTTATGTGACATGCTGCTTCGAGATGCACCTATTGGAATAGTATCTGAATCACCCAACATAATGGACCTCGTGAAATGTGATGGAGCTGCCTTGTACTACGGTAAGAATTTTTGGTTACTTGGAACAACTCCCATAGAGGCCCAGATCAAGGACCTTGCAGAGTGGCTTCTTGATGTCCATAGAGACTCTACAGGTCTGAGCACAGATAGCCTTGCAGATGCTGGATATCCTGGTGCAGCTGCATTGGGGGATGCTGTGTGTGGAATGGCTGCAGCAAAGATTACTACCAGAGATTTTTTATTCTGGTTTCGCTCTCATACCGCAAAGGAGATTAAGTGGGGTGGGGCGAAGCATGATCCAGAGGACAGGGATGATGGCAGGAAGATGCATCCAAGGTCATCTTTCAAGGCTTTCTTGGAGGTAGTGAAGAGGAGAAGCCTGCCATGGGAGGACATGGAAATGGATGCAATCCATTCCTTGCAGTTGATACTGAGGGGATCCTTTCAAGACATTGATGACAGTGATACAAAGACAATGATTCATGCTCGTCTAAATGATCTCAAGTTACATGGGATGGATGAGTTGAGTACTGTTGCAAATGAAATGGTACGCCTTATAGAAACAGCTACAGCACCTATATTTGCTGTGGATGCAGGTGGGTTTATCAATGGATGGAATGCAAAAGTGGCGGAACTGACAGGCCTGACCGTGGAGGAGGCCATGAGTAGGTCGCTGGTCAGAGATGTGGTGGTGAATGCATCCATGGAAACAGCTGAAAGAGTGTTAGATTTGGCACTACAAGGTTATAGTCTGTTTCTAACTCTTTTGAGCTCATTGTTTTAAAGTGATTTGGAATTGATGATCGCGAAATAGACCTGAACTTCCGGTTAGGTTATTAGTAGCTTGAATTAATCCTGTCAAGGGTGCAAATTCGTAAGAAATACCTGTGCCTTCACAAATCATACTGTATGATGGAGAGTTGTTGTTTGAATGTAAGCCTTTTGTATTGGGTAGTGGTCTTGTTGGGTTGAGGGCTTTGTTTTTTGTTTCTAGGACAAGAAGAGCAGAATGTGGAAATTAAGCTCAAGACGTATGGTGACCAAGCTATAAAGGGACCAGTGATATTAATTGTGAATGCATGCTCGAGCAGGGATTTTACGGACAATGTGGTTGGAGTTTGTTTCGTTGGTCAGGATGTAACAGGTCAAAAGGTGGTGATGGACAAATTCACTCGTATTCAGGGTGATTACAAGACTATAGTACAGAACCCAAATCCCTTGATACCACCTATTTTTGGTGCAGATGAGTTTGGTTATTGTTCCGAGTGGAACCCAGCAATGGAAAAATTTTCAGGCTGGAAGCGTGAGGATGTGATCGGTAAAATGCTAATAGGGGAAGTATTTGGCTCTGATTTGGCATGCTGCAAGTTGAGAGGTCAGGACTCAATGACCAAGTTCATGATAATTTTGAATGCTGCAATGGGGGGACGAGACTCTGATAGGTTCCCTTTCGGTTTCTTTGACCGATATGGTAAATATGCAGAGGCGCTTCTGATCGCCAATAAGAGAACTGATAGTGATGGAGCAATCACTGGCGTGTTCTGTTTTCTTCACACAGCGAGTCCGGAGTTGCAGCAAGCTTTGCAAGTTCAGAAGCGATCTGCAAGGACTGCCCTAGATAGACTAAAAGAGGTTGCTTACATGAAACAAGAGATTAGGAATCCTTTGTATGGGATCGTCTTCACAAGGAAGCTGCTGGATAATACAAATCTTACAGATGAGCAGAAGCAAATTATGGAGACCAGTTCTTTGTGTGAAAAACAGCTGCAAAATATCCTGGATGAGGACAACTTCGAAAAGCTTGATCAAGGGTATGTCTACTCTCATTGAAGTTGGTTAACTTGTTCAAATCATCGTTAGGTAGTGTTGTCTTTGTGGAGTTTGGATTGCTTACAATTGGTCAGGTTTCACGTTGCTCTCTAGCAGCAGCCATAAAGTAGCTCAAGAGGCAGTGCTTGATGATATGGATGATTGCAGGGAATTGTGTGTTTTCAAGAAACTTTCCCCTTTGCTTCTTGGGGGTGTCTCTTCTTGCTTTTCCCTCTTTCTTAATGACTCCTGCAAACCCCCGAAACACAAATGAAGCTCCACCATGATGGACCTTAGGAGCTGCATATACATTATAGTTTGGATGTAAGAATTGCATTGGCACATCCTACTAAATGGCATAGTGTGGAAGCTTTTATGGAACACACACTTGTTAGAGAGAGAGAGAGAGAGAGAGAGAGAGAGAGAGAGAGAGAGAGAGAGAGAGAGAGAGAGAGAGAGAGAGAGAGAGAGATGAAGTGAAATGAAATGATATATTAACGTCTTCACAAGGCCAAAATGACCTATGAGACCATCAGATACAAAATGGTGAATCTAATACAATGTCTGACGTACAAGTACAAAAAGTACTGAATGTAAAAAATGAAAACTGAAAATGAAGTGTGAAATGTGAAATGTGAAAATGTAGAATAGGCCCTCAATGACAATCTGGGTGTCGTGCTAGAATGCCTCTGATCCTCTGCTGGAGTCTCCGTCGATGGAGTGTGCTCCTGTGTCTCGGTCGTGGTCGTCTCAATACCTTTAGATGGACACAGAAAGAGATTTCAGCTTTTAATCTCTTAAAGGAAAAGATGACTTCAGATCCAGTCATTGTGTTGCCAGATCTTAGGAAGTCATTTGTGGTCCAGTGTGACGCCTGTGGTAGTAGCATTGGTGCAATGCTAATGCAAGATGGCAGGGTAGTAGCCTATGAGAGCAGAATTTTGCAAGGGCCAGAGATGACCATGCAGGTCTATGAGAAAGAGTTACTGGCTGTGATTCATGCGCTCTTAAGTTGGAAACACTACCTGCTAGGTGCAGATTTCGTTGTCCAAACGGACCATCAGACCTTGCGATACTTCTTGACACAGACAAAGTTATCTGAGAAGCATATGCGATGGGCAAATATTTTGTCCATGTTCCACTTTCAGATTGTGCATGTGGAAGGCAAGAAGAACGTTGTGGATGATGCCTTGTCAAGGAAGCCACAAATTTCAGCTGTGTCAATTCCCTATCATCATGAACTTGATGATATGAGGGAACAATATACAAATGATGAAGATTTTGCAAGGGTCTTCGAGCAACTAATGGATGGACAACGTCATGAACACTATCTTCTCAAAGATGGGTTCATGATGATGCATGGCAGATTGTGTGTCACAAAGCCATTGCGACGCAAAGTTATGGAAGAGAGTCATGTCCCACCGTATGCAGGGCATCGTGGCATCGATGCTACAGTTAAAGCGGTTGAGACATTCTTCTATTGGCCTACATTGAGAAGAGATGTGGATGCCTTTGTGCGAGAGTGCCTAATTTGCCAGAAGGTCAAGCTTGACAGGCAAAAGGCACCAGGGTTATTGCAACCACTACCTATTCCAGATAAACCATGGGAAAGTATTGCTATGGATTTTATCTTTGATTTTCCGAGCACGCAGACAGGAAACGATGGTATTTGGACCATTATTTGCAGATTTAGCAAACAGACTCATTTTATTCCTGTCAGGAAGAAGATAAAACCAGATCAGATGGCACGCTTGTTTATGAGCAATATTTTGAAGTATCATGGCATGCCACAGTCGATTGTTAGCGACCGTGATCCACGCATGACAAGTTTGTTCTGGAGAGGCTTGTTTGAGAATATGGGCACCACGCTCAAATTCTCTTCGTCATTTCATCCTCAAACAGATGGGCAGTCAGAAGAGGCAAATTCTACTGTCCTAGATCTGCTGAAGTGCTATGTGTCAGAGCATAAAGGAAAGTGGGAGCAGTATTTGCCATTGGTGGAGTATGCATACAATAATACAGTGCATTCATCAACTGGCAAGGCACCTTTTGAAATAGTTGAAGGTGGCAAGAAAGTTCCTCCCATACTGCATACAAAGGACTAGATATTTGAAGCAGATAAGTATGTTCAGGACATGGATGAAATGTACAAGAAGGTCAAAGTGGCCTTAGAAAAGACTCAGGCAAAGCAAAAGAAAGCAGCTGATTGTCACCGTCGTGAAGTGGTATATTCACTTGGTGATTGGGTGCTTTTGCGCTTTGAAAAGGCAAGGTTAAAGAAGATGAAGGGCAAGGAAAGACTGTTTGCAAAGCTCAGCATGCGTTACTATGGGTCTTTTCAAGTGTGCGACATAATCAGTGATGTTGCATATAGGCTGAAATTGCATGACAGTTGGAAGATTCACAATGCGTTTCATGTGAGTCTTCTCAGACCCTATGTGGGTGATGTGCCAGAAGATATGCCAGCTGAAGATCAGCCGGAAGTCGAGGAACTTGATGAGATCTTGGTCCCGGAACAGATTTTGGCACACAAAGAAAGGAGAGTGAAAGGCAAGGTTGCTAGGCGTTACTTGGTAAAGTTCAGAAACTATCCACCAATGGATGCTAAGTGGATGGAAGAAGGTGAACTGGCAGAATCACCAACTGTGTTATCACTTTACCTTGAAGCCTTCGATTTGCAACCTACCTTGACCCCTTGAGTTTCAAAGCTACATGGATTGTCAGTGTGACAATGGCTTCTGAAGCAAATGATGTACATGGTATTTAAAGTGAGCTCAAATGAAATACCTGTTACATGAATGTTAGAGCTGTACAGATTGTCAGTTTGGCAATTGCTCTTATGGAATGTCCAAAACTTTGGTTAGTGCTATAGAAGTGAGTATTTCTTGTCAGTTTGTCAAGGATACAGTAATTGCTTCTGTCACGAGGACGTGGCAGTTATTAACCATGTCACAGAGATGTGGCAACGGCTAACCTTGGTTGTTGGTTTCTTTTCAATGGGGTTTATTTTATTTGTTTTGAGACCCTCTTTTTGAAGTAGCAAACGGTCGGACATTGTATGGCCAATGTGAACGGTAGATTCACCCGCAGACGGGAAGTGGTCGGCACTGGAATTCGTATGGTAAGAGGATGCCTAAGCTCAGAGCAAGATCATATAGGTCCCCCCGTCGCACTTAGCAAGTTGGTGGATACTAGGAAGTCAACTCAATTAAGGCGTAAAGTCAAGGTGGGACTACCAACAAAAAGTATCCGACAGTTGGCCACATTGCACTTTTGGATGCGGTCCCAATGAGGATAGATGGTCAGAAGACCAGTGGGAGCCCAACAGAAGCATCTCCTAAAATTTAGGGAACTGCTATTTTGGGCCGTGAAATGTGTTCGCGTCATTACCTCCGGTATGACTAGGGGAACATTTTATAACTCTGCCGTGAAGTCAACTGGGCAACCGGTCAGGATATTTTTAAACGGCGAACCCGAAACGGGCAAATGCTTGTAAATGCGCCAAGTGTCGAATTTTCATGCACTTTCCTCTTGCAGAAGAAGTGGCGCTGAATTTTATGCTGGGAGAGGCCTCATTTCAGCTTTTGTCACAGGTTAAGAGCTATGGAGTGCTTCCTTTCCCTCTCATGTACAGTGTGGTGCTAGGAGTGATGCCCTGCACACTACACATTGCTCTCTCTCTCCCCTATGTCCAGTTATGTGATGCCCCACAAGAGGGCTACTCATTTGACTGATGTACAGTTGTGTGGGTTCATGCTTTTGTGCTGAGGCAAGAGCCTCCTTAAGCAGGAACAGGGGTAGCTAGCTGCTACTCCAAAGCAGGCACTGGTGAGGGTCATAACCTCACCGTACAGGTGCAAAATCAGCGCTGTGTATGCGCTGTAATTTTACTGTTTTTCAGCCATACGGACGCCAGGACCATTGGGAATCGTGCCCCACTGGCAGAGGACAGTTAGGGGACTGTTTGGGGCTGAAAACAAGGCAAAAACCAATAAATACAGCGTGCTGAATTTACTGTTTTTGGACAGGAATCAGAGGGTATACGCCAGTAGAAGCGAGTTCCAGCAGGGGAATTGGTTTCGCGCAAGTTTTGGGACTGTTATGTTGCCGAAATTTGGCCAAATCAAATGGTATCTAGGTGGATACACGTGAAGGATTCCCAGGACTCTTCTTTGTACTTTACCCTCCTAAAGAATAAAGAAATGCCGAAAGGGGTGCCAATTTTGGGGCCTACAGGTTGTCGGCGTCTGCTCGGAGCATTCTAGCTTCCGAGCCGTGTGTGTGATTAAGTGTTAATTTGTCACAAGTGTGTGACTACTATCTATCCTTTTTGTTGATTTCTTTCTTATTATCTATTTACTTTCACTTTTTGGAAACACCCCTCGGGAAATCTAACTGCCGTGCATTGCATAGCTAGTGTGGAACTGTTCAGAGGGAGTCCAGGCCTGAGGGCAAGAGAGCACTAAGGTTGGGCAAGGACTATGGTTAGCCAAGTGGGGTCATTGACTAGCCAAAGTGGAATCCTTTGCTACAGAGGCTACATTTCAGTTCTGGATGTGGCTGCAGTGTACAAAGAGGGTCAGATGACCTAGAAAGATACAATGGCAGCATCTCCTAAAATTTAGGGAACTGCTATTTTGGGACCTGAAAATGTGTTGGCGTCATTACCTCCGGAATGACAAGGGGAACATTTTCTTACTCTGTCGTGAAGTCAACTGGGCAACCGGTTGGGAGATTTTTAGACGGCAACCCCGAAACGGGAAAATGCTTATAAATGTGCCAAGTGGCACATTCTGGTGCACTTGCCTTATGCAACAAGAAGTGGCGCTGAATTTAGGAGTGGGAGAGCCTCATTTTCAGATTTGTCACAGGTTAAGAGTTATGGAGTGCTTGCTTTCCCTCCTATGTACAGTGCGGTGCCAGGAGTGATGCCCTGCACGCTACGCTCTGCCCTCTCTCTCCCCTTTGGCAGTATGTTATGCCCCTCTAGTGGGCTTTTCATTTGACCAATGTACAATTGTGTGGGTTCATGCGCGATTGCCGAGGCAAGAGCCTCTTGCACAGGTACTGGATTAGCTAGCGGCTAATCCCCCGCAGGTACAGGTTAATTCGGAGAGGTTTCACGCCAGAAATCTCGTCCGATTAAAAGGGCAAGCAGCCCTACAGATGCGGGAGCTCGAGGACTTGCTATGGATGCGACCGGCACGCGAAACGGAGCCCGAGACAGTAAATTACAGCCTGCTGTGTATTTTTGCAGGTTTAGGGTTTTGGCCCTAAACGGACCCTAATACCCCCAAGAGGTTTGGGGACGCAAGGGGACCGCTGTATAGGCGATCTGGTGCATTTTCAGAGCTGAAAACAGAGAATTCAGCGTGCTGCAGATTCTCGCCAGGTTTTGCAAAGTGCCCGTATGCGTCGGGAAAGTCAATCAATGCGTGGGAATACTGACTGTGAAGGGTTCTAGTAGAGTTATGCTGCCGAAATCGGGCTGGAACAGTGGAAATTCAATCGAGTTTGTACGGGGCAGCTTGTAGGGAACCACAGCGTTTATTCCCTCTTTTGAACAATAAAGAAATACCGAAAGGGGCGCCTAAGTTAGGGGCCAATCTGGTGTCGGTCTACTCATACAGGTGCAATCTAGCAGCCTGTATCCCTCTCCCCTTTGTTGTGTCTTGAAAGTACAGGTAAAATAGACGACTAATAATGGGTGAAAGCTAAATCAAGGTTTAAAGTAAAGTCTACCGCCCTTTTTGGATTGAACAGGCCGGTTACATGGTTCCATCGACGGGATTAAATCACTTTTTCCCATAGAAGTGAGCCTTGGTTAGTTTTGGGCTTGAAGACACAGGGGATCATAGACGAGACAGAGGGAATTTCAATTATGGCTGACAGACCAGATGATGTGACTGAAGAGGTTTCCTCTTCACAAGGTCAACAGACACATGAAGTGGGTGAGTCCTCAAGACCACCACAGACAGATGACGATATATTCAGGACCCAGTTGGCTACTGCTGTGGCTAGGTTCACACAAGTAATGCAAAACCCGAGGTTTTTAGCCTTTCTGCAACGTGCTGTTTCGTCTCAGCAAGTTGGGTCACTGGATCATATTCAAAAGCCTGTTAAGGCTCGAGCACAGGTGATTCATACCGCACAGTCAATGGAAACACCTGTACACTTGACGGAGAACATGCAGTTTCCACAACCTATGCCTAAGGTGCAAGAACAGGTGGCTGAGATGCCAGTCTTTCAAGCTGTACCAGTTCAGCCCGCCACCTTTCAGCAGCCTATAGCTGGTTCTAATGGGCAGGGAAGCAACCTACAGGCTATGCAACAGGTCTTCCCACCACCTTCAGTACACCCTGGCTATTTTGGAGGTGGATCCGTATTCCAGAGCATGGCTGGTCATGCACCTGGAAATCAGTTTTACACGCCAGGAACAGTGTTTGGGGGTGCTCAAACGTTGATGCCTAACCCCATGTACAGTGTCATGGGTATGCAACCAGGGTTTCAGAGCACTCAGGGCCAATTTGGGATGCCACAGGCAAATTTTGGTATGGCTGGAATTACAAATCAGTAGCCAAATATGGCATTTCTAGGTCAAGTTGATAGCGGCCAAGGAACACAGATGAACCCTAATAGTGTTCCCATGTTTCAGTCACTTCCATATGACAATTTAACGCCGCTGGAGAGGCCAACTCCGTACAAAGAAGGTGGCAAAGGTGTGTCATTCACGACCTTTACAGGGTTTGATGACAGGAAGAAGGCTCTCTCATTCCTCCAGCAGTTTGACAAGGCCTATGCAGGGGGAAACTTTACAGAGGCTTCAAAGGTCCGCAAGGCAGCCACTTTCTTGACAGGGAATGCGGGACAATGGTGGACAACTTTATTGCTTCAAGGGCAAGCTCCGTCCACATGGATTTACTTCAAGCAGATTTTTGCAGCAGCATGGTTATTTGATGACTTTGAAGTAGATGTCATGACAGAATGGCACCAGCTAAATGCTGCCACTTGCAGAAATCTGGATGATTACAATCGAAAGTTTTGGAAAGCTCTACTTCCAGTAACTTCCTATAGGTTTGTGCCATTGACAGAAGAGATTGAAAAATACTGTTGTGGCCTACCCAAAGGATTGAGAAAATACTGCACGAAGACAAAAGTCACTACTTTGACGCAGCTCATCGAGGTAGCAAACACTGGCAATGGTTTGCTCAAGGGAGAAGATTCTGAATTTAACATTGGCGTCAAGGCAGGATCAGGCAAGAAAAATTCAGCCAAGAAGCACGTTCCCAATGAGGCTCCTAAAGGGACTCAGGAGTCAGCCAACGCAGGGAAAGACAAAGCTACGGCTGAATCAGAAAAAGGACCAGCAAAGAAATGGAAAAGACGTTTTCCTCGCAAGTCAGAAGAGCAAAAGAAGGTCATGAGGACAGAGAACAAATGCTTTTTATGTGAGCAGCCTGGCCACATTGCTTACAATTGTCCTACAAAGAAAAGGCCAGCTGATTCTGAGGACAAGGAAGACAAGAAAGGAAAGAAGCCCATGGCTGGTCTAGTGCTTGATATGGTGGGCGACGAGCCAAATTCAGATGCAAGTGAGCTTTGCAGAGCATGGGGAAAGGTCAGGGATCAAACAGTGCTTATCTTCTTTGATCCAGGTGCCAAAGCCAACTTCATTTCCCCAGAATTGGCTTCAAAGTTGGGAATCAGACCTGAAGAGATGGGGTATACAGCAGAGGCAGGTTTGGCATGTCCTGGCCATACAAAGGCTGTGACACCCATCATTGGAAAGTTGCGTCTACATATCCAGTCCTATGTAGATGTTGAAGAATTTTACATCATGCCACTGGACGGATGTGATGTGTTGTTAGGTATTCCTTGGTTGTTTCGTGTACAGGGAATCATGGATGCCTACAACAAAAAGATCACTGTACAGAGCAGGGGAAAGACTCATATTCTGGATGTAAATCTTAAAGGGGAGTCTATTCCCACTATATCAGCTTCTGCTATTACTTCTGTAATGAAAAAGCATCTTTTTGCGTACTTGGTTTTTGCACGTGAAGTGTCAGATTGTGATGAATCAAATTTATCTGTGCTAGATAAAGAAAGGTCAATGTTTTTACAACAGTATAGTGACTGTTTTTCCGATTCATTACCGTCTCAATTACCGCCAGAGAGACCCGAGGACCATGCGATAGATTTGGTGCCAGGCAGTAGCCCACCAAATAAGCCTTCGTACAGGGTTAGTGCGGCTCAGCAGAAAGAGATAATGGGCCAAGTACAGGAGTTGTTAGAAAAGGGGCTGATTCAGCCCAGCTCATCCCCATTCTGCTCTCCAGTGTTGTTGGTGCAGAAAAAGGATGGCTCATGGCGTATGTGCATCGACTACCGTGCACTGAACAAGAATACCATCAAGAATAGGTTCCCTATACCTAGAATTGATGATATTATGGACAAATTAGAAGGAGTTGCTATGTTTAGCAAGATAGATCTAAAGAGTGGGTACCATCAGATTCGCATTAGATCAGAGGATGTGCACAAGACTGCTTTTAGAACGACGTTTGGCCTTTACGAATTTTTAGTGATGCCCTTTGGTCTCACAAATGCTCTTGCTACGTTCAATAGGATGATGGATAGAATTTTCCGTCCACACCAGCAGTTTGTTGGTACATTCTTTGATGACATGATAGTCTACTCAAAGAATGAAGAGGAGCATAGGCATCACTTGGCCATTGTGTTCAAAGAGCTACGCAGTCATAGGTTGCTCATCAATGCAAAGAAAAGTGAGTTTTTTTCTGGAAGAGATTCACTTTCTAGGACACATTGTCTCAAAGGATGGTGTCAGAATGGATCCTGCAAAAGTTGAAGCGATCAAGTCATGGCCAAATTTGAAGACGGTGCATGATGTCCGAAGCTTTTTGGGACTATGCTCCTATTACAGAAGGTTTATCCGAAATTTCACTGAGATTGCTTCACCTTTACATGCTCTTCAAAAGAAGGCAGTCACCTTTAGATGGACACAAAAAGAGATTTCAGCTTTTAATCTCTTAAAGGAAAAGATGACTTCAGATCCAGTCATTGTGTTGCCTGATCTTAGGAAGTCATTTGTTGTCCAGTGTAATGCCTGCGGTAGTAGCATTGGTGCAGTGCTAATGCAAGATGGCAGGGTAGTAGCCTATGAGAGCAGAATTTTGCAAGGGCCAGAGATGACCATGCAGGTCTATGAGAAAGAGTTACTGGCTGTGATTCATGCGCTCTTAAGTTGGAAACACTACCTGCTAGGTGCAGATTTCGTTGTCCAAACGGACCATCAGACCTTGCGATACTTCTTGACACAGACAAAGTTATCTGAGAAGCATATGCGATGGGCAAATATTTTGTCCATGTTCCACTTTCAGATTGTGCATATGGAAGGCAAGAAGAACGTTGTGGCTGATGCCTTGTCAAGGAAGCCACAAATTTCAGCTGTGTCAATTCCCTATCATCATGAACTTGATGATATGAGGGAACAATATGCAAATGATGAAGATTTTGCAAGGGTCTTCGAGCAACTAATGGATGGACAACGTCATGAACACTATCTTCTCAAAGATGGGTTCATGATGATGCATGGCAGATTGTGTGTCACAAAGCCATTGCGACGCAAAGTTATGGAAGAGAGTCATGTCCCACCGTATGCAGGGCATCGTGGCATCGATGCTACAGTTAAAGCGGTTGAGACATTCTTCTATTGGCCTACATTGAGAAGAGATGTGGATGCCTTTGTGCGAGAATGTCTAATTTGCCAGAAGGTCAAGCTTGACAGGCAAAAGGCACCAGGGTTATTGCAACCACTACCTATTCCAGATAAACCATGGGAAAGTATTGCTATGGATTTAATCTTTGATCTTCCGAGCACGCAGACAGGAAACGATGGTATTTGGACCATTATTTGCAGATTCAGCAAACAAGCTCATTTTATTCCTGTCAGGAAGAAGATAAAACCAGATCAGATGGCACGCTTGTTTATGAGCAATATTTTCAAGTATCATGGCATGCCACAGCCGATTGTTAGCGACCGTGATCCACGCATGACAAGTTTGTTCTGGAGAGGCTTGTTTGAGAATATGGGCACCACGCTCAAATTCTCTTCGTCATTTCATCCTCAAACAGATGGGCAGTCAGAAGAGGCAAATTCTACTGTCCTAGATCTGCTGAAGTGCTATGTGTCAGAGCATAAAGGAAAGTGGGAGCAGTATTTGCCATTGGTGGAGTATGCATACAATAATACAGTGCATTCATCAACTGGCAAGGCACCCTTTGAGATAGTTGAAGGTGGCAAGAAAGTTCCTCCCATACTGCATACAAAGGACAAGATATTTGAAGCAGATAAGTATGTTCAGGACATGGATGAAATGTATAAGAAGGTCAAAGTGGCCTTAGAAAGGACTCAGGCAAAGCAAAAGAAAGCAGCTGATCGTCACCGTCGTGAAGTGGTATATTCACTTGGTGATTGGGTGCTTTTACGCTTTGAAAAGGCAAGGTTAAAGAAGATGAAGGGCAAGGAAAGACTGTTTCCAAAGCTCAGCATGCGTTACTATGGGCCTTTTCAAGTGTGCGACATAATCAGTGATGTTGCATATAGGCTGAAATTGCCTGACAGTTGGAAGATTCACAATGCGTTTCATGTGAGTCTTCTCAGACCCTATGTGGGTGAAGTGCCAGAAGATATGCCAGCTGAAGATCAACCGGAAGTCGAGGAACTTGACGAGATCTTGGTCCCTGAATAGATTTTGGCACACAAAGAAAGGAAAGTGAAAGGCAAGGTTGCTAGGCGTTACTTGGTAAAGTTCAGAAACTATCCACCAATGGATGCTAAGTGGATGGAAGAAGGTGAACTTGCAGAGTCACCAACTGTGTTATTACTTTACCTTGAAGCCTTCGATTTGCAACCTACCTTGACCCCTTGAGTTTCAAAGCTACATGGATTGTCAGTGTGACAATGGCTTCTGAAACAAATGATGTACATGGTATTTAAAGTGAGCTCAAATGAAATACATGTTACATGAATGTTAGAGCTGTACAGATTGTCAGTTTGGCAATTGCTCTTATGGAATGTCCAAAACTTTGGTTAGTGCTATAGAAGTGAGTATTTCTTGTCAATTTGTCAAGGATACAGTGATTGCTTCTATTAAAGAGTACATGTGTAACTGCATTCTTAAACTGTCGGTTTGGGTATGCTCGAAAGTGTTACGGGATCCAACGTGTACTATAAGACAGTGGCAAAATGTGCAGCTACCATTTTGTCATTGGAAAGTTAGTGACTCAAAGCAATGGCAGAGTGCGCAGCTACCACTATGTCATTGGGACAGGGTTCACACGTAGGCAATACATGAGTCGACGAGGTGTTGAATACACCAGGGTTGACAATGAGCATGTATGTGTCGTATATGTGTCGACAGGTGTTGAATACATCAGTGTTGACTAGGAGCATGTACGACATAGATGCAAACGAGGACGTTTGAGATTTCAAGAGGGGGGTATGTGACAAGCGTGTGACTACTATCTATCCTTTTTGTTGATTTCTTTCTTATTATCTATTTACTTTCACTTTTTGGAAACACCCCTCGGGAAATCTAACTGCCGTGCATTGCATAGCTAGTGTGGAACTGTTCAGAGGGAGTCCAGGCCTGAGGGCAAGAGAGCACTAAGGTTGGGCAAGGACTATGGTTAGCCAAGTGGGGTCATTGACTAGCCAAAGTGGAATCCTTTGCTACAGAGGCTACATTTCAGTTCTAGATGTGGCCGGAGTGTACAAAGAGGGTCGGATGACCTAGAAAGATACAATGGCAGCATCTCCTAAAATTTAGGGAACTGCTATTTTGGGACCTGAAAATGTGTTGGCGTCATTACCTCCGGAATGACAAGGGGAACATTTTCTTACTCTGCCGTGAAGTCAACTGGGCAACCGGTTGGGAGATTTTTAGACGGCAACCCCGAAACGGGAAAATGCTTATAAATGTGCCAAGTGGCACATTCTGGTGCACTTGCCTCATGCAACAAGAAGTGGCGCTGAATTTAGGAGTGGGAGAGCCTCATTTTCAGATTTGTCACAGGTTAAGAGCTATGGAGTGCTTGCTTTCCCTCCTATGTACAGTGCGGTGCCAGGAGTGATGCCCTGCACGCTACGCACTGCCCTCTCTCTCCCCTTTGGCAATATGTTATGCCCCTCTAGTGGGCTTTTCATTTGACCAATGTACAATTGTGTGGGTTCATGCGCGATTGCCGAGGCAAGAGCCTCTTGCACAGGTACTGGATTAGCTAGCGGCTAATCCCCCGTAGGTACAGGTTAATTCGGAGAGGTTTCACACTAGAAATCTCGTCCGATTAAAAGGGCAAGTAGCCCTACAGGTGCGGGAGCTCGAGGACTTGCTAAGGATGCGACCGGCACGCGAAACGGAGCCCGAGACAGTAAATTACAGCCTGCTGTGTATTTTTGCAGGTTTAGGGTTTTGGCCCTAAACGGATCCTAATACCCCCAGGAGGTTCGGGGACGCAAGGGGACCGCTGTACAGGCGATCTGGCGCATTTTCAGGGCTGAAAACAGAGAATTCAGTGTGCTGCAGATTCTCGCCAGGTTTTGCAAAGTGCCCGTATGCGTCGGGAAAGTCAGTCAATGCGTGGGAATACTGACTGTGAAGGGTTCTAGTACAATTATGCTGCCGAAATGGGGCTGGAATAGTGGAAATTCAATCGAGTTTGTGCGGGGCAGCTTGTAGGGAACCACAACGTTTATTCCCTCTTTTGAACAATAAAGAAATACCGAAAGGGGCGCCCAAGTTAGGGGCCAATCTGGTATCGGTCTACTCATACAGGCGCAATCTAGCAGCGTGTATCCCTCTCCCCTTTGTTGTGTCTTGAAAGTACAGGTAAAATAGACGACTAATAATGGGTGAAAGCTAAATCAAGGTTTAAAGTAAAGTCTACCGCCCTTTTTGGATTGAACAGGCCGGTTACATAATTCCCGTTACAGGTCTCCTTTGCAAGTGCTCTGTGTGTGTGTGTCTAAAGTAAAGAATTTCGGGTGAAAGCCAACGCCTACCGCCCTACGGGCCGGTTTCAGCTTCTATTAAAGAGTACATGTGTAACAACATTCTTAAACTGTCGGTTTGGGTATGCTTGAAAGTGTTACGGGATCCAACGTGTACTATAAGACAATGGCAAAATGTGCAGCTACCATTTTGTCATTGGAAAGTTAGTGACTCAAAGCAATGGCAGAGTGCGCAGCTACCACTTTGTCATTGGGACAGGGTTCACACGCAGGCAATACATGTGTCGACGAGGTGTTGAATACACCAGGGTTGACAATGAGCATGTATGTGTCGTATATGTGTCGACAGGTGTTGAATACATCAGTGTTGACTAGGAGCATGCTCGACATAGATGCAAACGAGGACGTTTGAGATTTCAAGAGGGGGGTATGTGACAAGCGTGTGACTACTATCTATCCTTTTTGTTGATTTCTTTCTTATTATCTATTTACTTTCACTTTTTGGAAACACCCCTCGGGAAAGCTAACTGCCTTGCATTGCATAGCTAGTGTGGAACTGTCCAGAGGGAGTCCAGGCTTGAGGGCAAGAGAGCACGAAGGTTGGACAAGGACTATGGTTAGCCAAAGTGGGGTCATTGACTAGTCAAAGTGGAATCCTTTGCTGTAGAGGCTACATTTCAGTTCTGGATGTGGCCGTTGTGTACAAAGAGGGTAAGATGACCTAGAAAGATACAATGGCAGCATCTCCTAAAATTTAGGGAACTGCTATTTTGGGACCTGAAAATGTGTTTGCGTCATTACCTCTGGAATGACGATGGGAACATTTTCTTACTCTGCCGTGAAGTCAACTGGGCAGCCGGTTGGGAGATTTTTAGGCGGCAACCCCGAAACGGGAAAATGCTTGTAAATGTGCCAAGTGGCACCTTCTGGTGCACTTTCCTCATGCAACAAGAAGTGGTGCTGAATTTGAAGAGCAAAGAGGCTCATTTTCAGTTTTTGGTCACAGGTTAAGAGCTATGGAGTGCTTGCTTTCCCTCCTATGTACAGTGCGGTGCCAAGAGTGATGCCCTGCACGCTACGCACTGCCCTCTCTCTCCCCTATGGCAGTATGTTATGCCCCTCTAGTGGGCTTTTCAATTGACCAATGTACAATTGTGTGGGTTCATGCGCGATTGCCGAGGCAAGAGCCTCTTGCACAGGTACCGGATTAGCTAACGGCTAAACCCCCCGTAGGTACAGGTGAATTCGGAGAGGTTTCACGCCAGAAATCTCGTCCTATTCAAAGGGCAAGTAGCCCTACAGGTGCGGGAGCTCGAGGACTTGCCATGGATGCGACCGGCACGCGAAACGGAGCCCGAAACAGTAAATTACAGCCTGCTGTGTATTTTTGCAGGTTTAGGGTTTTCGCCCTAAACGGTCCCTAATACCCCCAGGAGGTTCGGGGACGCGAGGGGACCGCTGTGCAGGTGATCTGGCGCATTTTCGGGGCTAAAAACAGAGAATTCAGTGTGCTGCAGATTCTCGCCAGGTTTTGCAAAGTGCTCGTATGCGTCGGGAAAGTCATTCAATGCGTGGGAATACTGACTGTGAAGGATCCTAGTACAGTTATGCTGTCGAAATCGGGCTAGAACAGTTGAAATTCAGCCGAGCTTGTGTGGGGCAGCTTGTAGGGAACCACAGCGTTTATTCCCTCTTTTAAACAATAAAGAAATACCGAAAGGGGCGCCTAAGTTAGGGGCCAATCTAGTGTTGGTCTTCTCATACAGGTGCATTCTAGCAGCTTGTATCCCTTTCCCCCGTGTTGTGTCTTGAAAGTACAGGTAGAATAGATGACTAATAATGGGTGAAAGCTAAATCAAGGTTTGAAGTAAAGTTTACCGCCCTTTTTGGATTGAACAGGCCGGTTTCACTGACCCCAAATCTTTGGAGAAGTAATCACTGGAGGAGGTGAGTGAAACCGGCCCGTAGGGCGGTAGGCGTTGGCTTTCACTCGAAATTCTTTACTTTATACACACACACAGAGCACTTTGCAAAGAGAACCTGCGACGGGAGTTAACACTTGAACACACACACGGCTCGGAAGCTAGAATGCTCCGAGCAGACGCCGACAACCTGTAGGCCCCAAAATTGGCGCCCCTTTCGGTATTTCTTTATTCTTTAGGAGGGTAAATTACAAGGTAAGGTCCTGGGAATCCTTCACGTGTATCCACCTAGATACCATTTGATTTGGCCAAATTTCGGCAGCATAACAGCCCCAAAACTTGCGCGAAACCAATTCCCCTGCTGGAACTCGCTTGCACTGTCGTATACCCTCTGATTCCTGTCCAAAAACAGTAAATTCAGCACGCTGTATTTACTGGTTTTTGCCCTGTTTTCAACCCCAAACAGTCCCCTAACTGTCCTTTGCCAGTGGGGCACGATTCCCAATGATCCTGGCGTCCGTATGGCTGAAAAACAGTCAAATTACAGCGCATACACAGCGCTGATTTTGCACCTGTACGGTGAGGTTATGACCCTCACCAGTGCCTGCTTTGGAGCAGCAGTTAGCTACCCCTGTTCCTGCTCAAGGAGGCTCTTGCCTCAGCACAAAAGCATGAACCCACACAACTGTACATCAGTCAAATGAGTAGCCCTCTTGTGGGGCATCACATAACTGCACGTAGGGGAGAAAGAGAGCAGTATGTAGCGTGCGGGGCATCACTCCCGTCACCATACTGTGCATAGAGGGCAAGGTAAGCATTCCATAGCTTCTGTACCTGTTGCAATCCGCCTGTGGCTGAAAATGGCGTCCCCTTTGATGATATGCAGCTCGTTTTTGCCTCCCAGAGTGGCAGAATCGCTCACAAGCTGACACGTCGCCCAATTTCCGAGTTTGGGCTTTCCCTGCTAAAAATATCTCAACTGGTGCGTCAGTTGACTTCGCGGCAGAGTTGTAAAGTGTTCCCCTAGTCATACCGAAGGTAATGACGCGAACACATTTCACGGCCCAGAATAGCAGTTCCCTAATTTTTAGGAGATGCTTCCGTCGGGCTCCCGCTGGTCTTCTGACCATCTATCCTCATTGGGACCGCATCCAAAAGTGCAATGTGGCCCAACTGTCGGATACTTTCTGTTGGTGATCCCACCTTGACTTTATGCCTTTATTGAGTTCACTTCCTAGTATCCACCAACTTGCTAACTGCGATGGGAGGGACCTGTATGATCTTGCTCTGAGCCTAGACATCCTCTTACCATACGGATTCCAGTGCCGACCAACTTCCCGTCTGCGGGTGAAACTACCGTTCACATTGGCCATACAATGTCCGACCATTTGCAACTTCAAAAAGAGGGTCTCAAAAATTAAACAAAAATCATTGGAAAGAAACCAACAACTAAGGTTAGCAATTGCCACGTCCTCGTGACAGTGAGTGCTCATGGAAGAGACGCCAGGTCTCACCTGAATCTCGACTCAAAAAGAGCTGATACAAATCACGTTCCATCTGGGCTAAAAAGGCCCGCTTCTTCCGTCGCACTAAACGCCGAAGGGCAATCCGAGACTGGCTATATGTAATGACTCCAAGTATAAGCTTGCTCTGAATCTGAACTCTCATCACTCTGCACTCCTCATCATACCAACTATTCTGAGGCATGTTCCCAGAACGTCTTCTCTGATCTGGTTGAGTGTGTGGGTATGCCTCTGTTGCTGCCCCATGCAAAATCTCCGTCAATGGAGTGGTGATCACCTCCACGGTATATACAGGCTCGGCTGCCCACATCCGTCTGTAAATCTCCTCCACATAAACCGAGTCCGTCTATGGTGTAAAAGTATACCCCGTGTGTGAAATCCTCCGTGGTGTCTGAGAGGCACTATACTGGAAAGAGACTGAAAAAGTCGGGAGAGCATTGTGTAGTGTGTTTGAAATAGAACAATCGCTCCAACAGGTCTAGGACCCACACTGAGATCCTAAATATTAGAGATGAAGCTCGGTGAAGTCATGACATAGTCCACTGTATTGGCCCCATGTCTGTGTGGAAAGCATGTGAATCCCCTAGACGAAGGAAAAATCTCTAGACCACTAAGTATGGCCAAACCATGCGTAGTCGTCATCTCCATGACATATCTCCCATACTCTGTGTGCTCTCTATCGTGTGAGTGTATGTCAAGCCCCATCTCCGATATATCCATCTCTCTAAGCATCTCCTCCGAGGTATCATAAAATACCGTTTGGGAGTTGGCCGTCCTGGCATTAAAGTCTCCCAAGAGAATGATATCTCCATCTCTAGAGAACTCCCATATGTCATCATCAAGTATAGAGAAAGGGGATTGCCCTCTAGGTGAGGTATAGACTGATGTGCTAGGGGGAAAGTAACATATAGCAATGTATAAGAATCTGCCTGTCTCAACTCTCAATCTCACCCACATGTATCTCGCCCGGTCATCTCTTCGAACAATCTGTAATAGCGGCTGCAACTCCTCCTTGAATAAGACTACTACACCTCCTGAACCTTGACTCCCATGCTGGGATCTAGCGTCTGGCCAACAAGCTGTCTCCCATAAATAACCAGTCACACTTGGCATCAGCTGTCCAGATTTCTAATGTGTCTCTGAGTAAAAGACAAGGTCTCTATCTCTGAAGCTATCCTCAAAGGCACCCACATCCAGCCTATATGATCCATTACAATTCCATGCCGCTATCCGGAGTGTGGTCCCATATGTCTCGCACAGTCATGTTGTGCGTCTTTCCAAAACCACTACTTTCCCTCCTCTATAAAAGGCTGACTCGTCCTGGCTGACTCGTCCTGGCTGGCTCGTCGTCGCCCTTGGCTCTTCTCGCCCTTGCCCTTGGCAGGCAGCAGGCAGCTCGCCCTCGTCCTTCAGAGGTCAGGGCCCTCGCCCTCGCCCGTGGTAGGCAGCTCGCCCTTGGCAGGCAGCTCGCCCTCGACACAGGACCAGGAGCTCGCCCTCGACACAGTACCAGGAGCTCGCCCTCGACACATGACTTGCAGCTCGCCCTCGACCAGGAGCTCGCCCACGACCTGAGAGAGAGAGAGAGAGAGAGAGAGAGAGAGAGAGAGAGAGAGAGAGAGAGAGAGAGAGAGAGAGAGAGAGAGAGAGAGAGAGAGAGAGAGAGAGAGAGACCACATTGGATGGCGTTTTCCTATGTCTCGTTCAGTCCGATAGGGATGTCCCCTGGCAGCCTAGTTCTTTCTGTGTTAGCAGAGGTCATGTCTCTCTTCTTATGCCACAAGACCTTGCAGTTGAGAGTTCTTACTATGCCTTTGGCCGACTGGTTAGACTTTTTGGATCAGGAGTAGACAAATTACACTATGCTCTTTGTATGATATGACACACCAACCTTGGACAATCTACGGGATGCCCTTGCTACCTTACTTGGCCAGTGGTGCTCTCATCAATTGGCACAAGTCTTTTGGTTTCCTTGTAGGAGTGGATAAGGATTGTCAGTGGGGTGCGCAGGATAATTTTTCTTGGTTACCTAGAGGGGCACACTTGTAGATATTTGGGTTTTCATGTTTGGCATTGATGTGTCAGTTGAGCAGTAGTTTGCGCCCGTACTAGAGTTTATTAGGAAGAAATTATGCCATTGATCATCCTTGCATTTATCTTTGGTTGGTAGAGCCCTTGTGGGGAACATTGTATCAGCTCACCCTTTGTATTCCCTTTGTATCAGCTTTCACCCCACCCCTACCCACTATTTTCTTTTCAGTTCTTTGTACTTTTTGTACCCAGACCTGGTATTACATTCACCACATGTAACCTTTTGGTCTCAGAGCCATTTTGGCCTTTTGAAGACGTTAATATTACATTTCATTTCATCTCTCTCTCTCTCTCTCTCTCTCTCTCTCTCTCACACACACACACACACACACACACACACACACACACCATCTCGCAAGGAATCAACATGCGCTAGGCATACAAGCAGGTAGCACTACCTAATGAGGCTGCTCTGTAGAGGTTTACACACACACACAGAGCTTTCTCCCTGAATACTTAGTTCAGCTCTCTCTCTCTCTCTCTCTCTCTCTCTCTCTCTCTCTCTCTCTCTCTCTCTCTCTCTCTCTCTCTCTCTCTCTCTCCGCTTAGTTCAGCCCTTTCTCTCTCCCATTAGCAATCTCTTGCTTAGAGCTCCTTTGAGAGCAGTGAAGAGCCTACATAGCTTGCGGTGAAGGTGTAGGGAGCCCTTAGAGCTTGTGTGCATCAGAGTTACCGGGGAACAGCATTTTAGGGCCTTGGAACGCCGGAACGGCGTTCCGGCCGGCTGGAAGTTTCTGGAACGCGTCGGAACGGAACGGCGTTCCGGCTGAAAGCTGTCACCGGAACGGGACCACAGGAACGGACTGGAACGGGCCGGAACGGCCCCAACGGCAGTTTTTGAAATTAAAAAAAATGACTGTTGGGCAGCCAACGGCCATTTTCAGCAGTGAAAAAAGTATATAATGCCCCCCTCCTCCCCCATTCTTCACACACTCATCAAGCCTCAAGGCCCATTCTCCCTTGCTTGAGCCTTGCTCTCAACTCTCAAGCCAAGCTCATTCTCCCTAGCTTGCTCTCAACTCTCAAGCCATAGTGTGGCGCCACGGTATGCCTCAAGGCTCAAGCTCTCAACCTCTCTCTCTCTTGGGCTAACTTCTAAGTTCTAACCCTCAACTCTCAAGGCTCAAGGCTCAAGCTCTCTTTCAAGCTCTCACGGAATCAAGCGGCAAGCCTCTCTCTCTCAAGCCCTCTCTCTCTCTCAAAGTTCAAGATCAAGCTCTCTCTTTCACGGATAATCCATCATCCATGGCCTCTTCTTCTCGTTCAACCCCCTCCGTTCATGCGGGCAACACTCAAAAGGCGAAGGAATAGTCGTGGTGGGATGAAGTGACCTCGGAGGGCACCTTGTCGGTGGCGGGAGGTTCTCGTGCATGGGGATGCAAGCTATGCTCTTACACGCGGAAAGGGGGGCATGACAAAGTGAGGGCACACTTTCTTCGAGTGCTGGGACATGAGGTGAAATTTTGTGCCAACGTAACCATCGAGAAGAGGAGGGAGCTCGAGGAAAAGGATCGGCAATTCAACCATAAAGCCAAGCCGGCACGCAAAGGTATTGATCCAAAGACCCTCATTTTCCCTTCTTCCTCTCTACCCGGTGTAGGTTGCATCTTCAAAAGGTCCACTTCGTCGCCAAAAGACCCTTGCCACCTCTTGGGACCCAAAGAAGAAGGAAGAGGTGGATGCGGCCGTGGCCCGATTCTTCTATCACGACCATATCCCATTTGTCGCAGCGAGGTATGTTCATTGTTTTATGATTCATCAATCTTCTCTCTCATTTCTTCCGTTATCGTCGTTTCCACTTTTTTGATACTAACTTCTTCTATGTTTGATCGAAATAGGTCGGAGTATTGGAAAGTCATGGTGCAACGGATAGGAGAGTATGGCACCGGCTATGTGCCGCCATCTTCAGAGGCTCTCCGAACCACCTTGCTCGATCGAGAGAAGGCTATCGTGGAGCAAGCAACCCTCAACATTCAACGTCTTTGGGCAAAACATGGCGTTTCCCTCATTGCTGACGGGTGGAGCGATACAAGGAAGAGATCTATCTATGGTCTCGTCGCATACTCCAGTGGAGAGATGTACTTTGTGCACTCTCATGATGCCACTGAGAGTGGCAAGTCCGCCGATGTCCTCTCTGCAGAGTGGACAGCGGCCATAGAAACCATCGGTGAGCAACACGTGGTGGCCTTTGTCACAGATGGGGAGGCATCAAACAGGGCAGCAACAGCTATCATAGAGGGCCACTATCCGCATGTGACAGTGTGCTTTTGCATGGCACACTGCTTGAACAACCTTCTAAAAGACATCGGCAAGCTAGACTGGATTGCTCTAGTCATTGCTGATGCAGTGAAGATGGTTACTTTCATCAACAATCACAACTTGGTTCGGAGTGAGTACCTCAAGAGGTCGGGTGGCAAAGTGCTTCTAAAGTATTCAGATACCCGCTTCGCATTCAACTTTCTTCTTGTACGCAGGCTGTCTGAATGTCAAAATGCGGTCCGACAGGTCTTTATCAGTGATGAGTTCACCACCTCCCCCTATGCAAAGACAGTTGCAGGGATTTTGTGCAAGGATAAGGCAGAGGATCTTGAGTTCTGGAAGGAGCTCAAGAGTCTAGATGCACAGGTAAAACCGGTGGTTCATTTGCTTCGAGTTCTGGATGGCATGGATCCTTGCATTGGCAAGATTTATGAGGCAATGGACCGCATGATTGAGCAGCTTGCACAGCTTGAGCCGAATGCAGAGCGATATGAGGAGATCCATGCGCTTTGCAGCTCGAGGTGGAATTCATATGCCTCTCCTTTACACGGGGCAGCGAACATGGTGGATCCAGAGTTCCAAGGTGTAGGGCAAGAGACAGATAGTGAAGTCATGAACCAATTTACAGAGATCTTAAACAAGATGGTTCAGGCAGATGGGCGACGCATTGTCAGAGATCAGCTGAGACAGTACAGAGAGATGCGGGGGTCATTTGGTAGTCCAGATGCTCAGAATGATCGCAAGAAAATAGGTTCAGTGCTTTGGTGGGAGGACTATGGCTATGATGGCCTTGAGCTTCAGAGATTGGCGATCCGTATTCTCAGCCAGTCAGTTAGTACCTCATGCTTGGAGCAATTGTGGAGTACCTTTAGCCACATTGCTTCCAAGAAGAGAAATCGGCTCGGAGTGGAGAAGGCTAATGATCTTGTCTTCGTCAGCGCAAATTTGAAAATGCTTTGCAAGAGTACAGACAAACAAACAGATCCTTTTACACAGTGGGAGATGGAGCAAGAGGCTTCTCAGGCGGGTGGAGATGCACATCCACCAACACCAGGTACTTCATCTGTGGCTGAGATCGAGCCGGACCTAGACCTCGATGATGAGGAATGGGAGGGTGTGCATGATTTACAGCCGGCTACTACGGATTGGGAGGCCTCTCTGGCTAGTGGCTCTTGAGTCTTGAGTCTTTGCCATTTATCCACCTTTTTGTATGGCTGCTTGAGCCTTGCCCTCTTTGCCATTTGTAGCTACTAGCATCTTTATGGTATTTGTCACCTTCAGTCTTTTGGTATTGTGGTCACTGAAGTCTGGTTTGAACTTTGCACCCCTTTGGCTTTTTTGTAGCACCTTGGCCGCTGGCGGCCCTTGAGGCTTGTTACTATGTTAGCCATAATTAATTCCAAAGTGTTATCTCTGACTACTACTCTTGCAATTATTTGAGAGCATTGTGTATGTACTATGGGCATTGTGTTTACTCATTGTTGTTCATCTGGCTATGTACTCTGGGCGCCTCACATCCCAATCAAGTCATAATAAGGTTAAATGGTCTTCGAATCGTGTTTTTTGTGGGTATTAGAGTCAAAGGACTCTAATACTACTTGTATTCAAACACATAACGCTAAAAAAAATAATATTTGGGTGTTTTTTTAGCCTGCCGTTCCGGGCCCATTCCCGTTCCCCCGTTCCGCAGGGAGGCCCGTCGCCGTTCCCATTCCGCGTTCCGGGTAACTCTGGTGTGCATCCCTACAGGGAGTAGAAGCACTCAGACAAGCGCAATATTGGCTGCCCATACAAAATTTCAGCATTCCGACGAAGGCCAAAAGCAATTTTCAGCCAAGAAGCACTTTTATGGGTACCCCCTACGCGAGCTGTCACAAACTGATGATGTGGCATGACCAACTAATAAGTTGTTCCAACTTATGGACAACTGTCGAGGGGCCAAAGGAGACACCTAATAAGTTGTCCCAACTTATGGACAGTTGCCGAGGGGCCAAAGGGAGTCGGGACACCTAGGCATTAAAAATAATACGTACGGACTGTTGACGTGGCTGGCTGTACGGACGCCCACCATATGCGTTGTTGACGTGGCAAGTGTACGGAAATCTGCGAATTGCCTTGGCTGTTTTGGGCGGCAGCTCTTGGCACCCGATGCTTTTGGAACTCAAGCTTTTCATGTGAACTGCTTTTCCAAGGCCAAGGGCCCTTAAATAAGGCGCTAGGATCTTTCTATGGCTCATTTAGAGCTGATGAGCCGGTGAGCAGAGGAGAGCCAGGGCAATTGTACTTACTCAAATTGTTAATGAAAAAAGAAATACCGAAAGGGGCGCCAGTCTTTGGGGCCAATCTCTCTGGGCACGGAACTACGCCGGGCTGTGTCAACTCAATTGAAATGTGATTTAATTTTGTGAAGTGTTTTAAGTAAATCTCTTTCTTGTGTCGCGACAAATTCTAGACTTGGGTTCCAAGTTTGTTATAGTGGTATCAGAGCTCAACCGATTTCTCTTCTACAGGGAAATCCGATCCCTTTTCTCGCGGCGTACATGGATTCACCCAAGAATTAGACGACTCCTGCCACCTCAAGAATAGAAGGCAGTACGGAGAATTCGAGTGGATTAGCAGAACTAGAGTACGAGCCACCTCCGCCTATGGAGTACCAGCTTATGGAGATGCAACGTCAACAACATGTTGATGAGTGCGCAAAGCAGATGCTCCAATTTGCAAAGGATCTACAGTATGTCAAATTTTTGGCCCGGCACTTGATGGATGAAGTGCATACTCATTGACAGAAAGCCATTGAGTCACCCATAAAACCGGCCCTCCTACCCCAAGGATGTTTACTGAAGAACTTAACGACGTCATCGAAAAACGAATCAATCAACTTCTAGAAGTGAAGAAGCCATTGAAGAAAGTTGAAACAATTGAAGAAGCGCAACAAGGGGACTGACTACCCCGATCACTTAGGGCCGTCAATCTTCTTTTGCAAATGCACGGAAGCAGAAGAAGCATATACGCTTCGAAGGACTACCCAGTTCTTCTTCTCCTTCTTCTGACAGTTCGGAAAGCTTTTCCTCGACTCTCAGCAAGGAGCACAGAAGGGACAAGAAGTAAAGCAAGAATCAAAGTTTTGGAAAGAACAAGAAAAAGGCAAAGAAAGCAAATCCCGACCCTTTTCTGACAGTTCTACTGAGGAATCATCCTCTGACAGTTCGGACTCCGATGATCACATGTTTTATGCAAAGAAGAAACACTTTTATAGAGCCAACCAGTATGATTTTCTCGAAGACAAGGGCAAAAAGACCAAGGAGTTTAAGGAAGGTGGGCAGTCAATGAAATTTGAGTCCTTTTTTGGATTCCTAGATGCCCCCAAGGCTTTAGCTTTTATTCAGCAGTTTGATATAGCATTCTCTAGAGGGCGCTACCCAGAGCACTCCAAGATCAGGAGGACGGCATCATTTTTGAAAGGACATGCACGAACGTGGTGGTCTTCTTTTGAGGCGAGAAGCCCTGACCAAGTGGTTAAAGCCTTGACCAAGTTAATGAAATTTGAATCCTTTTTTGGATTCCAAGATGCCCCCAAGGCTTTAGCCTTTATTCAACAGTTTGATATAGCATTCTCTGGAGGGCGCTACTCAGAGCACTCCAAGATCAGGAGGGGGGCATCATTCTTGAAAGGAAATGCACGAACGTGGTGGTCCACTCTTCTTTTGAGGAGAGAAGCCCTGACCAAGTGGTTAAAGTTCAAACAACTCTTTATTTCTTCTTGGTTGACTCGGGAGTACGAACGAGATGTGAGAATCGCTTGGAACCATCTTCGGATGACCAAGGGTGACACTTTGGATGCTTATTGTGAAAGACTTTGGGATTCTTTTCTACCGACCTCTTCTTTTAAGAAGGTCACTTTCAAGGAGCAAATTGAGCGGTTTTGATGTGGACATCCCAAGGAGATCCGAGATTATTGCTTTGAGCAGAAATCCGAGTCCATACAACAATTGATGGGACATGCTAAGGGGGGATTCTCGATACATTCGGGTAACTTGACTTACCCTGTGATGAAGTTTTGACACCAAGGACCGGACAGAGTTCAACCAATGACAATAGAAGAAAGAGGAAGTTCCAGAAAAAGAAAGACGCACGACCCCGATTGATCGAGGAATAGAGAACCGAATATCTCAAAGAGGGGAAGTTTTTGACTGCCACACATCTTTGCGAAGTGCTCTAAAAAGGAACAGTGAGGACAATCTCAAGAAAGGCCAGAGAGCTCCAGAGCAATAGAAGAACGTGGCAAAAAAGGCAAGATGAAAGCAGGACTGGTACTAGATTGTATGGGGACCGACCCGAGTCAGATGGACGAAAGCATAGAACTTTGCCTCGCATGGGGCAAAGTAAAACATCAGGAAGGCCTCATCTTCTTTGATGGAGGAGCCAAGGCCAACCTCATTTCACTTGAATTGGCGGCTCGACTTGGAATTACGCCCGACAAGATGGGGCCATAGGCGGAGGCAGTTCTAGCGGTGCCCGGACGGGATGTTGCCATTACACCTGTCATTTGCAAACTCCGTTTGCATTGTCAAGGGTATTTGGGGCACGAGGACTTTTACGTCATGCCTTTGGAAGGGTGTGACGTTCTCCTAGGAATCCCTTGGTACCACAAGAACAACGCCATGGTTGACTATAGGGCCAAGAAAGTGACTTTGACGAATGAGAAGGGCAAGATAATTGTACTTGATGTAAAATTGAAGGGCGAGTCCGTCTTTATTGTATCTGCTTCGGCCATTTCGAAGTTAATTTAATCTAGTCTTTTTGTTTACTCGATCTACTTGAAAGAATTGAATGATGAACTAATGTGTCTGAATTGGATAAAGAACGACAAGAATTTATGCACACATGTTGATTGTTTCTCAGAAGGCCTACTAGGCAAGTTACCCCCACCTCCTCTTGAGGACTACACCATTGACTTGATTCTTGGAAGCACACCACCAAACTGGCCACCTTATTGCGTTAGCGGAGCCCAGAATGAAGAAATCATGAACCAAGCAAAAGAACTTTTAGAAAAGGGTCTCATCCAACCTAGTACATCACCCTATTGTTCTCCGGTTTTGCTAGTACTAAAGAAAGACGGATCTTGGAGAATGTGCATTGATTACAGAGCTCTCAATAAAATCACCATCAAGAACAGATTTTCTATTCCAAGGATCGATGATATTCTTGACAGACTTCAGGGTTCCTCTTGTTTCAGCAAGATTGATTTGAAAAGCGGATATCATCAGATCAAAATAGCTCTGGGAGATGTCTACAAGATAGTCTTTCGGACAAGTTTTGGTTTGTACGAATTTTTGGTGATGCCCTTTGGACTTACGAATGTTCCAGCAACTGTCAACTAAATGGTGGATAGGATTTTCTGAGAGCATCGATCTTTTGTGGGCACTTTCTTTAATGACATTATAGTTTTCTCCAAGAATGAAACAGAGCACCGACACCATTTGCTACAGGTCTTTCAAGCATTGCGCAAGCATAGATTGGTTATCAATGCCAAAAAGAGCAAGTTTTTCTTACCAGAGATACATTTCTTGGGGCACATCGTCTCGGCAAAAGGAGTACAGATCGACTCGGCCAAAATTGAGACTATCCGCGATTGGCATGACCTAAAGAATGTTCATGAAGTTCAAGTCTTTTTGGGCTTGTGCTCTTATTATTGGCGGTTCTTTCGGAAGTTTGCAAAGATTGCCTAACCTTTGCATTTATTGACTCAGAAGGGTGTCCCTTTCTCGTGGGGACCGACAGAGGTGAGTGCTTTTCAGACACTTAAAGAAAAAGACTACTGGACCAGTGTTGGCTTTGCCAGATTTGCAAAAGCCGTTCGAAGTTTATTGTGATGCTTGTGGTTGTAGTCTGGAAGCGGTCTTGATGCAAGAAGGCCATGTGATTGCTTATGAAAGTAGGATGTTTTCACGACCAGAGTTGGTAGCACAGATTTGTAAGAAAGAGCTATTGTCACTGATCCATGCTCTTACACAGTGGCGAGACTATTTACTCGGAGCCGATTTCACAGTTTTTACAGATCATCAAAGTCTACGCTATTTCTTGTCAGTGAAATAGCTTTCAGAAAAGCAGATGCGGTGGGCTAACATCTTGTCATCGTTTCACTTCTAGATTGTCCATGTTCATGGACAGAAAAATTTAGTGGCAGATGCATTATCTCAAAAGCCCTTAGTTATGGCTATTTCCGCAATTCATCATAGAAGCTTTGAGGATATGGTTGACCAGTAAGCAATAGATCCTAACTTTGCGCACATTTTTACTCGGATATAGAATGGGGAGACAGTTCTAAGGTATTCCATACGAGATGGCTACTTGATGAAGAAAACGATCTTGTGTGTTACACAGCCTTTGAGGGAAAAGGTCTTGGCAGAGTGCCATTGTCCACCTTTTACGGGTCACCGCGGCATCGATACCACCTTGAAGGGTGTGGAGCGTTACTTCTATTGACCGAGACTCAAAAAGGATGTGGAGGATAATGTTCACAGTTGTTTAGTATGCCAAAAGGTCAAGTTTGATAGGCATAAGGCACATGGATTACCATAGCGTTTACCCATTCCCACCCGCATGGATTTCATCTTTGATCTCTCGAAGACTCAAAGTGGGCACGATGGCATTTGGATTGTTATTGATAGATTTAGCAAGCCAGCTCACTTCATTCCAGTAAAGAAAACAGTCAAGCCGGATCATTTAGCGAGACTGTTCATTGATCAGATATCCGGTTACATGGCATGCCTGAGACCATAGTCTCCATCAGAGATCCCCGATTATGAGTTTGTTTTAGAAGGGTATATGGGAGAACATTGGCACGCGGTTGCAGTTCTCGTCATCTTTCCACCCGTAGACCGATGGGCAATTTGAGATAGCCAATTTAGTGGTTTTGGATTTATTGAAAACTTACATCTCTGATCAGAAGACTAAGTGGGAAAAATATTTGCCTTTGGTGGAATTTGCCTACAATAACATGGTTCACTCTTCGACGGGGAAGCACCATTTTAGGTAATCGAAGGTGCTAAAAAGGTCCCTCCCTTTCGAAGCACTAAAGACAAGAAGCCTCAAGCACGGCACAAGAAGGCAATAGATCGACATCGACGCGACTTGAAGGAAGGCACGCCTAAGAACATCAAAGGGAAAGGAGTGGCTTTTTCCAAAGTTTAGCATGAGATATTATGGCCCTTTCTAGATTAAAGAAAAGATAAATGATGTATCCTTCAGACTCAAGTTGCCAAATACTTGGAAGATTTACAATGCATTTCATGTGAGTCTATTGAAACCCTTTAAGGGTGAGGTGCCAGTTGATGGGGAGCTTGGTGAGCAACCCTAAGTCGAAGAGAGCGAGGAGATACTCGTTCCAAAACAAATTTTGGCACATAAGGAAAGAGAAGTGAAATGTAAAGTGATTCAATGGTTCTTAGTGAAATTTAAGAACTATCTGGCATTACATGCGAAGTGGACGGAGGAGGAGGACCTAGCAGATACTCCTCAGATTTTGGAACTTCACCTTGAGGCTTTAGGTTTAGCTGCGTCTACTTTGAAAGATCCCGTGGATCAGCAGGGTTGAAATCTGGTGCAGACGGGTGTTACGTGACACATCTAACCCTGTGTACGTGGACAAGCTACTTCATGACAAGGGTTCAGTTCAGTCCAGTCAGTCTAGCTTAGGAAGTGTTCTGGCACTTTTGTGAGTATGTTCGCAGACCGTGCATACCCAGACACTTAGATTAGATGCATATCCTCTGGTTGCACACATCATGATCATCAGATTCCCATCAGAACCCATCAGGAGCATTTTTATAGTGCATAGACCTATTTTCCCTATTTTTGACATTTTTCACTTATTATTTTTAAGTGACTTTTGTTGGGAACTAGGTAGGGCAATTTTGCTAAGCAAGTATATCAAGAAACCTAGCGCTAGCACTTATGAGCAGAAGAGGCAGCAGGAACTTCGGTTCAACAGGGACCTTCTCAGCAGGACCCCCAGCAGGCCTAGCGTTTTTGCATCTGCAAGAAGGCCTAGCGTTTTGCTCCCAGATCGACCAGCATTTTTGCATTTGCAGCAGCGTGGTGACAGCAGAGGACAGATCAGCCATAGCGTTAGTAGTTTGCACCAGCAAATTTCCACAACAGAACAAGAATCAGCCCTAGCATTTTTGCATCAGCCTAGCACCTCAGCGTTTTTGCAGATCTTCGCGACAGAACCAACAAGAAGACCAGCGTTTTCAGTTTTCAGCATAGACACTCCGGAGAACAAGTCCCAAACCTCGTAGGTCTCACCTTCCCACAATAGATCCTCGCCGCACGGTCAGATCCCGCTAAGTTTGCAGTTTCAGCCCGGAAAACACAGATTTCAGCATCTGCGTTTTCAGCACGTCGTTGTGGCATCGTCGCAATCGACATCGTCATTGACATAGAGTCAGAATTCAGCCGATAAAAAATTGCAGATTTCAGCCATTAGCATTTTCAGATTTCAGCCCATCTCGCCGTCGGCAAGTCCAAGCATTGTAGAGATTTGTGCTATCATAAGTAGACCGCTCTCACCATAGAGAATGGGCCTTCGGAGGAGGGTTTTGACAACATTCTGGTGTCGTATTCTTCTCTCTCTATCTCTCAGTCTCAGCACCTTCATTCATAGTGTTTATCCACTTTGTTTGTGATCAATTGCACTCTCTTATTAAAGGAACGGAAGGCTCTTCCTTCCGTAAGTAAAAGGAACCTTGAGCACAATTCGGAGCACTCATCTTGAGCAAAGTTCAACAACCACTTCTGTTGCACCTTACATTGGTATGAGAGCTTTGGCAGTGTTCTGTATCACTCAAGGAAAGAACCACATTTTTTTTTTTTTTGCTTGTTGTGGTCGCACGTAACCCAAGTTCTCTTGGGCGTGTCGATTTTTAATCGTGTTTTTGAAGAGTGACAGGAAACCCAAGAAAGAAGGGCTTGTCTAGCCTCCCCTTGTACCTCTTTTCACTCATTGAGAGCGGACCGTGCACTTAGCGGCCGGCCAATCGACGTGAGGTGGGAAAAAGCAACCTTGGTGTGAGCGCAAGGCCGCCAAGGGGTGCACCCGCGGAAAAGAACAGAACTCGGGTGAAGAGAAGATCCTTCTCTAACATAGATTGCAAGCTAAAGAAGAGCCTCAAGACCCTCAAGAACCTCAAGAACTCAAGAACCTCAAGAACCCAAGAACCCAAGATCCACAAGAACCAAGTTCCTCGTGAACTTAAGAACCAAAGAACTCAGTGTATGGTCATCACCCGAAGCGGAATGGATACTTTGCCCGGAGGTGATGAGCATGACGGTAGCGAAGAAGAATCTCACCACCAAGGAGGTTTTTCTGATCCTCCTCCTTCCCCATCTACGCCACGGATTGTACAAAAGCCTATGGAGGCTTTGGTCAAGTCGATGATGGACATGATGGCACAACTAGAAGCGAATCGCATTGCCATGGAGCGTGAACGCAAAACCAGACAGGAAACCTTGGACCGCGAAGTGCACTTGGCGGCCGAGGAATGAAAAGAAAGAAAAGCACAAAGAAAGAAGGCGACCAAAGAAAGACGAGCGGCCTTGGAGGCCGATCGTGAGGCACAAAGAGAATTACGCATGCAAGAATTGGTTCGACAGGTTCTCGCCTCGAAGTCCGAGCTAGCCAAAGATGTTGATAGTTCATCAAGTGGCGCAAGCCGAGATTCGGACTCCAACAACCCAGTCACAGAGTAGTTGACTTTCAATAAGTATGATGGTAAGATGGATGCTACGGTTATTCGTTCTTGGTTGCATCTATTTAATGCTTATTTTGCAACCAGTAAGAAGACAGGCAATAGCAAGGTTTTGACTGTAGTTATGTACCTTGCCGGTGATGCCATTAATTGGTATCACGCATAGCAAGAGGCACAGCTGGTCGCGCACCCAGAGGAAGCCGACGAAGACGCGTCCCTTTCTTTCAATTGGGCCGACTTCCAAGACAAGCTCAAGGCGCGGTTTATGCCACCCCGGTACCTCGCACGATAAAGGACAATTGGCGCGGACTCAAGCAAAATGGTATGCCATGTATGTCTTTCTCTAATCGTGTTTTGCAGCTCGGCACTCAATTACGCAAATCGGATGCGGTGTGCAAAGAGACATTCCTTTATGGATTGGACGAGTATATCAAGTATGATGTTGAGGTGCTCGATCCAATTCAACAAGGCGGTAGCGATTGCTCTCGCATAGAGATGAAGCACAACAAGGGAAAGCCTAAGGAAAACAAGACTTCGACAAGTACCTCTCAGACTTCTCACATTCCTCAGAACGGTAACTCTTCTAACCAATCTTCCAAGTCTCTCAGAAAAGAACTCTCAAAATGAACCTAAGGGTAAAGCTAACACAATTGCTAAACCTAAACTCTCTCCAGATGAAAAGGCAGAACAAGGCATTTTAGGAGGATACATCACGTCAGAAGAACAAAGCATTTGTTCTAAGGAAGGTCGTTGTTTTCATTGCCACATCAAGGGTCACATAAAAAGAACATGTCCTAAGCTTGAATCTAATGACTCTAAAGAACCCACAGAACCCACTTCCTCTGTCAATGCAATAAATGAGAACACGAGTGTGACCCAAGTCTCTCATGATCCTCTCATTGATGAGTCTCTCATTAAGTGTTATGGTCATGTGAATGGTCAGCCTTTTGTCGTATTGTTTGACCCAGGCAGTATGCATGATTTGATTAGTGACTCTCTTGTCGAAAGAGCCCGCTTGGAGGTTCGCAGGACATCTTTTTTCGAGGTATCTGGCTTCTCTCCCGATATGGACTCTCTCATCACGCAAGAGTGCCTTGATGTTTTGTTCACTGCTCAACAAGTGTCCTTCCACAAAAAATTTGTAGTCTCTCCTCTTTCAGGATGTATTATGCTTTTTGGCATTCGATGGTTTCGTGAACATAACCCTCTCATTGCTTGGGTGGAAAATACGTTCATTTTCAATGCCAAAAGTGACTCTCCCCTTGTCATTTGTGGAGAGCAAGTTGTTCATTCTTCATCTCTCATTTCTAATGTGCAGGCGAAGATTGAAAGGATTCAGGAGAAGGAGACTCTTTCAGTCTCGTCTTCTTTTTCAACGCATGACACACATGATTTGCGTAATAATGTTACGCATGATGATTGCATGATCAAGATGTGATTATTCACGAGCATGATGATTTGCATGATCAAGATGTGATTTCTCACGAGCATGATGATGTGATTGTTCACAAGGATGATGGGTTAGTTGATGCTTTTTCCAGTGAAGCTAACCTCATTGCAGATTCGATCAATTACGAAGAATTGATCTTGGCTCTCGAGCCTAGGTCCAAAGAACCCCCACAGGAAGTATTATGTGTTTGAATGATTAGTCAACACGCATTGTGTCGAGTGTTTCATTCGTGATGCTTTCCTTTATTTTAGTCACCGTCCTTATGTGATCCCTTTTCACAGGCATGACATATTGTTCGACGAGTACAATTCACTCATGAATTCATGTATGCGGATGATTCATGAAAAGATGAAATGTTTGCATTCAAGGAATTTACAATCCATGTCCCTTCCTTGGCATGACACAGTTTCCGAAAGAGCACAAGAAGGATTGAGCATCAAGCATCGGCATTTCCATCGTGATTTGCCACAGTTGATCGATTTAGATCAGAAAGTCGAGATTCGACCCCATTGTTTGTGTGTGTTTGATGAACGATTTGGTACTGCGTCACTTTGTTCATCTGTATTGCATGCACAGTTTTTTCGAAGGGATAGTATTTTGCCAGTCACTTTACATGGAATAGGTATGTTCATGTTTTTGTGTTGAAAGTGGTTTTAGGAATTTTTAGCCTCCCTCGGAGATTCTTGACGAAGGTCGACGCATGACTATAGACGGAGTTGAAACATTGAAGGAGCCACAGAAGACTTTGCGTCGCTTTCTGCGCAGCCCAAAGAAGCAAGCGTAGCAAACCTTTATGAAGTTCAAGTATCGCATGACCCACGCATCCGAGTGGACCGACGAAGAGTCCTTTCCAAGATTCCAGACATTGTTGGCGATCTCCCTCGACGCCATACAGTTCGGTACCAGTACCTCACTTTAAAAAGGAGGGGATGTCACGTTACACATTTGACCCTATGTGTACGTGGACAAGCTACTTCATGAAAAGGGTTCAGTTCAGTCTAATCAGTTTAGCTTAGGAAGTGTTCTGGCACTTTTGTGAGTTTGTTCGCAGACCGTGCATGCCCAGACAGTTAGATTAGATACATATTTTTTGGTTGCACACAACATGATCATCAGATTCCCATTAGAACCCATCAGGAGCATTTTATCAGTGCATAGATCTATTTTTCCTATTTTTGACATTTTTCACTTATTATTTTGAAGTGACTTGTTGGGAACTAGGTAGGGCAATTTTGCTAAGCAAGTATATCAAGAAACCTAGCGCTAGCACTTATGAGCAGAAGAGGCAACTTTGGTTCAGCAGGCACCTTCTCAGCAGGACCCCAGTAGGCCTAGCGTTTTGCTCCCAGATCAACCAGCGTTTTTGCATTTGCAACAGCTTGGCGGCAGCAGAGGACAGATCAGCCCTAAGCGTTAGCAGTTTGCTCCAGCAGATTTCCACAGCAGAACAAGAATCAGCCCTAGCGTTTTTGCATCAGCCTGGCACCTCAGCGTTTTTGCAGATCTTTGCGACAGAACCAACAAGAAGACCAGCGTTTCAGTTTTCAGCATAGACACTCCGCAGAACAAGTCTCAAACCTCGCAGGTCTCACCTTCCCGCAGCAGATCCTCGCCGCATGGTCAGATCCCGCCAAGTTTGTAGTTTCAGCCCGGAAAACGCAGATTTCAGCATCTGCGTTTTCAGCGCGTCGTCGTCGCATCGTCGCCATCGACATAGAGTCTGAATTCAGCAGATAAAAATTTGCAGATTTCAGCCATTAGCATTTCGCCATAGAGAGTGGGGCCTTCGGAGGGGGGTTTTGACAACATTCTGGTGTCGTATTCTTCTCTCTCTATCTCTCAGTCTCAGCACCTTCATTCACAGTGTTTATCCACTTTGTTTGTGATCACTTGCACTCTCTCGTTAAAGGAACGGAAGGCTCTCCCTTCTGTAAGTAAAAGGAACCTTGAGCACAGTTCGGAGCACTCATCTTGAGCAAAGTTAAACATTCACTTCCGCTGCACCTAACAACGGGATAGCACAAGAGGGGAGTCACCCCCCTCCTTTGTCACAGATTACCTGGATGGAACAGAGTCACTGATCTTTGGATTTTAGGGATACACTGTCAGAGCTGCTGGCAGTGTTCTGTTGTATGACTTTATGAATGATGAAAATGGGAATTCCCGAAATTGAACCTGAATGATGTGTACTCTCTCATGTAATTTGTTTGAGTTCAGGAACTGAAAGACGAAATAACTACAGCATTTCGGTCTTGGGGATCTCTATAGACATGATCGCAATAAGGATTAGTTAATCCGACATCAATGGGATCGGGATGAATCTAGATGCAATTACTAAATACAATTGCTGGCAGTGATGGTCTAAGATTTGGAATGGATTTTTATGAGATTGCTTTAATATGATGTGCTGTGATGTGACTGTCGTCTTTATACGGCTAGATGTGTCTTGTCTAGTGGGTTGGTACTTAGAGTCAGTGTCTACTAAACCGGTTTATGGCCTCTGTCTGTTTTGTAGGCGTAATCGAGGGCGATTACCATCCTTTCATGTGGGGGGTATGTCACAAACTGATGACGTGGCATGACCAACTAATAAGTTGTTCCAACTTATGGACAAGTGCCGAGGGGCCAAAGGGGACATATTAGGTGTCCCAACTTATGGACAACTGTCGAGGGGCCAAAGGGACACCTAGGCATTAAAAATAATGCGTATGGATTGTTGACGTGGCTGGCTGTACGGACGTTCGCGATATGCGTTGCTGACGTGGCAAGTGTACGGAAATCTGCGAATTGTGCTTGCTGTTTTGCGCAGCAGCTCTTGGCACCAGATGCTTTTGGAACTCAAGCTTTTCATGTAAACTGCTTTTCCAAGGCCAAGGGCCTTTAAATAAGACCCTAGGCTCTCCCTCTGGCTCATTCAGAGTTAACGAGTTGGTGAGCAGAGGAGAGCCAGGGCAATTGTACTTACTCAAATTGTTAATGCAAAAAGAAGTAGCGCCAGTCTTTGGGGCCAATCTCTTTGGGCACGGAACTACGGCGGGCAGTGTTGACTCAATTGAACTGAGATTTAATTTTGTGAAGTGTTTAAGTAAATCTCTCTCTTGTGTCGCGACAGATTCTAGACTTGGCGTGTCCAAGTTTGTTACACGAGCAGATAAGGGAAGAAGCCTCTCCCGCGCAGAAAATTGTAGTTCGAAGCAGATATAGCCGTTCTCGACTACAGGTATGATGAATTTCAGACTATAGGCTTATGAAACCATGCATCTTTATGCATCGAAAAAGTATTTGGGAGTGGATTCTGTTTCGGGTTCTCGTGCTTGTAACAGTTCAGAAATTAATAACAATCTCCTTCAAGGGGGGGACAGCCCAAGTGAAATAGTAAATTAGTTTTAAAGTACCGTTTCTGTGGCAGTCAGAACCAGTCCTCACTCCTAATCTGCCCCTGGGAGATACTTGAGCCATCACCAGACAAAGATGAAATGGGCATTTTATATTAATTTTGAAAGCTGGTTGAACCTACAATGTCTTTCACTGGAAAGGGGATGGCCTCAACTGCCATCATGTACACTACCCAAAACGTGAGGAAGGCAGATGTTATGCAACTGCTTCCTCTTTGGCTCCTTCTTTTGCCAGCTGTATTTTTTTTATTTTTTTTAGAACTTTGAATGCAAAGTTTGATAAAAATTGTCTTATGCAGTACATTGTTGTTATAGATTCAGGGGCGTGGTAAGAAGTAATGCTCTACATTTCCTAATAGCTGCTTTATATGGTTTCGACAATTCAAAATTGTTTTGGTAGCTCACAGTTAGTACTTTATTTCTGTATGGATCTGAGCATTATATAGGTTTGTTGCGATGGAGAATGTTGGGAGTTGACTCCAATACTGTCTGATTTTGTATTTGGCTTGTAGTTTTGTTAGTTATCGTGTTACTCTCTGTTGTTGTTTGAGGGGTTTATGGTGATTTTTCTTTGGCTGCAACAGAAATGTGGATTTGGATACGTTAGAGTTCACCATGGGCACAGTGATGGATGCTGTGATCAGCCAAGGCATGATCAGATCAAGAGAGAAAGGACTACAACTTATAAGAGAAACTCATGTTGAGATTAAAAACACACGGCTTTTTGGAGATCAATATCGATTGCAGCAAGTGTTAGCTGACTTTCTCACCACAGCAATACGATTCACCTCTTCTTCAGATGGGTGGGTGGGCATCAAAGTTGTGCCGACTATCAAGAACATGAAGGATGGACTGCATATAGTTCATTTTGAGTTCAGGTATTCATCTAGCATTCATGTTGTCTTTTTGAAGGCAAATCTATAGGTAAAATTTATTCATCATACTCATTGCAGCCTGATGATAAGCACTGGACATCAATATAAGTGTTGGTCAGCCTATGCTTATTATGCACGTAGACCGTGTCAGGTTCAATAAATACCTACATCTTCCAAAAAAGTTTCCTTGTGATAGGTGTGGGTACATGCTTGTAGGCATTCCTGTCCACGATGCCAGGTGTCAAAAAGGCACACGATGCAAGTGCTGAACTGTGGTGCATTTACTTGTATGAAAAGGAAATAGCCATTTTCTGTTTGTATTAGACATGTCCTAATTTAGGCAATTGTGGCTAACTTTGTCGCAGTTTGCATGATTGATTGATTATCTTGTCAGCTAGAAGATCTTCATGTTTATGGCCATGTGACAGTAATATATGAATTGTGTCTGAAGAAAAGGGCAATTTAATCCAGGCACGGAAGCTCTCTGTAGTCTTATAATAATAGGAACCATGCGACCACATTACTAGGTTGCTGAAAGATCACCTTAAACCTGTCTTTCTGACAATTATTATGGTAAATGCCCACAGTTTTAGCACATTGAACCGTGACCTTGCATAGTGGGCTTTGAAAGCTGTGCTGGGATCAATGAAATCAACCCCACAGCACAAAACCATGGGGATAATTAGAAACAATTAAAGGCCATTATGAATTTTGCCTAGAGGCTTTTCGTAGCTCTTCATTCTTTCAGTGTACAAGTCAATCAAATGCTTCTTGTATAGAGAGACTCTTTGTTTATTTGTGCAGTTGCTGCTTTTTAATTCTGTTTTGCAACAGGGTGTCCCATCCTGGTTCTGGAATACCAGAAGACCTTGTCCAGCAGATGTATGACCGCTCTCAAGAAATAACACAAGAAGGAATGGGACTGAGTGTTTCGAGGAAGCTTGTAAAGTTGATGAATGGTGATGTAAAATACACTCGTGAAGCTGGAGTTTGCTATTTTCTAGTTACGGTGGAGCTTCCCCTTGTTCAAGAAGATGACTGATGTTGAGAACATGAAGATCTGCAGTGGTGAGAAATTCCAACTAACAGTTTCAAAACTGCTTCGGACTTCTTCAGAACCCCAAGAACACATGCACACATGCTCTTGCCCTTCTCCTTTTCATGAAGCGGTCAAGTTCTAAGTTTGGGTTCCATATAAGTAACATTTTTTGTCAGTTTCTAGGGCTACTTCTCTTAGTGATACATTACTTCGTGTCCTTATTAGGGACACACACAATTTGCTTTTTCTTACTCCCCTTAGCATTGGTTTGATGGAAGGTAGAAGAAGTTTGTGTGTGCCTAAGCGCTTCTTCACGTTTTGCAGGAAGAACCAACAATTGCCCTCAAAAACTTCAATCACTTCCAAGATTTCTCCTTGTTCAGGAGGTAGAATTGAGTGATGGTTTCAGGATCGTGTGATTCAGGAGGGGAGAGCTTACGAGCCTGTAGTGGTATTTGTATAAATTACGTAAAAATGTTTCTGTTCCCCTCAGTTGTAAGCTGTATATTATCCTCAGTGTTGTCAAAGATAATATGGCCCTTTGCATAGGGCAGCATGGGTTGAAGGCCATGAGGCAAAGGCTTTCTCCTTTCTTGTTATGGAGCCATTATGATGTGATTAATTTTTTTGTAACTGTAGTTTGGGGAGCTTTCATTTATTCTGGTCTTCATGGTGCTTCAATTTCAAGGCGGTGATGATGAATGGAGTTCAGAGAGTTGAAGAAGCTAAAATGTGGCAAGAGTTTTGGAAGTACTAAGTAGTACTTGCATTTGACGAGGAAAGTTCACAGGTTTACAACTTTGATAGGTTGATTGGCCTTCCTTGCATATAAGGTGCCCGATTCAGCTCATTCTGCAGATGATCAGGTAAAGTCAGAAAGAGAGGGTATCTTTTTGTAGACGCTGCTATTGCCACATTTCCAGTATCTCGAAGCTGATTTTCCTAGTCCTCGTTTGAGAACTATATCATGGTTCTAGTGCCTGGCATGGCAGCATTGCAGTCTGTTGTTACAGGCCCTTATTAGAGAAATCTGTCTGTTGGCTTGCACACATGCCATCTTTCTGAGCGTGTATCTTCATGTCGCTATGTTTCTTATGCAGATTTCAGTTGCGGAAGTTTTAAAGGGTAGGGAAAGGACTTCCACTTTCCTTTCCTAGCTCTCAAGAGCCCAGGGGGGAGGGGCCATTTCTTTGTCCCGCTGCTGAGGTATTGATTGCTAATTGCTGAAGCAACCTGATGCTGAGGTGTCAAGCTCCCCTTGACTGTAGTATGCTAGTGATCAGACTGTTACACCGTACTACTTCACAAGAAGCTGCAAACTTTTGTGAAGTGATTCCAGATGCCGACGGCCAGGATCGCTTGCTCCATGACCCTGGACCTTCACGACCTCATCATGAAATGGGAGGAGGTAAGCAAGCTGAGTCACTCCATCTACCTGGGATGCGCGTGTGCATGAGGGTACATCTATGTGCGTCCCTTGGTTGAGTTGCCTCCTCTTCGGCGGCCAACTACTTTTTGTAGCCTCTACTACATACCTGTCTTCATCCTAGCTTGTTGCTGCATTCCTTTTGTCGTGGTCAGCAATGTTACTGCCGTTCTCATTGGCCTCTCTGCCTATTGATGCTACCCTCTTCTGTTTTAGAGGTCTATGGTGCCTCCGTTCCTTCACTAGGTTGCCAGCACACTTCTTTCCCTCTTAGGGACATGTTTTTTTCCAAGCCTTGTGGCTTGTCCGTGGCCTGATGCCACGCGCTGTGCTTATATTTTGTTTTTTTGTGCTTTGCCACCTCTTGCCTATCTTTTGGGAGGACGACTCTATCCATGTCTCTGCATGTGCGAGCTTGCACATACATGTGTTTTGTTGGGGGGGGGGGGGGGGGGGGGGTATTTAAGAAGACACCTGACAGAAGAGTAAGAAATGCACAAAATTTCTGTTTGCCATAAAGTCTTGTGCAAAGTGTAATCGAATGAAATTCCAATTATATCCATACGAACAAGAAGAATGATTTATTAGTCTTGTGTCTATGCTAGATGTGTCTAGAGACTCCACTCATTACCCATGTCCCTAGGTCCTATCTAAATCAAGCACTGTGCAACACAAGTTCTAATCATTTCTATTGTATAGTTTGTAGGACCCATTTAAGGTCATGCATGGCTTGCACGCATTGTCTTTTAATAGTCCAAGTAGGGAAGAAGTACATTTGTGCATAACCATGCTCTAAGTATGTCCATCTAGGCACGAGGCCCAGTTTTTCTCAACAAGAGACCATGTCAGAAGCAAATCCAGGAAGTTGAAGGTTTGTCAATACTAATGAACTACCAGCACCCTTTCGTAATGCAGCTCACTAGTATGTTTGGCTGGTTTTCATTATACTTATTTGATAGATCACACATTCCTTTTATCCACATAAATTGGTCAGAGCTCTCTTCATAGCTATCGCTAAGATCCAATAGTACTTCACAAGTTGAAGTTGTAAGACCTATCGTATAAGATTGTATGTATCTTTGATGTTTGTCAAACATGTCAGGAGTAATGGTGGTCTCCCCTCCTCTATTTATAGAGGGGAGAGCGCTTTCTGTCCCTCATTTAGCTTTGGGTGTGTTTTTATTTGAGAGTTAAGACTGTGTGTTGGTTTTCGTTACTCACTGTTACAAACATGGAGCTTGTAGCTCAACCAACCCACGTTTCTCATTGTTTACTGAACTTGGTTTTTTTTCTTGTTTAAATTGCAAACATAATCAAGCTATGGTATTTTGATCACCTTCACTATTTTTTGTGCATGTGGAAGGTGCTATTGTGAATGGATTCACGTGTTATGTTTCTCATGACAGTGTCTTTAAAAGACTAGGATCACTTACATCGCTTAGCTTTAGATAAAAGGGTCGTTGACTTGGGGATTTGATGGATTGGGGGTGTTGTTTATGTCTTTTTTTTTTTTGTTAGGTTCATCTGCATGGTTAATGCGTTGGGGGTTGAACGACCTACACGGCTAACTCATCGGAGATTTTGCCTTGGATTTGTCTAAACACCCGATGTTGGGCATTGAAGTGGCACGTAAACTGGCATGGTTGGTGTTGATACCCTATCTCAGCGATTGGTATTTGGGATCGTTTCAGAGCTCGGATTCATGGAGGGAGGCGAAGCGGCCTCAGTTTATGTTTGGCTCAGGTAGGTTGGAGGTGTTTTGGCTTGCTCTTGACGAAGTGAAATTCTCTCTGTTCATAGTAGGGCGGAAGTGGATGGGTAGATCGGTTGATCCCTACACAGGGTCCCGTGCTTTGCTAAATATTTTGTTATTCTTCTTTTGATGTTATGATATACCTAGATTTTGTCATTGCATTAATACATGGTTGTCTGTTTCATTTAGATGGGGCATTTAAAGATTCTCTATTGTCATTCTCTGATGTCTTTGTGTACTCTTTCACCCTCCACTATATTCTGGCTCTCTCTCTTCTCCCGCAGTGTGGTGTACACATATATTCACTTTCCACAATGTTATTTTGTTCTCGAGTACGCTTTCATTCATCACACCCATTTAGGGGTAGCACTAGCCGCTAGGTGTCCTTGGATGCAATCCAGCCGATGTCTAAACTCCATGCTTGGTTGGGGGACTGAGAACTCCTCCCCTATGCAAATGCTTTTGTAACTCTGATGTATATTGAAAATCATTTCAAGGTGTAAATTGTATATTTTGTGCATCGACGCTTGGGGAGCGGTATTTCTCACCTGGTATCGGAGCCTATGCTAAAGATTAAAGAAATAGCTTAAAAGCTTGATACTAATCGGGTTAGTTATGCATCATGCACGCATTTATGCATGCTGTTTGGGAAAGGATACTGTATTCATGATGCTTCTATGGGTGACATTGATTGGTGGTACTTACTTGATGTGTTTGTGCACTCTATTTTACCCATGATCTGTTGTCATTCTCTGATGTCTTTGTGCACTCTATTTCACTCTCCACTATATTCTGGCTCTCTCTCTTTTCTGGCAGTGTGGTGTACACATATATTCACCTTCCAGAATGTTATTTTGTTCTTGAATACGCTTTCATTCATCACACCCATTTAGGGGTAGCATCAGTCGTTAGGTGCCTCTGGATGCAATTCAGCTGATGTCGAAACTCCATGCTTGGTTGGGCGCTGAGAACTCCTCCTATGCAAATGCTTGCGTAACTCTGATGTATATTGAAAATCATTTCAAGGTGTAAATTGTATATTTTGTGCATAGACCCTTGTGGAGGGATATTTCTCACCTGGTATCGGAACCTATGCTAAAGGTTAAAGGAATAACTTTAAAGCTTGATGCTAATCGGGTTAGTTATGCATCATGCACGCATTTATGCATGCTGTTTGAGAAAGGATACTATATTCATGATGCTTCTATGGGTGACATTGATTGGTGGTACTTACTTGACTTGTCTTCTTATATGTGATTATGTGGTCTTGATTTATGATGAAGCGATTGAGTGTTCAACAAGCGTATCAAGAATTTCTTTGAATGTTTGTTTTAGTAATGACTGTTGAGGTGACTTCTAACGTCTCGTAAGTAGATTTTGTCTTTCAAATGGATGTAAATGACTACTCATTCCTTAGAAAATTATGGTTAAAATTTTTTCCTCCCGCCCATCCTTTTCGACCTATAGTGCGGGAAGATTAATGTAATATATTGTTAATAAGGTTTTGGATTTGACATGTTAATGCCATTGTCCCTATTGCACCTCAATCGATTGTCATTGATTGTGACATCGATGCTATGCCTCGAAAGTCACAATCTGGGAACTTTAGCGAAGAAGGAAACGATGTAGGCAAGATTCTTGTGAGGAATGGATTGAAAGCATGGATGATTACTTTGATTTAGCTCATTCATTCCTCTGCAGAAAATAAGGCTATCATTGCTAAGTGTAAACTTGAAAAGATGACCAAGCATTGGTGGAGAGACCATTGTACTGAGAATAATGTCAACTTGACTCTTGTTATATATGCTCCAGTCGGGATGACTCAGGTAGTCAAAAGTGGCACGATTCGTGTTAGACCTCCATAATCCTTTCAAGACTAGACTTCAAAGCTTACGCCTTACAAATTTTGCAGATATTCTTAATACAGGTAAACCGATTGAACTCAAAATATCAAATGGTAATAAAAGACCTCGACCAGAGGGTGAGTCTACATCTTCATATTCTCAGACTCAAGAAGCCATACTATGTGGGAGGGCAATAAGAGATCACCTTTGCTTCAATTGTTTTGAGCCTGATAATGTGTCTCGGGATTATCCGTTTAATGATCCAAAGAATTATAAACTTGCAAGACAAAATGATGCTCGAAGTACGGATACTGACAGGAACCTTAGATATTCACAGTCTAGACTTAATACAAACCAGAGACCACCACAAAACCAAGAGAATTTCAGACCTGAGAATCAAATCTTTACAAGAAATGGACAATCCAATAAACCAGCCTCGTTCATGAGGAAATCAACAGTCTCAAGGAGGAACCCAAGCCAACAGAACTCAGAATGCTTGAGGTGGAGGAAATCCATCAAATTTTTGTGTCCATGCAGCTACTGTAGATGAAGGAAAAAATGAAGAACTTTTGGTGCCTTTTGGATTTGCTAATGCTCCAACATTATTTAATACTATGGCAACCAAAATCTCTCTAGGTTAGGATCATAATTGAGAAATAAAATACTCAATTCAGCCTATATCTATAGAAGGTTTTAAACTTCTTCATTTGTTATTCATATTGAGTTGATGACACCTCGAGTTTTTCAAGTGTAAGAGGATCTAAGATCCTCAAATTTTGGGTCTCTTTTAAAAATAACAAAAATAGCTTTAAATATCTATTTTTGTCAAATTCCGGTTTAGAATGCTTGCTTGACAGTATTGTAAGGCTCTAAAGTGAAAAGCAAGGTCGTTTCTATGTTCCTATATATCAGACGGATGTTTGGTTTAGTTTTGAGAAAATCCGCTATTTTTAGCCTTTTTATGCTTTTAGGTGCTTTTTTGTGTGTGCAAAAAGCAGGGTCAAATCCTTAACCTACATGTTTTGAGGAAGCTATGGTTCAATTTTGTAGAAATATGCTTTTCGAGTGTTTTTCACGTTATTTTTAGCTTTTCATGATTTTTAGTATTTTTTAGTGAAAAAGGAGTCCGCTTTCTTATTCTAGTGAACAAGGGGAACTCGTGATTCAATTTTAGAAAAAAATGTTTTCTTTTTACTTTTTGCGCTATTGTTAGCTTTCGAGATTTTGAAAAGATGCTTTTTAGGATGACCCAAACATAAAAATATTAATTTTAGTTTCCATCGGATTTAAAAATGACTATCTGGAGAAGAAATGAGATTAAATAAGATTTTTACGAGAGGTATTTTATATAACAAGAAGTACCGCAAATATGCCAGGGCAGTACAGGAAAGTCATAATTATATCGAGGCATTATGGTGCGGCATAGTTTAGTCACAGTTTCATTAGTTGCAGGGATATTAGCTAGTTAGTCAATTTTTATTGTAAAAATTGAATGGTAAGTGGGAGAGTTGACTTCCAAAAGCTGTGCCATATTTTAAGAAAAAATTGGAGTCTTTTCCCAAAAGTTTGTAGCTAATCTAGGCTGAGAAGGGGTGCTAGTAACTTGCTTGGGGCATCACTTTGGCTTGCTGCAACGCTTATAAATTTGCAGGGAGTGCTCAGTTTTCAGTGCCGTCTGTTCCGTCTACTACCGCAAGGCAATATGTACCTATTATACGGAGTGGTACAAGTCATTTATCACCATCTCCATAAGCTCTTCTCTCTCGTTTATGGGAAGAAGAAGAAGAAGAATACTCTCTCTCTCGTTTCACGGTGTACGTGCTCTCCGAAAGCTTTCGTGGTGAACACCTCTACGTAGCTCTCATCACCGCTCTCTTGCGGCAAAGAAAAAATCCTTTCAACAGCCCCTAATCAATTCTAAGGCACGGTGAGAAGCTCTAGACTCCATAGCCATCATCATCTCTCTCTCTATATCGTTTTTCTGAGTAGATACTCTCTCGGTGATTGTTTTTTCATATACGAGTGTATGTATGGATTTTCCAAGTGTACATAAAGTTATCCCATGATTATTTAATCATGTTTAACACGCTGATTTATGCATACGATGTGTTTATGATCACGTGCGTGCATAAAAAGCACTTTTTGTTTCACGTCATAGAAGCGATAGGAACATTGCTTTGGTCATAACTCACAAACCATTATGAATCATAAAACACATCATTTAGAACATTTTATCTTGTGGGTGTCGTATGAAAATCATGCACGAGCTAAGAGATATGGGTAAAAAAACAACTTGTTGCCTACTGCACCGTCAAAATTTTGGACCCCGGGCTCCTTGGAGAACCACTATATAGATTCATCCGATGCGAAAACCCACTTCGCCAATTGAAAAGATTGATCAAACTTGATGATAAATGTATTTAGGCCTCCGTTATCACCTTGGGTATGCAAGTTATTAATCATTCCATAACCGGGTTTACCTAGGTGTGTAGGGGTGCTTCCAAGAGGGAGTACCATATGCCGTCATGAGTTAACTGAGCCATTTATATATGATTTATGGTTTATTTTGGTGAGTTGTTTTCAAGTATTAGATGTCCATAAACTCATGTGAGGGTATACGACTAGTCAACTCGAACCGCATTGACAGATATGAATAAAGTGGTTTTCTTTCTGTGTTATCGTTTGTTGTATGAATGTCAAATGGGCAAAGTGATGTGATGGAATGTTAGTCTATATTATGGATTTGAGCTTGCTGCATTGGTTTGAGATCAAACACTTTCATTTGCATGATATGTATGCTCCCAAAAATGGCAAAAAGTTTATTTTGCACATGTGTGAAGTTATGGTTTATGGTCGATCTAAGGGTCGAAACTGTTTTGCATCATGTTCATGGTGATGGAATGATATCACATGATGTATGGAACTTTGTGGATAGATGTGGATGCCTCATGTGCATGGGTATGATTGCTTTCCACCTTTCTAGGTCAAAACTAACTCTATGTGCTAGAGAGGTGAAGTGCAGATATGATGCATCGACTTCGCATGATTAGATGTTGTCAAAATTGGATTTTTTAATCATGATAAGTTGCTGGTCAGACTTATTTTATGCATGAAAAGCTCATGTCTTAAGAGCCATGTGTGTGGACTCCGATTGACTGCAGTGGATATGCCAAACTTCAAGTGTGGGAGTTGGTTTAGTGAGAATATAATTTGTGGTTAAGGGCTGAGATCCCTCATGGATTATGGTTGTGATTTTATGGTGGAAGCCGGTGTGGCTCTTGATTTTTTTTCTGGATAAGGTTATGCTGCCAAAATTTTTGCAGTCATGTTTTGTTTTAAAGTGGTTATGCAGAATTGATTGTGCCTCACCCGAGTTAAGTAAAGTGCTCACCCGTGTGATGTGATTGTATTATGGTTTATGGTTTTTGGGATTAGATCATGAAGTGATTTGGATGGTTTATGGTAGACGTGTAAAGGTAGAGACCTAGTACAGTCTAACTGCTTGGAAAAGATTGTTTGTGCATATGGAAGGTGCTATTGTAACTGGACTCACTTGTTATGTTTTTCATGGCAGCGTCGCTACAATAGTAGGATCACCTACATCGCTTAGCCTTAGATAAAAGGGTCGTTGACCTGGGGCTTTGCTGCATCGAGGCTCGGGGGGTGCACTATGTAATCATATTAATGTATAACGCGAGTTCAAAAAGAGGGGTTTTTAAATGCAAAAAATGTAGGCAATTTAACAGAGATACATTAAAATAAGGGGTTTTTATATTCAATTTTGGAAAAATTTCCTAAAATAAGGGTTCATTTTATTAATTCATACATGTTAAAAGAGGGGTTTCTAATGGCACACGAACGCACATTATATAAGAGGTACTGAACAATGAACCCCCCGAGGATTGAGGGTGTTGCCTAGGTATTATTCTTTTTGTTAGGCTCATCTACACGGTTAGTGCTTCGAGGGTTGAATGACCTACACGACTAACGCGTCGGGGATTTTACCTTGGATTTGCCTAAACATCTGATACTGGGCATCGAAGATGCATGGCACCTAAACTGGTATGGATGGCGTTGATACCCTACCACCTCCTGGTATTTGGGATCCTTTCAAAGCTCGAGTTCATGGAAAGAGGCAAAGCCGCCTCATCTTATGTCTGGCTCAAGTAGGTTGGAGGTGTTCTGGCTCGCTCCAGAGGAAGTGAAATTCTCTCTGTCCGTAGAAGAGTGAAAGTTGATGGGTGGATCGATCCCTACACAGGGTCCGGTGCTTTGCTAGATATTTTGTTATACTTATTTGATGTTATGGTATACCCAGATTTTGTCATTGCATTAATACATGGTTGCCTGTTTCATTTAGATGGGGCATTTAAAGATTCTCTATTGTCATTCTCTGAGGTCTCTGTGCACTCTATTTTACCCTCTACTATATTTTGGCTCTCTCTTCCCGCAGTGCGGTGTACATATATATTCACCCTCCACAATGTTATTTTGTTCTTGAGTATGCTTTCATTCATCACACCCATTCAGGGGTAGCACTAGTCGCTAGGTGCCTCTGGATGCAATCCGGCTCATGGTCTAAACTCCATGCTTGGTCAGGCACTGAGAACTTCTCTCCTATGCAAACGCTTCTGCAACTCTGATGTATATTGAAAATCATTCAAAGGTGTAAATTGTATATTTTTTGCATAGACCCCTGGGTAGGGGTATCTTTCAGATGTACACTGCATCATGTTGCCATAATTTAGCAAGGGCCGTTAAACAACTCTTTACGACCTTGAAACCAAGATCTGGAATCCATTGACACCCTATGAAGGTGAGATGAAGATTTTGAGGAAGGACCAGCTCGAGCAAGAAGCACTGTATAGGTTGATTCAAAAAGAGAATGCTAGCTCCAATATTTGAGAGGCTTCCAAGGCAACAACCAAAAGGAGAAGGTACTTGACAAAAAGAAGATCCATTGGAAAATTGAAGTAGTCTGAAATCAAGACTTTTTTGAAAATTTTGGTACATACCAAAATTCAAGAAAGCAGAGGAGGAATGTGGAAGGGGGGAAGACCCCTTAGCAAGCAACTTGCAGATACCATAGACTTCCAAAAGTGGTGACAAAAGCTTCCATAAGCAGTAACCCAAAGATGATCACCACGATAACTAGCACAATCCACACTCAGTCAGACACCAATCCAAGGACTATAAATAGGACCCATTACTCTTGATCCACTGACTGATTTATTTAAAATATCATTGAGCTGAAGCTTTTCCAGTACTACTTCCAATTGTACTAAGTTTTGTTTCTGAGTAATGCAATTCCAATTCCAGTCATTGCTTCCAATGCCATTTCATTTCCAGTTCCAATTATGTCTTTCATTACTCTGGAGTCTGGTTTGAAGTCTCAAGTCTTATATCAACTAACACTAACCACCGAACTGGAATAACTTTCTGGACACATCTAGCTCATTCCAATGATTTTCCAAATTAGAAATCGAGAAGACAACAAAGATATCAAACGAAGCAAGTAAGAAAACAACAAAACAATCAAGAGAAACCAATGCCTCATTTATCGAGAAAAAAGCAGTATCTTCTGCTTGTGGGAGCAGGTGTTTGTATCCGAGACAAAATCACTTGAAAACCAATGGAATCAGCTTCTCTAAACAAAAATCAAAGAAGCCAAGAAAAAGGAAATCCAAAATATCAACAACAATGTAAAATTAACGGAGTGCAAACGTGAGTATCAAAGGCTAAAAAAAACCTTAAAAGAGGGGTTTGAACAACAAAGATGGAAAGTCAAGAGGAATCTGACACAAGAAATTCAATGCACCCTCACTTTAAAAAGTACACCTTTCAAGACACACAAATTGTGATTCAGCAACTATGAGGGAACTCAAGGAACCATGTACATTGTATGATGGGCCTGAGAATACCAAAATGATTGACCTAGCTGAACCAGCGGAAGAACCAAGACTGGCTTACATAGCCACATACCTCACTGAGGAGGAAGATCAGCTTTTAAAAGCCTTCCTCAAGTAGTATAGAGACGTGTTTGATTGGTCATATAAAAACCTTAAGGGAGTGGATCTGAGTATATGTCAACTTACAATACCCCTTAGAGTGATATTAAATCATGCATACAACGTTCCTATACCTACAACAAGACATTTGCAAAGAAGATTAAGAGGAGATAGATAAGTTTAAAGAGGCGGAGTTTATCTATGAGATCTAACACACAAGTTAGATGTCACCAATCGTGGTAGTACCCAAAAAGAATGGCAAATTGCAAGTGTGTGTGAATCTCAAGAAGGTAAACGCTACCACCATAAGAGATAACTATTCCTCACCCATCACAGATCATGTGATTGAGAGAGTTGTAGGCAAGGAAGCTTACATCCTTCTTGATGGCTTTTTGGGCTATAATCAACTTACTTTAAAGACAAAGGACCAACACAAGAAAGATGCAATATGGCTTGACCAATGCACCTACCGAGTCACGCATTCAAAGAATATCTAAGAAAATTCTTAGAAATTTGCATGGATGACTTATATGTGCATTCTCTACTGAGAAACAAACATGTAGAGCACCTGAAAAAGATCTTTCAGAAGTGCAAGATTTATCGTATCTGGTTGAATCTGGAAAAATGTGTCTTCATGGACAAAGGATGATTTTAGGGTATATTGTGTAAAAAAATGGCATTTTCACAGATCCCAAGGAGATACAAGTTATTGTTTCTCTTATAAGACCCACAAAATTTACAAAGGTAGAAGACTTTATGGGTCATTGTGGCTAGTACCAAAGGTTTATCTATATATATATATATATGTATGCAGTCATTATAAAATCTCTCTATGCTCTCATTACAAATTTTGAGTAGATTGAAGAATCTGAAAAAGAATTTCAATAATTGAAGCAAAGATTGATTTTTGCTCCAATTTTGAAGCCTCTTGATTGGGATAAGATCTTTCATGTCCATGTAGATGCATTTGCATTTGCAATCGGATGCATTTTGGTAGAACCAGAGAGAACAATATGGTTTTTCCCATCTGTTACTCTAGTAGACAACTTGATAGTGCGGAAAAATATTATACAACCATGAAAAGAGAAGGATTGGGAATGGTCTATGCAGTTAGAACGTTTAGACACTATCTCCTTGTGAAAACATTTGGTTTTTTTGTGGACCATCAAGCACTATTGAACAAACCATGCAATACATGATGAACTGTGCAATGGTTTATTATATTGCTTGAATTCGATTTCACCACAGTAGTAAAAAAAGGGATTATGCATTAGAGGGTGGACCATTTGTCTCGACTGACTCATGGGGAAGCACCTCTTGGAGTTGATGATAATCGGCTTGATTTGTATCTTTTCAATATTGAGATGGTACTCAAGTGGAGCGAACATGTAATACCATTTCTACCATTGGTTCTGTGTCGATTGAAAGGCAGCCATCAGTCATTGAGAAAATAGGTTCAATTGTGCTAATAGTAGGATGGCTATGTAATCATGGAAATAATGGAGTATTTAGGCTATGTATAGAGCCAACAAAGAAAATGTGTAACATTTAATGGCCAGGTAACTTGTGTGTAGCGGAAAATAGCATAAACATAGTGAGCATTTCATTACAATAGATTCCTAATGAGCATAGCAAGAGTGCTTGGATGGAGAGAGCAACAAAAAGCATAACACCTAGTTAGATAGTCATGAACAATACTTCAAAAGAGAGAAATTAAGCTATTGACAACAGTTGAGGACCGGATTTACATGGAGCTGGTCCCCCCTCCAAAAGGATTTGTATTATAGGTTTCCCCCATCAAGGGAGACATTTTACAATACAATACTTTGTGTTCCTTCAATAACTTGCTGGTGCAATGAAGATGGAAGATTCAAGCACCATGCACACACTTATAAAACACAACATCAATTCCCTCACGGTCTCAGATCCAAGACCTCACACACCTTCAAAGATGGTGAGAGCTAGCGGGGTATGAGAGTAGATTGAGAGGAAGAAGGAGTAGTCTTATGAGAATGAAGTATATCTCCTCACATAATCACTTATAAAAGCTTATCATAGCTTAGTAATTAGCATGGTAGAGGAGATGAGCATGCATTGAAGCTTGGCTCTTGGTTGGATTTGCATCACAAAGCCTAGAGTTGCTGGTGTAGGCCTCCCTTCTCGCAAGCTTGGAGTAGATGATGAGCTTTCCATTAAAGCTTGAGGAGGGAGAGAGTCTTCTTGCTTCACACATGATATTGTGTGAGAGTGTGTGTGATAATGTCTTGCCAAAATCAGCCCTCTCTCTCTCTCTTGGTCGACCCCTCTTGGATTTTACTCATGCTAGCACCCCGTTGGACCCTGCAAAGCTTAGCCAATGATAATTGAGAAGCATAAGTGATAGCCTTTTGACATGTGTCCCCCTTTCCCCTTTTTTGAGAGCTTTAGGTATTTATTAATGCAATTAAAATCTCATTGGACCCCTTTGTCCTCTGGCTAATAGGAAGCAGGCAAGCCATTGGGCTGTTGAATGCTCATTGGACCCCTTGGGAGACTGTCTAATAGTCTTCTAGAGAGATTAATTCCTATTGGTTCTTTTATCAAGTGTTTTAAAATGAATTTACCTAAATGTACTCTAGCCTAATTCTCATTGGTCCACCTCTATGGCCATCCAATAGGATTTGAGTGCACCTTGGGGGCAACTGGGCTAGGGAGTTGACATGTGTCCCCTATTCCCTTTGTGTAAAGAGCTTGCAAAGTGTGTGTGTGTGTGTGTGTGTGTGTTTCTCTCTCATACCCTACTAAAAGGGCTAGCACCCCCTCCCATCTAGGGATTTGCAAATACTTTTTTGGTCTTCTCAAAGGTATCCAATTTCCCTAAGGTTTGACCATTGGACTTTTTATTGAATTTTGGAACCTTAGCATTTTGGAAGTCTTAATGGGCTGAACCTTAGGGTCTTTGAAGCCCATTGATGCACGTTGCTCTTTTGCAGATGGCCCCCCCTTTGGATCCCTACTATGACCGGTCTGCCAGCTTAACCAATATTCTAGGTTTTTCTCCCCTGGTACTTCCCCATATTAAATGATCAGTTTAACATGAGAAAATCATTTAGGAGAATTAGATATTAGTTATTATGACATTACCTCTCTCTTGAAACCGTAGTCATCCTCGACTATGGGATAGAGAAGATATAGCCCATTCATTAGTCCTTTTTCTAGTGGGTAGAGGATCCCTATCTTACCCTACGACATCGTTCCAAAATGGATGACTAATCCATTTGGCGCTTGAGAGCCTAAGCTGCCGTTGGCTTGTATGCACATTAGTCCTATCAATCTTCCATAGTAGAGTGACAATCTCTACTTGGTGTTTGGAAGACGTCGTCTCTGCAAACTTGATCTTAAGCATGCATACTACTTAACATTTGTGCACAATAAAGAAAAAGAGAGTCTTATAAGACAAAAACTTTGTTAATTTTAAACATTTGTACATTTGCTTACTCTAGGAAAGCATTGTAAGCATTGACAAGGTTTAGGTTATCCTTTAATTGTATGCCTTGCATCCATCTAGCATCTTCAAAAGAGTAGTTCTTACACCTAATAAGATACCGTCGGAAAATCTTATCGCCTCTCAAAACCTTGTCTTCTTGTTGGAAAATGGACTCAGACTGTAGAACCTCTTCTTGATCCTCGAGCTCCAGTGGGTCTTCAATAGTTGGTTCTTGAGGTGGCTCTCCTTTGTAAGGATTTAGTAGGATCACATGGAAAACATTGTGTATGAGCCAATGACTGGGCAACTTAAGTTGATAGGCCATCTCATTGATTGGTCTAAGAATCTGGAAGGGGCCATAGTACCTTTTTGCTAACTTAGCATAATACTTTTGGTGTCCCATAGGATTCTTGTCCGTCGTGTGCCTTAATCGAGCCTTGGGAAATTTAAGCAAGACCCAATCATCTTCTTTAAAGGCTTGGTATCTTCTGTGCTTATCAGCAACAACCTTTTGCCTTTGTTGTGAGATAGAGATAGCATCCTTAATCTTTTGGAAAGATTCTTGTAGGTCTCGGATATACTCATCTGCAACGAAGATCTTCCTATGTACCTTAAGGAGCAGGGGACTTTTTGATCTTCCTGTGTACCTTAAGTAGCAGGGGACTTTTTGATCTTCCCTCAATTACCTCAAAAGGTGCTTTTCCCGTGGAGGTATGTACAATATTATTGTAGGCATACTCCACTAAGGGTAAGTACTTCTCCCATTGAGACCTTTGATCTACTTTCGTTACATAAGCTTTTAGTAGATCAAGAATTGTTAGGTTAGCTATTTCACTTTGGCCATCCGTTTGCGGGTGATAGACCGAAGAGAAGTTTAGCCTTGTCCCTAAATTCTCAAAGAGACCCTTCCATAAATTACTAGTCATTCTAGGATCTCTATCCAAAACTGTGGACATCGGCAAGCCATGGTACTTGAAGATTTGTGATATGAAGAGGGTTGCCATTTGATGGGCCTTGATAGTCTTTTTGAGAGGTATAAAATGAGCTTGTTTGCTGAACCTGTCTATTATTGTCCATATTCCCGTATTCCCATGGATACACTTAGGCAATTCAAAGATAAAATCCATGGATATGCTATTCCATGGTGAATTAGGGATTGACAAAGGTTAAAGCAATCTAGGTTGATTCCCTCTATCAAACTTTGTCTTTTGGCATACCACACATTTAGAAACATGCTCTTGTATGTTTGCTTTCATGGTAGGCCAATAGAAATATGTTTCAATCCCTTTTAGGTAGACTGAATCTCTCTATGCCCCCATAAGGAGGAGCATGAGATTCATATATTACTTGCTCACGTAGTGAATTGGTAATACATTGTCTATTTCCATAGAGAAGATAACCATCTTGTAAAGTAAGTGGTTCCTCTTCTTCCCTAGTGCAAGGGCTGAAATCACATCTCTAAAATCGGAATCAATAGCGTACTCATCTATCATAGAAGATAAATCATTGTGTGTTGCTATGGAAACTAGATTCACTCTCGACCGTCTTGAGAGTGCATCGGCTACTTGATTATGCTTGCCACCAATGTGAGCAATATGAAAATGAAATTGCGAAAGGAAATTTTCCCACTTCATTTGTTTGTCAGAGAGCTTGGTCTGCGTGATGAAGTACTTAAGACTTTGGTGATCTGTCCGTAAAATGAAAGGAGTCCCCAATAATAGTGCTTCCACGAGTCTAAGACATGTAGAACTGTGAGGAGTAGAGATTGCTCAACAAGGTCGAGCCTTTGACTTTCATAGCTAGGCGTTCCCTTCTTGGAGCAAAACAGCTCCAAGGAAATCACCACAAGCGTCATATTGGACCTCAAATGGCTTTGAGAGATCCGGCAATGTAAGCACAGGTTGAGAGATAAGGCTTTCTTTAAGCTTTTCAAAAGCATTTTTCTCCTTGGGAGACCATGTATATCTAACGTTTTTCTTATCATCAAAGAACACTCCAGTAAAGATTCAATGAGGCCTGAACAGCTTCTCCATCAAGCGGTTAAATGTGGTTGCTGCATTGGTCAAGCCAAAAGGCATGACAATGTATTCATAAAGACCAAATGTGGTGCAAAATGCGGTCTTCACAATGTCTTGATCAACTATCCTTATTTGATGGTAGCCGCTTTTTAGGTCAATCCTACTAAAGTAGGTGGACCCTTGCAGCTTATCAAATAGGTCTCCTACTTTAGTAGGTGTCCACCTACTAAAGTAGGTGGACCCTTGCACCTTATCAAATAGGTCTTCTACCCGTGGAACGGGAAACCTACTCTTGATAGTGATCTTATTTAGTGATCAATAGTCAACACACATATGATATGTGCCGTCTTTCTTTTGCACTAATAGCACGGGTGAACAAAATGGAGATGAGCTAGGCCTAACCATGCCCTTATCAACTAACTCATGCATTTGGCGCATAATCTCCTCTTGTTGAGCTTGAGAACTCTATAAGGAGGTTTATTGGGCGGTGAACTTCTTGGAAGAAGTTCAATTGCATGGTTATCATTGCCTCGTTTAGGAGGTAGTTCACAAGGGATGTGGTCAATAAAAACATCTTGAAACCCCTTGAGAAAATTGGATAACTCTAATTCCTTGTGATTTTTTATATTTTCTTTTGCTAAAGCATTAGGTTCATTTTGAGAATCTTTAACAAAAATCATGTACACAAAAATAGAGCTCTTTATTGACTTATTGAAAGCTTGCGTATGTACAATGGGTATGGTGTTACCTAACTCCTTAGCATCTACGTATATATCTTTTTTCCTGAACCTAAAGTAGATTTTCTTTTCAGGGAATTTAACATTGGTAGCCATGCGATCAAACCATGTTGCCCCTAGGATTAAGTCCTCATGCTTGAGAAGAGAGATAAAGAAGTCCTCTTTGTCCACATAGCTTTGGACATGGAGCCTCAATTTCTCGATTAAGGGAGTGATTGAAGCTTCTTGCCCCTTGAAAGCACCATCGGCGGGTAGGACATCTCCCATATCATAGGCTTGGATGCCTAGCTTGGTGTTGTGGATATGAAATTGTGAGTAGAACCAGGGTCAAGCATCATGTTCTCTTACCTTTCTCCAAGCAGGTCATAGAGGAGATCCTTTGTTGTGAGCTTCCTCTTCTTGGATTTTGACCAAGATAGCTCTAGGAGGCTCATGGCGGGTGTTAATTTGGGGGCAAGCACTGTATGCATGCCCTTGCTCGCCACATTTGAAACAATGGTTATCTTTACGATAACGCTCAAGCTCTTCAGGAGAGAATTTATTTTGCCTTTATAAAATCCCTTATCCTTAGCTTTGTTGTTGTTGGCATTGCCTTTAGGAGACTTTTGGACATTGTCCTTCCCCTTAGGCTCATTGTTACGGTCCCTGTTCTCCGTGGGCTTCAGATTTCTCTTAGCCCCTGGTTGGAAATTGATTCGTGAAGCCACCATGGTATGGTGTATGACTGCAGATATGGTGCGTGGCCTTTGGGAGTTGATATACTCCGCCATATCTCCAGTTAAGCCCGCACAAAATTGTTGTTTTTGCTCTCCAAAATCCATCTTTTTGAAGACAGTGGCTTTGAGATGTAAGTCCCAAAACTTGTCTACATATTTGTGAATAGATTTGTAAAGAGAGAGCTTCAAGCTTTGTCATTCGGTGAGTACTTTGTCTTTGGCATTGGTAGCCAAAAAATGCCTCATGATGGAAGCTCTTAAAGCTTTCCATGTTCGTGGGGCTTCACCGTTTGCCTGTAGGCTAGACCACCATTTCCTGCTGAACTTTTGAAAATACATAGCTACATGACGTAGCTTAGAGGACTCCGTGAAGCCCTCATATCCAAACGCCGCATCAAATTGTTGGATGAAAGTCAAGACTTTGTCCGTAGCACCAAAGGTGCCATCGTAGGTAATAAAAGAGACGTTCTTTCCTCCCTCTTTGAACTTCTTGAGCTTGGACGATCTCTTCCACGTGGCATAGGATTTCCTATGGCCTCTTCTTTTTGGTGGTTCAAAAGTTGCACAATCGCTTTCTTTAGAAGATGAAGAATTTGAGGAAGATGGAGAAGAGGGTGACCTCTTTCTCACCTTTTTCTTGCCTTGTTCCTCGTCTACACCATCACTTTCTTCATAAGAGGAAGAGGATGAAGAAGATGGAGAAGAGGGTGACCTATTTCTCGCCTTTTTCTTCTCTTGTTTTCTGTCATCCCTCTTTGAATTATGGTGTGGAGAAGTGTGCGATGGTCTTCTCCGTCTGGGAGGTGATGGAGAGCGTTTTGCCCGCCGTCTTTGTGGAGCCAACTCCGTTGAGGTGGAAGGAGACTCACTTCTTTCTTGATCTTTTGGTAGGGTCTCTTGAGTTCTCCTTTGGGAAGGAGATGCATCATCAAATAGTAGATTTTTGAGCCCTTCATACACGGATCCTCTTCTTCTTCCCGAATCGGAGAGAGGCCTCTTTTGGAAGTCTCACAAGGAGGCTTCCTAGGTACTCTCTCTTGATGGTGGGGAGTTTGGAGAATCCCATGAGCAGGAAGCTACCGTTGCACTTCACTTTGGAGGGATGGATTTCCCATGGATTGTTGAATCCTAGACACAAGGTAGTTAACAAGAATAGGGGCATCATTAGTAGCCTACTCATTAGCAAAATCAAAGATATCGACATTAAGTTTACTCTCTTTAGACATGTGGATGCTTGTCAAAGCTCACAGAGATTGGAAAAAGTGAGCAAGCATGTGCTGGAGCTATTGGTGACTAAGCCCGAGAGGATGCAACCTGCTATGATACCAATTTTTGGAATTAGGGTTGCAGGAGAATGCACACAGCTTGGAGAGGACAAAGGAAGCTCAAGGAACACATAGAGAGTATATTACTTAGGGTGTAATGGAAAGATAGATAGCCCTACTAGAGTGATGGGCGTATATAGAATGCACGGGGAAAAAAACCTCCTAGTGAGGGAAAAAATGCCTTGAAGGTCATAAAAGTGTGTTCACACACATCACTACCACATGTATATGGTAACAAATATTCACGTGGCATTCCTATTAACCTACAAAAACTACCAAAAATATAGTCCCACTTAGCTTTTGTCATTTGTTGACTGGCCCGGTGGTGGGCTTTTGACATATCCTAGCGAGCCTGCTGAGAAACAATAATAGCACAACGGGCATTTGGTAGCTTTTCAACATTGACTAAAATGTGATCAAATAAAGTGTGATTATGTTAATATGTTAATAACACATGGTAATCACAAAACTTTCACGTGATCACGTTATTATCAAATCCCTAGCTTCAAGCTTTTATAGAAATGAGATGCAATACTATTGGTAGCAGTGCTCAACTTACATAATGAAGTGGCCAATCACAGTCCATGACGTTAAGCATGAACCTGATTTAGGATGTTTCAACATGTTATACGCAAACAAAGAAGATCTGATATGCGACAAAGCCTCGATCTTAGAAGGCATAGCTACACTATGTGAATCCTCTCCAACAATGTGCAAGTGGCCTGCAATTTTGCAAGAACCTTCCTCATTATCTTGCAAATGGGAGAAGGCATCGAAACCAACATTTCTCAGTTTAGAAATTGCAAGGAGCTCTCTGCCTCCAAAGTCGTCGTGTTTCCACACTTTGCTATCAAGAACTAGCCGTCACTGTAGCTCATCAAGGGCTAGGGTAGCTGGAACTGACTCTCAAATTCACTGACTTGGTGTCTGGATGATTGACTAAGCAGAGCTTCCCAGGGGTAATGTCAAAGTGCAGCTATGATGACAAATTATCATGCATGACAAAATGTGTTTGTGAGAGAGAGAGAGAGAGAGAGAGAGAGAGAGAGAGAGAGAGAGAGAGAGAGAGAGAGAGAGAGAGAGAGAGAGAGAGAGAAATCTAAACACGTGGCTCCTAAATCAATAAAGAGAGAAATTAAATTGTCATTTGTGGATATGCTGGCTTCATCATCTTAGAACTCGTCATCTTCCATCACATCATCGTTGGAGAGGGGGAATAGGGAACACACCCATCACACAAAATATCTGCCTCTCTATAGCCCAGGGATTCCACAACACCCCTAACCTCTCAAATAACACCTTCAAATTGGCTAATTTGCACTAACAACTCCACTTTAGCACACAGAACAACTATTCACACCTTGCAAAAAAAACCTTGCAACACAAATGCGCCCACACTGCTCAACTCACCCTTTCCGACTCACAAAACACTCCTATTCTGCCCTCTTGGTAGCACCTTTCAAGCTGCAGGCAAACCCTCTGCAAGCAATGACCAATACACGAAGAGCGAGAGAAAAGGAGGGGAATGGGGAGAAGAAACACAAGAGATAGGGGAAAATAAGTGGTATTATTGCATAGGGGAGTAGTACAATCAAGTATGCAGCTTCAATGGCAAGCTTGGCACTACACAAGCTTGCAACTTCCAATCCCACACTCAGGAAAAAAAGCCCTCAAATTTTCACATTTACATCCTTTTATAGGGGTGCCTCTAGGAGGTTTCTCCTCCCGTGGCCTTCACTTAGAGCTTCAATTAGAATTTCCTTGCATTGCCAACACTTGGCATAGTTCATTTTTGGAAATAATTACATGGTGTGCACATTCTCCTAATGTCCCTTCAATTTGGCCGTCCGGCTTGTTCTCCTTGGACCTTTGAGTTTTCTCTCTTTCTTTGCTCTTCCCTTGCTTGCTCTTTGGACATCGTGGCCTTCACTCTCTCCCCCCTGTGGGACCAACTCCTTTCATGAAGGGGGGAGGCAATAGCAAGGTCGCTACTACTCTCCCTTGTTTACTTCAAAAATTTGGGGCTCCAAGGAGCCGCAGGAACCACCGCCTGTCGGGATGCCATGTCATCATTATCGAACTCACCCCCATGCTGGGACGAGCATTACTGGCGCTGCCGCCACGGGCCAAAACCACCTCCAAACGCCACACATAGCGCCTGCAGCGTCGACGCCCACGCGCCATCACCAACGGGAGGGATAGCTCCCCTCTCTCTCCCCTCTTGTGTTCATAAAAGAGCCCACTGCCCAGCTCTTATACCATGCCAACTCCACCATCCACTAGGCATGTGGGATAATGCGTGCCATGTGGCATCTTGTCAAGCACAGTAGCTCTTGGGGCCCTCCAAAATTCTCCAAAGCAACCTCTTAAAAACTCATTTTTTTGGCCCTCTTCCCCAGGCTCCTATAGTCTGCTCCCGGACCCGATTTCCAAGCAGTAATAACTTACTGAAACTCCACCTTCCTGGCTCCAACCACACTTGCCGTCTCTACATCTTGATCCCTTGGCACCCTCGAACCAAGGCCTCTAAAAATGAAAAAAATCATTTGCCATTGCCCTTCCATTATCTACCTACTGTCAACTTTGATCGATCATTGCCCCGTGCTCCAACCTCGAAATGACATGCCGTCAACTCCGACTAGCTCCACAAAGTGCATACTACCTTCGAGAACCTTGGCGAGGCCCCAAAGATGCCAGATGGCACATTCTCCAATGCGGTCAAGTGGGCTCAGACCCGGCCCCTGCAAAAAATTCAACTGACTGTATCTTGCTAACCAGAGCTCTGATCCGCAATCGGAAAAGACGGGCAAGCTCCATGAATTGAGCTCTACACACTTGTAACTCGACTTCCACCTGGACCACCTGTCTCCAGCTGCCTTGTCCGGCAAGAATTTGTAATCCACTAAAAGTTCAACCTTCAATAACTTGGGCTCCGTAGCTCAGTTCGATGAGCCGTCTGGACCTGCTCCTTCAACACTTCAAGATCTTCATTCTTGGACCCAAAAGCTGCACTTTGCATCTTTTTCATATGTTCACCAAACTAGCCCATCATGGAGCCCATCATGGAGACTTCCTTGGCCGATATGCCGCATCAGGCATACAATTCCGCTGCTACCTTTCATCCCATGATTTTCCTAGCTGCTCCAGCCCTTTTCCATGATTTTGTTAGCCTGCATATATCTACCCATGCCACTTTCTAGAGTCGACACACTTTGGCTGCACCATCATTGCCCACCCCCCATGTTGAGCATTTATGCTCAGCCACATAAAAGCTTTATTCTCTTTCTAACTACAAAACCTGGCACATACTATGAGAAAACCAAAACCATATGTACATTGTTTTATTTCACCCTATTGCCAAACCTTCAAGCGGGTTGCCCCACCCCCTGCATAAGAATCTGATGCATGGCTGGCACTAACTCCCTTTCAAAATAGAGCTTGAGACGCAGACCATTTACCCTATGTTTAAGAAATCGGCCATCCATCCTTATGAGTGCATAAGTACCATTGGGAAAAACTTGATTAACCTTGTAAGGTCCCATCCACTTTTTCTTGAATTTCTTCTGAAAGGTAAAGTCAAGATAAATCTCGTACTTCATCACTAGATCGCCCTTCTCAATCCGCTTGGCTGGCAAATGTTGGTTGAACTTTGCTACCCTTTTTTCTCGCTGCTTCACATAAAAATATGCCACTGCCTCATGATCCATCTTCAAAGTTTCAAAACTTGTAATCCTATCCTGCAAAACATCTTGATGAGTCTTATTGATTCGCCACAAACCTTTGAGAACCCCTAGTTGCACATGCACAGGCAGGATCACTTCCTTGCCATATACCAACTCATAGGGAGTGAAGTTGGTTGCCACCTTATATGAAGTCGTGTAAGCCCACAAACATTTATCAAGGTTAGATTCCCATTCTTCAACCTGCTGGTATATATACTTTGTAAGCATCTTGACTATCTGCCCATTTGCACTCTCCACCAAATTATTGCACTGTGGGTGGTATGGAGATGAAAATCGGTGTTGAATCCCCAATTTGTCCACCAGAGCACACACCAACTTACTTCTGAATCCTTGTCCTCGATCTGATATAAGCACCCAAGGCACTCCAAAGCCACAACATATGCAATCAAATACAAACTGAGCAATAATATGCGCATTTACCTCTTTGACCGCTTTAGCCTCGACCCACCGTGTAAGGTAGTCTATGGCCACTACCACATATTTCTTACCGCTTGCTGACTTGGGCAATGGACCAATTGCATCCAAACCCCACTTTTCAAAGGCATCATGTGCGATGATAGCCCCTAGTTGCTCGGCTACCAGTTGTCTTTCACCCATCACTTGGCACTGATGAAACGTCTTGCACCAATAATGCACATCTCGCACAACAAAAGGCCACCAGGACCCACTTCTTAAGATACGAAACAAAACTTGACTCTTACCCTGATGACCGCTTTCCTCGTGGAATTGCTCCAATACCATACCAATCTCTTCCTTGTACAGGACACAACGTAGCACCCCATCTTGACCGTGCATCATAAGATCTTCTCCAACAAGAGTGAACCTTTTAGCCTTTTGAACAACTCTCCTCTTTTGTAGCTTGGAAAGCCCGTCAAAACATTGACCTGTACTCAAGAAATCATCAATATCCTTCAAAGTCTCTCTACCTGTATAAGTGACCGGCCCCACATAAAAAATCGACACTTGAGTTTGAACACGACTGCTAGCCAACCAATCTTCTTCTTGGTTTTTTTCTCTCCTCACATGTTTGAACTGCACTGCTTCAAAAAACTTCAACAGCTTCTTTATGGAAAAAAACCAATTCTTGAGAGAATCCCTCTTTACCTGCCATTGGCCCAAAAGTTGTTTGGTTGACAACCAGTAGAGCATCACCTTTTACGACTAGCCTTGATATGCCAAAGTCAATGCATTGCTTGAGCCCTAGGTGTAAAGTAAGATACTCCGCTTCATTGTTGGTATGCACCTCCTCCAAGTCGTAAGCTTTGGAAAAAATAACTATGCCGTGAGGATCTTGAATGACTACACCTCCACCTGCTTTCTGTGTTACTCGTCTGTAAGCGCCATCAAATCACATCGTGAAGGCCCCTTCCAAGTCAGGTTCCTCCTTATCCTCCTCTCGTACCACCCTTGGATAAATTGGTAACTCAACCTCCTTGTTGACTAGGATATCCGCCAAATGAGACCGCCATGTGTGATCCACTTTGAACTCAAACTCAAACTCTTGAAGCTCGATTACCCACTTCATGATTCATTTCCCTGGCTTCAAGTGTAGCACCACTTCAGGCAAAAGATTGTTAGTAGTCAACACATAAAACTTCCGAACGACCAAATATACTTTGAACTTTCTGCAGGTAAAAACCAAAGCCATCACCTACTGTTCCACCTCCGTATAAGTAGCTTCACCCGGACTAATGATCTTGCTTTCGAAGTAAACAGGCTTATAACTCCTTCCTACCTTTTGTAGCAATACTACTCCGATAGCCACCGTTCCCACCGTCATAGCAATATAAAAATCATCCTCATGATTAGGAGGACATAATGTAGGTAACTGACATAGAATACCTTTCACTTTATCAAATGCCTCTTGAGCTTCCTCATCCCATTGAAATCCATGCACCTGTTGGGCCCTTTTCTGAAGAGGGTAGACATATTGAGATAACATCCAAAAAAAGCGGGATAAATACTTTAACTTATGCACGAATGACGCCAATTCTGTTGCACTGGTTGGAGGCTCCATAAGAACCAATGCTTTCACCTTCCCTGGGTCTGCTTCAATTCCGTTCTGTGATATCACATGACCCAGCAACTGAACCCTTGGTTGTGCTAGCTTGCACTTCTTTGGATTCAATTGACCTCCTTCTTCATCTAGCCTTTGAAAACAAAGCCTTAACTTGGACAAATGTTCTGCCCTGGAACTATAGCAACCAATATCATCCATAAACACCTGATGAACTTACCCAAGTATGGCCCAAACACCTTGTTCATCCAATCTTGAAATGTCGCATACGCATTCACCAGTCCAAAAGGCATCCTGCGGTAGACAAATTAAGCAACCCCATGGAGAAATGAAGGTAGTCTTTAACTCATCCTCCAAAGCAATACCAATATAAAAATACCTTGAAAATCCATCCATAACGGAATAGCGTTCATGTCCGGCGACCTGGTTTAAAATCTCATCTTGAAATGGCAGGGGGTAATGATTCCGCTTGGTTGCAGCATTCAAAGGCTTATAATCTACACATACTCGCCCATTTTTCATTTTTCTTCGGGGTAATGACAACAGGAGAGACCCACTCAGACTCCTCTACTGGATATATAATACCTGCCTCGAGCAATTTGTTGATCTCCTGCCATAGAGCTTCCTTTTGAATATCTCCCAACCTCTTGAGCTTCTGTGCTTTTGGCCTGTATCCTTCTTTAAGTAGAATCTGATGCTCCACTCCTTTAGCTCCCCTCAGACCCTTATACTCTATTGCAAATGAGTCAGGGTAGGAAGCACATAGGTCCATATAGCCTTCCTTCTCCTGCTTTGTCAAATCTGTACCTAGCATATCTTCCACCTCTTTAGCTTGCAGACTACAAATAGGAACTTGCATACCTCTCTTTGCAGTGGTAGAGTCTATTGTGACTCCGAAAAAATCTGTATCCAGCTTCAATAAATCCTCATGACTCTCTTCCTCTTCGGCACTGGTCAACCCTTCATCATAAGTAGACTCTGTTTTCGTACTCATAGCTGGTACTGAAGTCTAGATTCTCTCCACTTGCGGAGGGATGAAAATGACTTTCCTTGGTCTTTAGATCCAACACAATCTGTCCTCCATTTTCCCGATCTGGCAAGGTAAACACCCCGGTCTCCCAATCTTGCTTGGCTCCAATTGCCAACAACCATGGCCTCCCCAATATAATTGGATAAGCATTCTCTCCTGATTTTGTGACAAAAGAATCAATTAAGCATTCAATTCCCATAACCTTTACCTTAACATCCTGTGCCACTCCTAAACAACGAGCTTTGGCATGATTAGCCATCCTCATTCGCACATTGGACCTGACAACAGCTTTAATGCCAATGTCCCTCATAGCAGACTCCGTAATAACACAGACTTGGGCACCACCATCGATGTAGGCTTGAACCTATTTCTTCTTCTCAATCAAAACATCCACCACCGGAAGCACATCGGTCGGACTCCCCACCTTTAAGGCTAGATTTTGTACTGTATGCACCTCTCCTCCCACTCGAGGAAGCCTCGTACTGACATTGGTTGACCATTGCCTTCTTAACTTAGGGTTTAATGCAAGCAGCTTCCCAAAAGTGATGTTAGCCTTTTGATTTTGAACATCTCTAACCAAATCATACTCCAGATTACCGCGTCCCAATTGAAAATCCTTTTGGGTAATTCTTCATCTTTGCGTTCTTCTGCTTGGCTTTGGCTGCTCTCTACCTTCATTTCCCTTTTGTTTCCCCTTCTTTGCTCTAGTTTCACGCTCCGTCTCAGTCTCCCTTTCACGTCGTGCTCTTTTGTTGGCCATAATGTCAACCTCCTACCTGTCAACACCAATAATGTTAACCCTTGGTATTTCATCATTACCTGATGGAGCCGCCTGTGCTTGGTTTTCAACCTCTTGCTGCCCTCTTTGGCCATTAAAATGTGCTTGACCACGGCCTTGACCAAATAAAGGATACATGCCGCCCCTTTACCTTGGTGGGTGAGGGCAATCTGGAGCATAGTGGCCCTCCTCTCTGAAATTGTAACACCTGCCAGGCAATTGCCTAGATCTGCCTCTTCCTGCCCTTGCTTGACCTCTGTCTATAACACTTAAACGAAACTCTTGCATTTTCTGAGACAAATCTTGCACTGTACGTACCCATTGTTGAGGAACGGTTGCTACCCCTCGATTGGGCTGATTCTCCGTTTGGACTTCTTCTCTCAGATTTGAAGTTGGATTGGGAACCATCGCCTCATATCCCAATGCACCTTGCTCAATCTTCTTCTTTATTTTATGGCTCTTAGACTGCGCAATAGCAACAACCCCGTTGTAATTCTCCGAGCCCTCGAAATCCACCTTTTCACAAACTTTGGGATGTAAACAAGACATAAAATTTTCCAATTTAAAGTACTCACCACCATTGACCAACTGCATGGCCACTGCAAAGTCCCTCTAGCATTCTTTGAAGCGGGCAAGGAAGGCGCTAAATTCCTCATTCATGTCCCGCTTCAAATTTTTCAATCTTGCATCCAAGTGGACTGGAGATACCTCTTTTCAAAAATCTTGTAGCAAACGGGCCCGCAACACTGGCCACATAATTCTTGGCTCTCCCTCCAACGCATAGAACCATGTATTTGCTTTTCCCTGCATCAACAACGAGATCGTTTGCATCTTGCTATCTTCATTCGGCATATGCAGTGACAGCATATACAACTCAAAATCGGCCATCCACTCTTCCGGATCTCCTTCTTTGGCAAAAACTGGTTCATAACTAGGTGTTGCCATCTCTCCTTGATGGAAATAACCGTCTTTGATCAACATCGATGAGCAATCAGCAGCTCCTCAGTGGGGGCACCAGAAGATGGAGATGGATGAAGATGGCCTCTCTATAGCCCAGGGATTCCACAACACCCCTAACAACTCAAATAACACCTTCAAACTGACTAATTTGCACTAAAAACTCCACTTTAGCACATAGAACAACTATCTCACACCTTGCAAAAAACACCTTGCAGTACAAATGCACCCACACTGCTCAACTCACCCTTTGCCACTCACAAAACACTCCTATTCTGCCCTCTTGGTAGCACCTTTCAAGCTACAGGCAAACCCTCTGCAAGCAATGACCAATACACGAAGAGCGAGAGAAAAGGAGGGGAATGGGGAGAAGAAACACAAGAGATAGGGGCAAATAAGTGGTATTATTGCATAGGGGAGTAGTACAATCAAGTATGCAGCTTCAATGGAAAGCTTGGCACTACACAAGCTTGCAACTTCCAATCCCACACTCAGGCAAAAAAGCCCTCAAATTTTCACATTTACATCCTTTTATAGGGGTGCCTCTAGGAGGTTCAAAAAAGAAATGATGGGTGAGTTTCTCCTCCTGTGGCCTTCACTTAGAGCTTCAATTAGAATTTCCTTGCATTGCCAACACTCGGAATAGTTCATTTTTGGAAATAATTACATGGTGTGCACATTCTCCTAATGTCCCTTCAATTTGGCTGTCTGGCTTGTTCTCCTTGGACCTTTGAGTTTGCTCTCTTGCTTTGCTCTTCCCTTGCTTTCTCTCTGGACATCGTGGCCTTCACTCTCTCTCCCTTGTGGGACCAACTCCTTTCATGAAGGGGGGAGGCAATAGCGAGGTTGCTATTGCCCTCCCTTGTTTACTTCAAAAATTTGGGGCTCCAAGGAGCCGTGGGAACCACCGCCTGTCCGGATGCCACATCATCACTGTTGAACTCACCCCCACATTGGCGTGAGCGCCACTGGTGCCGCCGCCACGAGCCAAAAGCACCGCCAAACGCCACACGGAGCGCCCTGCGGAGCGCCTGCAGGGCCGATGCCCACGCGCCATCACCAACGGGAGGGAGAGCTCCCCTCTCTCTCCCCTCTTGTGTTCATAGAAGAGCCCACAACCCAGCTCTTATACCGTACCAACTCCGTCATCCGCTGCGAATGTGGGATAATGCCTGCCACGTGGCATCCTGTCAAGCACAATAGCCCTTGGGGCCCTCCAAAATTCTCCAAAGAAACCTCTTAAAAACTCAATTTTTTGGCCCTCTTTCCTAGGCTTCTATAGTCTGCTCTTGGACCCGATTTCCAAGCAGTAACAACTTACTGAAACTCCACCTTCCCGACTCCAACCACACTTGACATCTCTGCATCTTGATCCCTCAGCACCCTCGAACCAAGGCCTCCAAAAATGAAAAAAATCATCTGCCCTTGCCCTTCCATTATCTACTGTCAACTTTGATCGATCATTGCTCCGTGCTCCAACCTCGGAATGACATGCCGTCAACTCCGACTAGCTCCACATAGTGCATGCTACCTTCAAGAACCTTGGCGAGTCCCCAAAGATGCCAGATGGCGCATTCTCCAATGCGGTCAAGTGGGCTCAGACCTGGCCCTCGCAAAAAAATCAACTGACTGTATCTTGCTAACCAAAGCTCTGATCCGCAATCAGAAAAGACGGGTAGGCTCCAGAAATTGAGCTCTACACACTTGTACCTCGACTTCCACTTGGACCACCTGTCTCTAGCTGCCCTGTCCCGCAAGAATCTGCAATCCACTAAAACTTCAACCTTCAATAACTTGGGCTCCGTAGCTCGATTCGATGAGTCTTTTGGACCTGCTCCTTCAGCACTTCAAGCTCTTCATTCCTGGACCCAAAAGGTGCACTTTGCATCTCTTTCATCTGTTCACCAAAACTAGCCCATCATGGAGCCTTCCTTGGCCTATAAGCCGCATCAGGCATACAATTCCGCTGCTACCTGTCATCCCATGATTTTCCTAGTTTCTCCAGCCCTTTGCCATGCTTTTGCTAGCCTGCATATATCTACCCATGCCACTTTCTAGAGTCAACACACTTTGTCTGCACCATTGTCATCATGAAAATCCTCCTTGCTAAGATTGGAAGCACTAGGATTTGAATCATCGATCTCTCTATCCACTATTTTCTCCTCATGCAAAGTAGTAGGTGGAAGATGTTGGGACTTTGGCTAGGGTGGATGGTAATGGTGAGAATCCATGGGAGATGGCATGGTGCAGAAGGAGATGAAAGAGAGAGAGAAGAGCAGCTTGACATAGTAAAAAGATATGTTATATGTGATATTTTAATTTAAATCCTAAATTTACATATATATGACCAATTTGGCCATGCACACTCCACTAGAACTGGAGGTATATATATTTACATGCTTCAAGAGAGTTTTCCCATATGAACTACTTTGACTAAACTAGGGATTGGAAGCCCAATAATCGCCCCCTCAAGCCCAAACTAGACACATCACTCTCATGATACCTTGAGTTTTTGATGTACTCGTCAATCGTGAGTTTTAGGTTCTCTACCAACCAAGGTTTTTTGGTACACCCATAACTTGGTGCTATTGTTAAGTGGTGCATGCTTTTCACCACCCCCCTAGAAGTCATCACTTGTACATAGCTAAGAGGAAGATGAAACAAAAAAATTAAAGAAAACAAATATTCCCATCTTGGAACTTGAAGTAGTGCAACACTATTCGGGATACCGATGCGGGTGAGAGATTGTAACTACTCAAGAGGGGAAGTCCTCAACAATCATTTGGTTTGGATGAATGTCGGGTATGGCAAATAAAGAAGAAGATGGTTCTCAAAGAAAATTGTTTTCACTAGGAGAAGGTCTTCCTCCCAAATGCAATTTTCTATGCTCACATCTCAACGCAGTCGCAAGCTCGAGCGACTTATGAGCTCCAAGTGAAAGAGCTAAAAGGGCTTGACGAGCTTTGTGCTTAAGAAGTCATTCAAGGCTTGAACGAGTTTGGAATGCTACCCTACAGAAGGGAGTTTTGCAGGGCTTTCCACCTTGACCATGGGAACTTGCCCATGAGGGGCATTATATTGAAGAAAAAAAACGTGTTTTGAAGCTGCAAGCATGGCCGCCACCTTCCCCTCCTTGCACTCCCGACGTGGCCGCCACCCTAGGCCTTACCCTCCCTCTCTCCCTCTTGCTTAGTGTCACCACCCTCCCTCTCTCTCTCTCATCCATTATCATAAAACAACACACTCTCTCTCTCTCTCTCTCTCTCTCGCTCTCATTCGTCATCACCCAGCTCATGGCAACTCTCTCTCTCTCTCTCTCTCTCTCTCTCTCTCTCTCTTGGATAGCTTGATAAGCTCTACACACACACTCCTCCTCATCCCCCTCTCAGCCCCCCTTAGCCTCTCTCTCTCTCTCTCTCTCTCTCTCTCTCTCTCTCTCTCTCTCTCTCTCTCTCTCTGATGGCAGTCCAACACCAACACACTCTTTATCTCTCCTTGGCGGCCTGAGAAGGCTTGTGCACACAGACAACACACCTCATCCTCACAACCCCCCCCTTATTGCTCTCTCTCTCTCTCTCTCTCTCTCTCTCTCTCTCTCCCTTATGTCTCTCTCTCTCTCTATGTGTGTGTGTGAGCGCGCGCGCGCACACACACACCGCGCGCTCACACACACACACACACACACACATAGAGAGAGAGAGAGAGAGAGAGAGAGAGAGAGAGAGAGAGAGAGAGAGAGAGAGAGAGAGAGAGAGAGCTGAATTTTCTCCTTGCTGCTGAGAGACGAAAGTGCAAAATAGACCCAGTGGCCTCTACACCAAGACTATGCACACTTGCCTCATCATGGGAGGTACACAATAGGGGCACCACCTAGCGAGATTTGCAGCTAGGACACATACATATACATAATAAAACATGCCATGGAAAACAATTTCAAGATCCACCGCCCCAAGTGTGGGATGGGATGGTCGGAAAACAAGATGAGAAGAATGGTGAGTGAGTGAGAACGAGCTTGCTACCCGTGCATGTAGTAAGGAAGATAATATGCTCACTTCTCATACCATAGGTGGTGAATCTGCACACCTTAAGGTGCAAGTAGCAAGATGATAGGAATATGAGAGGGAGAGAGAGAGTGTGTATATGGTGGCAAATCCGCACACCTCAACATAAGCAAAATGGAAAGAAGCAAGCATAAACCATACTCACAATGAAGTGTATCCCAAGCGACACAAGGTATGGCACCAAGATGGAGTGTGTTGATTGCTTGCAAAAGATGAATACAATAGGTAGATATGGCAAGAAGATAAAAAGGAACAAGACCATAGGAGGCATAATGGAGAGATGTGAGTTGATGGCGAGGAATATCATGAGTGTATCCACCAATCTTCTTCTTGAAATCGTGCCTTCAATCCTTCATTACAAGTGTGTGGAGGTATGGTGCTCATTTTTTGTGCATGGTGATGGTGATGGTGATTGTGTTGTGATTATGTGACTAAGGTTCATGCTACTAGCATGTAGCACAAGGGTGTGTATGTGTAGGGTGTGTGTGTGTGTAGTGTCCCCTTTACAAAAGAGAAGGCCTCCTTTTATAGGCCAAGAGAGTGATTAGGGAAGAGGAGTTATTACAGAGTAACCTCAGTTAGAGGCATTCTCCCAATGAGAGCTCCGTGTGCCTTGCTTATTGACCAATTTCCTCCTAATCGTCTTCATCATGGCAAGCTTTGTCTCCATGTCACCTTCCATAGCTTGAGTCCAAGAGAATCATGATAAAATAAGAAAAAATACAAAAATAATGGAGAGAAACCCATAAGAAATTGTGTGTGTGGAGTTGGATAACCATGACTTTTTCCCAAGTGGACAGATAGGCTCCACCATTTTGGCCATACCTCCCAAACCGTAGCTCCAAAAATTATAAAACAAATCGGGGCTGAAAGATCAACTCAACGCCTACAACTTTGTTGTTGAAAACATTTTCCAATTCGAAATGAAAAAAATAGAGAAAAATCCCACAAAAATATGTGTTTGTCTTTTCCTTTCCAAAAGTCTTCCAGGTGGTCCCCTCTTGACTTCATGTGCAAGCTTTGTGTCCACCAGTGAATTATGCTTGAATTTGATAATATTTTGTTGACTCCTACTCCATAATGCATAAGATTCTCCTCCCTTTCACTATTGACTTTTACTCTTCACTTGTAGTAGTAACCGTCAAGTAGTGACCGTCGGGGTAGAATCAGCATCTAGTGATTTTTCTTTTCATAGGGCTTGTTCCTATCTCTCCTTATTCCGAGATCCAAATCTGCCAAAACCATACCTATATACAAAATAAATACATAGTTTTATTTTTATTTTTATGCATCAAGTGCATACCAAGAGAGAGGTGGAGCAAAATTTGAAAAACGGTCCTAATTAGCCCTCTCTCTGAAGCTAGAGGCATTTATGTCTCTAGCTATGTACTTGATTCTTCCTTAGTTGAGGTGGAGGAGTCTCCCTCATCAGGGATTTCCATCATAGGTGCTTGATCAAACCTCAAAAAGTACTTCTTTAGCCTCCATCCATTGACACATATTTTGTGGAGACTACCATCTGCATCCATCAATCGGTAACTCCCATTGTTGTAGCGCTCTCTAATGACGAATGGCCCCTCCCATCTAGGTGAAAACTTTTGATCCTTCCTAGTGTCAAACCTGTTATCATACCATACGACCAACATACCTTTCTTGAGACTGTGCGCTCCTTGCCGCACTGTCGAAGCAAGGGACTTGCCAATACACCGTGTGCGAGCCACAAACGGCTCCAAGCACACAACAAGCCTAAACTAGCAAGCTCAAGGAAACAAAGGGTGTGTCACTCACCGCTCTACGCTCGCATTCATCGTGGATTCCTTGCCGCGATGAAGAAGAAGCTGCAGTCGTGCCGCGCTCAACTGCTTCGCCGCCGTCGTGCCTTCGTAATGCTCGATCGCACACACACTCTCCCTCTCCCTCTCTCTCTCTCACACACACACACAAGGAGGTGAAGAATAAGAAGATGGAGATGGAGATGGAGCAAGAGCACTCTTCAATTGCACAAATGAGAGAATGAGTAAAAATTAGGTTTAGTTGGCTTTTATAGGAGCTCACCCCATTCACACTTGGGCGCCCATGCTTAGCCAATTAACCCTAGCATGTTCGTGTTAGAGTGCGCCTCTCATCGGCGATCACTCCTACCCTTTTCCTATTGGTCCGACAAGCCCGGTACTTGACTCTATCGAATACATAATACACGTCCGTCATAGGTGATGGGGTGTCCGTGAGCCGTGAGGGTTAACATGCCCCCCTTCCTGATGTAGATTCCATCCTCGAAAGCTATTGAGTTGAAGCTGGTTCGTCGAGGTGGAAGAGCATTTGAGATGAATGTCCTTAGCCTTCTTCAGTCACTGCAAAATCAAACAACATTGGCACAGTAATTGCATTCTCATAAAAAGCATATGCAGTTTTAGGTAGACAAATTGATTGGTAAAAGAATTTCAAACAATTTGGCAGCAATGAACATTAAATTGCAATGTAATCAAATGCATAAACAGATGTAAAGGTAGAAAATTAAACAAGTCTGGGGTCGCTAATTTGACGGTCGAAAAGCACTAGAGATCGAATATTAATACCATGGGTAAGCTTCTTAATTTTCTGTGGTCAATTAAGTTGTTTAATCGCAAGAGCCAAGTATTCATGTTCGAGGGCTGACTAGAGGCTATATCTAGAAAACCTTGTAGTTAAGCTAGCATAAAAGGAATTTCTCATGAAATCATTGCCTGACTGATTACTTTTTCTTTGACCCCCCAAAGTCTTTTCACATTGATTCAATTTTGATGTGTGTGCTTATTTTGTATGCCTTGGGTTTTTTTCTTTTCAAGGAAAAGCGCCCACACTAGGAACCTCTAGGGCTCTAGTACCATAGGTGATACATGTGAGTGAAGTACCAAATCAAGCTGAGATTTCTCTTCCAGCTTAAAATTTTACATTGTGGCACTTTGATTTTTTGTTTGTTCATTTTCAGCATTTTAATTTTGTAACTTTGGGGGGTCATATAACACTGTTACCCTCCCCAGGCTCATCACATTAGTAAACTCCCTTTATAATACTTAAACTAAAGGTCAATAGGGTTAAGCCCACTAGAAAGCCCTAGTACATTTCATACAATGCTGCCTAAATCGGATAAAGAACCTAAGTAACCATTGTTTATTAGGAAGGCATTCCCCATGGTATTAAGAGAAGATTTCTAATACCTAGCTTGGTCAAACTAGCTTAGTCGGACTGCTTGATTTTTACACCTAAACAAGTGATTATGACAAAACATTACATTGAATTAAATGTTTGATACTAAGCAAATGCGCTGAATATTATGCTACCAATCACAATCAAAGCAGACAAACATGGATGCAAAAAGATAAAGGGCAATGCTAATGGACAAGAAACACCTGTTTGTGTTGATGGTCGCGCTTGATTTGAAGTGTGAACGAGAGAAAGATTCCATGAAGGTCCAAATCCTAACCATAGCAACACGTTCCTGTACACACTATGAAACAAAAGGAATACCTCCAGGAGGCACATTAGTGGGAAAAGAGAACTTCGCTAATCACTCGACTCTAAAACAGAAACACTCCTATCGTACTAATCTTACCTACCCTCCATCACTCAAGTGATGAGGACCAAAGGTGTTTTATGGCATAGGTTTCTGTTTCACTGTACCAGATGTGACATGTGTAGGTCTGAGTCAATGTTTTGACTTTTATTGTGCATACTCGTTTGCTAATTGCTCTTGCTCTTTATTTTTTTGTTTTTTGTGAGTATAAAGCTTTATATGTACATTCCCTGAGATTGGTGATTGAGAGGTCAGGGAAAAAGGTTGAGAGGGAAGCAAGTGAATAATGGATGTCCACAAACACTCCCCCCTTCCTTGGGTAGATCAGACCATTTGAAATGAGCTTGTCACCCTTTGAAACCAATTGTTCCAGTTGGTAATAGGTGAGGATTTTTGCCAGTAGTTTTCTATTACCCTAGGTGCCTCGTCAAGTTGCAAGGGTGGTAAGGTACTCTCCCAGGATCGAACTTGAAGTGGTTCATCAGGTGATTCTTGAACACTGGGAGGTGTGGATTCTTTTGTAGCTTCATGGAGGTCCACTACTATAGATGGAGGCTGTGTAGAAGCTTTTACCTCTATGGATGTATTACATGAGGAGCTAGAATCTTCATGGGACTCCCCCCTTCCTGAGCTAGGTGGAACAAATCGTTCTTTCTTTGGTACCCAAACTAGCTCGGGAGCGGGTGTGTAGCATTCTGTGATTTTTTTCTTTCCACGATCATTGATTCGTTTTGGAGCTACGGGATTGGGCTCACTTGGGTCAGGTGATAGGTAAGAGCACAATCTACGTTTTGGCACCCAGATTTGATCATTTCCTTGATAGTAGCCTTGGGCTTCCAATAGTCGTTTAGGGATCCATCGCAACATTTTCTTACTTTTCTTGGAGCGAGTGGTACGTTTCTTACAAGGCTTCTGTTTTTTAGCACTAGCTATGGTCACTAAAGAAACTTTAGGGACCCACTTGTATGTTTTCTTCATTACATTAGGATGAGTCTTGTCGGAAGCGATATGCATTGCTTGTAGCATATTTAAGGGTATAGGCATTTCATCCCCCTCAGGTGTTACCCAGGTCATCCCCCTATTTCCCCAAGTGTCTATGGTTGATGCTAGGTGGACCCAATCCACATTGTCCGACTCAGTCATCCCAGGTAGGATATGTAAAGAATGAGGATGCAAGAGAGCTACACAAGACAAGCACAAAGCACACAGAGATGGAAAGCTTTTTCTTCTTCTTCACAGAAAAGAGAGTACAAAATGACTAAGTGCTAAAGCTGAAAAGTAGCACATATGTACATGCGGTCACTAAGTGTGAACTCGCTAGAAGCGTACTAGGCTGGCACTATAAGTGTAGTCCAGCTGTAGAATCACTGGCAGAGATCCTCCGTGTCGGTCACCTAACGCGCCAGTGAGTAAATGCCGTAAGCGGCCAAGACCCGTAGTGGATGCCAGCTCAAGGTGTAGAGCTCGACATCTCAACACTCCCCCTCGAGCTCTGCATGTCGCAGAGTCCAAGCATAGTCTGGAAACGTCGAAGCTTCTCAGCTCCGAGGGCCTTGGTAAAGATATCCGCTATCTGCTCCTCTGTGCTGACGTAGACCAAGTCGATGTCGCCCGCCAACACTCGCTCTCGAACGTAGTGGTAATGGACCTCTATGTGTTTGGTCCTGGCATGGAACACTGGGTTCCTAGCCAACTGCATGCTGCTGAGGTTGTCATAATGGATGAAAATCTGCTGGTCCACATGCACTCCCAAGTCCTCAAGTAATGTGCGTAGCCAAGCTACCTCGCACGCCGCAGCTGCTGCACCTCTGTACTCGGCCTCTGTGCTCGATAAAGCAACCGTAGGCTGCTTTTTGCTGCTCCAAGTAACAGCAGCACTCCCAAAAGAGAACATGAAGCCACTCGTAGATCTCCTATCAACAATGCTACCTGCCCAATCTGCATCTGTATACCCATATAATGCTAATGGTGCATCTGCTGCATAGAACAATGCGTAGTCAAGAGTACCTTGCACATACCTAAGTGTGCGTCGTACTCCATCCAAATGTGGCTTCCTCGGAAGTTGCATGAACTGACTCTCCAAGCCTACTGTGTAGCTCAAGTCTGGCCTCGTGATAGTCAAGTAGATTAGACTACCCACAATCTTCCTGTACATGTTGACATCCTCAACAACATCACCCTTCTCTGCACTCAGCTTTGCATTCACATCCAAGGGAATAGAAATTGGCTTACAATCAGCCATACCATACTTTGACAACATGTCCAAAGCATACTGTCTCTGTGATAGCCATACACCCTCTGGAATCCTGATCACTTCAATGCCAAGAAAGTAGCGTAACTCGCCTAAATCTTTCATTTCAAACTCCTGTTTGAGAAGACCCTTCACATGGTCAATCTCCATAGCATTGTCACCAACAATAATAAGGTCATCTACATATATGGTAATGACCACAATCCCCACATCACTCTCACGTACATAGAGTGAATGATCAGCATGAGCTCTCCTAAAACCAATACTGACAAGATACTTGGCAATCCTGTCATACCATGCTCTAGAGCCCTGCTTCAAACCATACAAAGCTTTGAGAAGTCTGCATACATAATCTGGGTAACCTGGATCGACATAACCAGGTGGCTGATCCATATACACTTCCTCTTGCAACTCACCATTCAAGAAGGCATTCTTTACATCCATTTGATGCATAATCCATCCTCTAGATGCAGCCACTGCTATGACAGCTCTCACTGTCGTCATCTTTGCCACTGGAGCAAAGGTCTCCTCATAGTCTATGCCATACGTCTGTGCATAACCCTTTGCGACCAGCCTTGCCTTATGACGCTCAATGTTACCATTAGCCTTATGCTTGGTTTTATACACCCATTTACAGCCAATAGCTTTCTTGCCACTTGGCAATGGCACCAACTCCCATGTGTCATTTGCTTCCAATGCAGCCATCTCTTCATTCATTGCATCATCCCAATGCACATTTCCAACTGCATCCTCAGAACATGTGGGCTCCACATCCTGTATCACCTTAGCCATGTAGGCTTGGTGATGCGTTAGATACCCATCATAAGTCAATTTCTGAACTGGATTTTTGACTCTATTAGATCTGCGCGGTCCTGGGTCACTCCTTTGCCCTCTAGCATCTTCTTGTACTTTCCTTACACCAGGTGTCCTGACAGCCGGAATTCCAAATTCCTCATCAAGACTTTGTTCAGAACCATCTGAATCCATGTCTACATGTGAAAAACCTGATGATGCATCAACCATAAAGGGAGGTTTTCATCAACCTTTTCCTTTCCTTTTCGTGATACATTCCCTGTACCTGTTGGTGGAGTAACCTGCGTACGTAGTCTACCATTCCATGGTTTCTCAACAGAGCCACGATAAGAGGACTCTTGTGGTCCACTCAAAACCTGTGACTGTGGCCTCACATTTTGTACAACCACATCATCTTTTACATCAGCCCCAATAGTGCCATGTGCATTACTGTACCAGCTGCTCATCTCATCAAAGACTACATCTCTGCTCACTCGTAATTCTCGTGTAGTAGGATTGTAGCACCTGTACCCCTTTTGTTCAAGGGAATATCCCACAAGAATACATTTCTCTGCTTTAGGATCCAATTTCCTACGCAACTCATCTGGTACATGCACGTAAGCTATGCAGCCAAACACTTTCAAGTGTGCCAAATCAGGCTTTGTACCTGTAAACTTTTCCTCAGGTGTTACATCATGCACCGCAGCTGTAGGTGTCCTGTTCATAATGTACACAGCTGTATTTACAGCTTCAGCCCAGAAATGATGAGGCATGTTCTTCTCATTCATCAATGCACGTGCAACCTCTGCAATGTGCTTGTTTTTCCTTTCTGCGACCCCATTCTGCTGTGGAGTATATCTGCATGTAAACTGCCTGTGTATACCATGCATTCACAGAAAATCTAAAAAATCATTGGAGAAGTACTCTCCCCCTCCATCTGACCTCAATGTCTTGATTTGCATATCTGTCTCCTTCTCAATCATGACTTTGAAGTCTTGAAAGTGACCAAACACTTCACTTTTGTTACGCATGAAGTAGACCCATACTTTCCTTGTATGGTCATCAATGAAAGAGACATAATACCTGCAACCATGTATACTTGCAGTATCGGTTGGACCCCAAACATCTGTGTGCACCACCTCAAGTGGCTTTTTACATACATTGCGCTCATGTGGAAATGAGCCCTTTGACTGTTTTCCAAACTGGCATGCTGCACACACTTTATGCATACCATCCACCTTGAATTTGGGCAAACCTTTTACAATTTGTTTTGATTGCATGCTGCGCAATCTGTGCTCATTGACATGGCCAATGCGTTTGTGCCAAATGTCAACATCAGCCACAACACCTGTGCCCTGTGCAAATAATGCAGCTTTTACCTCAGGCATGTCTACATTCAGCGTAAACATTCTGCCCACACATTTGCCCTCTGTGATCAGCTTACAGCCATTCTGGAAATCTTCTACATAACAGCCATTTGGATTGAAGCGAACCTGCAAACCCTGCTCAACCATTTGTCCAACAGAAACAAGATTCTTTGTAATGTTTGGGACATGAAGTACATCTGCTAAGTACTTTGCTTTCCCACTCTTCGTATTTAGAGGTATGTCCCCTACATGAGCAATGGGGTGAGCTGTGTCATCTCCTGTCTGCACATAGCCTGGCACATCTGGTTTGCGCATATCTCTAAACCACTCTCCACGAGACGTCATGTGATTAGAGGCACCTGAATCCACATACCAAACATCATCTTGGGTGGAATTCTCTGCAGTCATTGTATTCATTACATGTTGCATAACAAACATGCGCTCGTTTTTGCTGTCATCTGCATCTCTGCTAGTAGATGCATAGTTGCCCTGTTCTCTCTTTCTACTTGCTTTTCCCTTTGGACAGTCACGTGACATGTGACCTCTTTCACCACACATCCAACATTCTCTACTATCTGGAGTATGTTGCTGCCTGCTTGATCCTGCACCACGACCTCTTTGACTCCCATTGCCTTGAGACTGGTTTCCCCTGCCACCTGTATTGTTTTGATTTGATTGACCTTCCAGAAATTGGCCCTGCAACCCCTTGGGCCTCGACCACGACCTCTACCTCTACCTCTGTTGGAGTTAGAATAGAAGGCCTATTCAGAATTATTTCTGCCATGAGAAGAAGATGTGTCAAGGTTCTTCTCCTCAAGAATAAGCATAGAAATCAAATCTTGGAACACGGGGATGTCGTCTCTTGTATTCATGGAAGACCTAAAATGTACATACTCATCTCCTAGACCATCCAAGCATGCACGGACAATGTCATCGTCTTCCACTGAGACTTTAATAGATCCAAGAGCCTCAATGATACTCTTGATCTTCAAAGCATAATCATTGATGGAGAGGTTGTTCCTCTTAACCTGATTTAGCTCCGACTTTAGTTGAAGCTTCCTGGCCTTGGTGTTCACCTCGAACACTCTGCCTAAGTTTTTCCATGCAATGGCGGGGGTTTCAGCATCCTGTAGATAGCCCATCATGCCATCTGTGATGCTCATAGAAAGCCAATACATCACTTTGCTCTGGCCTTGTTGCCAGTCCCTCAAAGCTTTCCTTTGTTCTGCTGTAGCATTTGCCTCGGGAATCTCTGGTTCCTTTTCATTGTCTCCTTCTACATAGTCCCAATAACCTTTTCCTTTTAGGAAATTTGTTATTCTGAACTTCCATGCAGGGTAGTTATTTTTCTCAAGCTTCTCAGTAACAATCTGACTGAAACCGTTAGACATCTTGAAGCACTAAGACAAAATAGCTGCAATCTGCAAAAACCTGCAAATCTGCTGAACCTGCTATCGTGGTTCCTGTAACGCTTTCTACACTCAACGAGTGTCCACAATCAAGCGTTTCACAACCACTGTACTTGTACAGTAAATCTCTGTATACTGCACTTTGGACACCTGTTCAGAAGCTTGTCGTGGATTGCAAACGAAGGGATTGTGATGCTCTTGCTCTCTTAGCCTCTCTTGCCTGCACCAAGCTCTGATACCATGTAAAGAATGAGGATGCAAGAGAGCTACACAAGACAAGCACAAAGCACACAGAGATGGAAAGCTTCTTCTTCTTCTTCACAGAAAAGAGAGTACAAAATGACTAAGTGCTAAAGCTGAAAAGTGGACATATGTACATGCGGTCACTAAGTGTGAACTCGCTAGAAGCGTACTAGGCTGGCACTATAAGTGTAGTCTAGCTGTAGAATCACTGGTAGAGATCCTCCGTGTTGGTCACCTAACGCGCCAGTGAGTAAATGCCGTAAGCGGCCAAGACCCGTAGTGGATGCCAGCTCAAGGTGTAGAGCTCGACATCTCAACAGGATATCCATATAAGGAGAATCTTTGCCAATGTCTGTATCCTTCTTACAAGTGTAACAATATTGTAGTGGGGCTGAGTGAACTGTGGTGTCAGAGCGTGATCAATAATGGTTTTACTCCCTAAGGGGTGTACCTTACCAGTCACCAAATCCACTCTAAGGACAGAGTCTTGGAATTGCAAATAGACATGATTTTTAGACCAATCATGAACCATTTGTGCTTCCCTCATGAATGGTCGTCCTAAAATCATTTCATATGACATAAGGTGTTTAGAGAAATCCATTACAATGAACGTATGTCGTACCTTGTGTCCTAGATCTTTGATCTTAAGATCCTTGAGCATCCCCATAGGTTTGGCTATGGTACCATTTGCCATCTTTACCACAATGTTAGTAACACTGAGGCGGGGTTTTCCCATGGATTCCCAACAATCTTTTGTAACGATGCTAACTCCCGCACCACCATCAAGAATTCCCTTTATAGTTAATCCCTTGGTAGTGATGGGTAGGGTCGCATTAGACTCGTCACCTTCAAAATACTGCCCTAATTCGTTAATGGATACCTCGATCACAGACTCGTGTCCATCTAAGTCAAGTGATTGCACATGATTTTCCTCATCAATCATAATCGAGTCAGGCCTATTTGGTTGCGCAAACTGCGGTAATCCCGTTCGTAGCTCTCCGTTAAGGAATGCTCGAAGTGCAAGGAATAACTTAGGATCTCCATACAGCTTTGCTATGATCGTGGTTCGGACCTCAGAAGACATGAAGTCCACTAGTTTGGCAACATTCATTGGCGTTTTGCAGGGTGTAGGTCCTTGACTAGGAACTGGTGAGGATGGAATCTCATATTCCTCAATGGGATCAGGTATTCCTTCGTTAAACATCCTTTCCAACAAGAAGGGTGTATGCTCACTTTCTGATGTCCCGTCCTCACTCCCTTCTTGGATGATACTAGATATGGCTAACGGTCTATGGTTCATGTGGGGTGGATGAACTTGCGTGGGAAACACTGTGTCATGAATTTTGACCTGCATGGGTGCTGGTTCTAGTTTCCTTTGAGTCTCCTCCACTAAACCTCTTAGATGTTTCACTTGCTTAATCTCGTCTACTGGGTTTGGGTACGTCCCAATCTTCTTTTTACGATTCTTTCCTTTTTGCCCCTGCGGTTTATCTTGGGGGTCTTGGATTGGATTTGGAAACACTTGTGGTGTTTTCAGAGGCTCTTTATGATTTTCTCTTATTCGGTTTTCATTTGGTTCCATGTTACGGTTTTCTTTGTCAGTCTTTCCCTTTGTGGTATTGGTTCTAGTCTCCATTGTCTCGACTGAATCTGAATCATCCTCGAGGTCATTCATATACAGGGGGTCATCTCCTGTTCCTATATTTGTTTTGGAACTTGGCTTTGAATTTTCCGTATTCTGCGACTTCTTCCTTCGTGTCTTCTTTTTCTTTGCTTGGATAACTGACGCGGTATCTCTCTCTTCCAGGATATGTCCTGGCCCTTGAAGCATGGAACGTGTAATCGCATAAGCGGGTGCGACGGGTGGTATTGGCGATGTCACACTAGCAATTTCGACCAAATTTAGGGGTGTGATTTTAGGCGCATTTGGGTTATAGGGGCATTGGGCAATCAAGTGATCTATGCCACAACGATTACATGTGAGTATTGGCATTGCAGACGTGCTCCCTTGATTCATTTGCATCTGTGCAGCATTCTTCTGTAGCCTAATAGGGCACTCCGCTGCTCGATGTGGTCCACCACACTCGTAGCATTGAAGAGGTGGCCTCCTAGCCTGGGTGTTGATATTTTGACCTCTGGATGCGAGAGCAGCAGCTTGATAAACCGGCTTGACTTGTCCCCAACAATCTTCCATGTAGTATATAGGACATTCTTCCAATGTATCAAGTCCGTAGGAAATACTAGTGTCTATTTCCTCCTCACAGCTATCTGGATAAGCATTTGATGGCTCGCAACCCACTTGGTTCATAGGGGCAACTCTTGGATGTGGGGGCTGCGGTCCTAGCACAGGAGGTGGTAGCGGTGTAGCTTGTACAACATTTTGAGATTTAGGGACCATGTGTTGCGGTAGTTGCTCAACAGGTGGAGTAGGCATCAATACAGGAGCTCGAGGCGCATCCGTCCAGGCTAGAGGTGGTCTATTTGCCATCATACGTTTGATCATTAAACAATCCTTAGCTTGGTGACCATACCTACCACATGCGTTGCAAGTTCCATTAAATTTTACTCTAAACGTAGGGCACTCACTAGTGCTATGTGGACCTAAGCAAATGGAACACCATTGTTGCTCCCTTCTTGGATACATGTGACTATTTTGAGGGGGTCGATTATCCTTAAGAGACTCTTGGATTGCCTTGGTGAGGTCTGTCAAGAATGTCTCAAATACCTTTGGATCATTGGCAATGGGCTTTGCAGTCATGGGTTCATACTCAATGGCTTGTGAGCTAGTGGATCTCGTGTCAGTAGACACCCTCATGCCGGCTATCATCAAGTTGTCCTCTAATTGGATTGCATTGGCAGTGACATCTTCCCAGGTTGTGATACCTCTAATCACTAGTCCATTATAGATTCCTTCATTCCTCAACCCTCGAATGAACCGATCAAGCAGTTGATTATTGTTGAAGCGCTCATTTACAGGGCAGCGAGAGTTTAAGTGCTTTAGACGACTAATGAAGTCCCTTACTGACTCTCCTTCCTTACGTTCGGCCTTCTGTAGCTGAGATGCTACACCCCAAAGCACACCTTCTCGTATGTACTCCTTTAGAAACAACCTTCGAAGGGTAGGGTAGATTGTTTTCTCGTCCACCCTTAGGGTCCTATACCAATCTCCAGCCTTCCCACTTAATGTCAAGCTTAAGGCATTGCACTTATGTAGTTCGTTGCGTTCCCCTAAGGAATCACATACTTGTTCAAACACTTCAATGTGTTTTCTAGCATCTTCGTCCCCATTGAATTTTTGCGTGAGTTTGGCAATTTGTACTGCCTTACTTCTAGGCTCTCTATCAGATGCGTGACGCATATTTTCCGCGATAGATCGACCTATGGTTTGAGCAAACGCTGCCAAGTCACCTATGTGAGGAGGTAGGGCCGGTGGAGGTACTCTTGGAATCATATGTGGGAGAGGGATGGGTGCCGGTCTTGGCATATGTGTGGATGATGCAGGATATGGAACATAACCGGGCATAGGTCCACTCGGATAAGAGCTAGGGAGCGGCGCTCGAGGAGCATGAACAAGTGGTACAATTGGAGGTTTGGGGGCCATGTGTGCATAAGGGGCTAGAGGCACATATGGTCGAGGCCCCATATTAGGTACTATGACACTAGGTAGTGGCACTGCACTAACCGTAGATGTCATCGGTACATTCTCTGTCAGGCTTATCCCTGGAGTGAGCACTGGGTTTTCCTTAATAGAGGGTTGAGCCAAGTTAGGGAAGCTAAAGTTGTCGCTCGGAGGCTCAGATTGCATAGAGACCCCAGGTGAAATGACGTAAGATGGGTCCATGGGGCTCATTAGAGGAGTCTCCATTTGTGATAGAGTAGGCTGTTGAGCCTTGCTCGTATCCAGAAATCTCATGGGGCCAGTTGAGAGTATATTTACCCCTCGGTTTTGCCTTTCTGATTGAATAATGCCATGGATAACATTACAGATCATTTTCTGTTGATCTTCGATGCTCGTGGCACTAGAGGTGGATTGTACAATCTCTATCCATCCTACATGGTAGGCGTGGCCAGAGTGTAGATCCGTCAACACCTCAGTGTGGAGGTCGTATGTCCAATGATCATTAATGAACAATCCTTCTAGAGTCGACGTGTTAACGGTTTCTTGTGAGGTAGAAGCAATGTTGCTCCCCGTGGTTTTACTTGTCACCAACGGTACTCTAGAGGGAACTTCTGAAGGAGGCAGCTCAACAGGGCCTTCGTGGTAAGAAGTTGGTAGGATATCCACATGGACACTCTTTGGGGGTGTGGGGTCCACGTGCGATGTGAAAGGAGAGTCCACTTCCCCACCCCCTTCGTGTGCTTCATTTGCATCCGGTTCCGAGCGAGTAGCTCTACCTAATGTTTCCATGAAACGGCTAAACATACTAGTACTAGGCTGTGGAGCTTCGGGAGGTGCATGGCCTTCTCTCTCAGTGTTTTGGGTAGGGTATGCTTCCATGATTTCTGAGTCGGAGGAGGAATCACTAGCGGCTATTTTAGGGTCTTGGGTGGTGCTACCTTGTGTCCCCGCTGAGGGTCTAGAGCTTATCGTGGATGGGTAATGGGTGTCCGTATGAACAGAGGCACCCTCAATATGCTCGTGTTCTAGCACCCGCCCAGAGCGTAAGTGCATGTGCTTTTGATACCCTAAGGTGTCAAAAAGCTTCTCTAGGAGGCCTTGTGACTAGTTTTTAGCGTGTTTTTTGTTTGTTTTTTTGCTAGATTTTTTAGAGCGTGTCGTGGAATGGGCCGTGTGATAGCTCGAAACGAGCGTATCAGTCAGAGGGTCGTGCCGTGCTTTACAGCCCTCCGTTTGGTCACTCTATGCCCTCGGAATCCCTAAAACTGTCAATTTCCAGTAGGGAACTAGGCCCAAACTAGAAAGTCTAAGGGTGCAAGTGGGAAGAGAAAGGAGGAGAGTGGAGGACTTGTACCACATGCTCTCATTCTCTCTTGAGGGAGTAGGGTATATATATAAGAGTGAGTCTAGTATATATCATAAGACTAAGGACTGAGGCCTGGGCCTGGGCCTGGGCTTGGGCTTGGGCTTGGGAAAATGATCCCGATCTCGATCTACCTTTTATACAAACCAACCCGTCCGTTTTAAGAGTCACGTTTTTTATTTTCGAAATTGAAAATGCAGAACTTGCAGAAATTGAAAAAACGCAGACAATAGCAGAAATTGAAACTTGACAGCAAATGCAAAAAATGCAAAAAACAAAAATCTCCACACACTCCTTCCCTGCCTTTCCTATGATAGAAATTGCACCACAAAGAAGCGTAAAGTGCTAACCGAGCTTAGTGTAGGGCATATCCCCGGCAACGGTGCCAAAAATGTGCGCTCCTTGCCGCACTGTCGAAGCAAGGGACTTGCCAATACACCGTGTGCGAGCCACAAACGGCTCCAAGCACACAACAAGCCTAAACTAGCAAGCTCAAGGAAACAAAGGGTGTGTCACTCACCGCTCTACGCTCGCCTTCGTGGTGGATTCCTCGCCGCGATGAAGAAGAAGCTACAGTCGTGCCGCGCTCAACCGCTTCGCCGCCGTCGTGCCTTCGTAATGCTCGATCGCACACACACTCTCCCTCTCTCTCTCTCTCTCACACACACACACAAGGAGGTGAAGAAGAAGAAGATGGAGATGGAGATGGAGCAAGAGCACTCTTCAATTGCACAAATGAGAGAATGAGTAAAAATTAGGTTTAGTTGGCTTTTATAGGAGCTCACCCCATTCACACTTGGGCGCCCATGCTTAGCCAATTAACCCTAGCATGTTCGTGTTAGAGTGCGCCTCTCATCGGCGATCACTCCTACCCTTTTCCTATTGGTCCGACAAGCCCGGTACCTGACTCTATCGAATACATAATACACGTCCGTCGTAGGTGATGGGGTGTCCGTGAGCCGTGAGGGTTAACAGAGACCTTTTGCCCTAAGTCCCTTGTTGAAGGTAAGTCGATGTTGCTCTGCCTGTGTTGCATAATAGTTGATAGCATCTTCTCTGTCTAGTTGAAGCCTCTCTAGATCAAGAATGTGGTTGTGGAGATGAATATTAGGAAGTTCCATCTACCCAGCTAGCACCCTGAGAATAGCTAATTGTACTTCAATGGGTAAAATGGCCTCCTTACCATACACCAAGTGATATCGTGTGAACCCAAGGGATGTGCGAAATGAAGTGCGATAAGCCCAAAGTGCAGCCATAAGATGCTTGTCCCAATCACTTTTGTGATTGTTTACATGTTTAGTGATGATCTTGCAGATCATACCATTTACCTTTTCCACCAAACCATTACATTGTGGGTAGTAGGGAGTTGAGTGTCGTCGTGAGATACCCAGCTTCTTCATCAGCTCTCCTACTAGGTCTCCTCTAAAACCCGGTCCCTTGTCAAAAATTATTTCAAGAGGAGTGCCAAAATGGCAACAAATGTTTTCAAACACAAACTTAGCCACTTCCTTAGCTGTAATCCGGATAGTGGCAACTGCTTCAGCCCACCTGATCATGTAGTCCACACCCATGATAATATACAATTTACCTGATTGACTCCTTGGCAAAGGCCCAATGGCATCAATTCCCCATTTCTCAAATGGTCCATATGAGATTATAGGAGTCTGTGGCTCATATGTGAGCCTCCTATCACCAATCTTCTGACACTCCTTGCATGTTTTGCACCAGTCATGCACATCCCTCTATAAACTAGGCCACAAAAACCCGGCTTGTAGAACTTTCCTACTGGTGATGTCAAGTGCAAAGTGCCCTCCACAAACACCATCATGGAAACTTGTAATCATTTCTGTGATTTATCTAGAGAGAGGTACACGCCTAAGAATTTGATCCTTACCCTTGCAGTAGAGGTCGTCATTGATAAGGCGGTATTTTGTTGCCTTGGGCACAAGCCACTGCTTTTGGCCCTTAGTAAGATCTTTAGGACACTCTCCTGTGTCCAAGAAACTCATGATGTTAGGCATAGCATCACTACCTTGGAAGAGAGGGAGCTTCAACTTGATAGCACCCACCACTTGAACATCTTGTAGCTTCTCTCTAGCTAGAGCATCTGCTTCTTGATTTTCTGCTCGAGGGACATGATGTAATTGTACAACTTGAAACTTCCCCAAGAGTTCCTTAACCTTGCGCAAATGGCCTAGCAAGCTATGATTTTTACAAGCCCAAGTTCCTTGTATTTGTTTTATTAAAAGCATGGCATCACCAAATACATTTAACCGTTGAATACCTTGTGTCACACACCACTCTAAACCAAGAGTTAAGGCTGCATATTCTCCTTCATTGTTGGAGTGGGAATCCAAGAGAAGCCCAATGGAAAAAACCTTATCTCCTTGCTCATTGAAGATGACAATGCCAGCTGCAACTTTGTCCACTATCCTCTTGTAGGCTCCATCAAAGTAAAGAGAGTGAGCCCCCTCTACCTTTGGGACCTCCAACACAAGTGTAGTCTCTTTGTCACTTGTCTTGATCTTCAACTTCTTTTCATAGTGGCGATGAGTGAGAATGCCTCCTAGACTGGCTCTTGTGGAGCTCTCCACTTGCATTGTGTAGTCAAACTCTTGCAACCTTGTAAGCCATTTGGAAATCCTAGAAGAAACATCCATGTGTTGCATTACATAAGGAAATACTTCTTCCATTGTTAAGATTATGAATGGTCTAGACAGTAAATAAGAGAGAAACTTGGTGATAGCAAACATTAATGCAAGAACCATGTGCTCCACTATCGTGTACCCTTTTTTGATGGAGTCATCATGCGACTAGAGAAGTAGATAGGACGCATGAAAGAAGTTTGAGGATCCTTTTGCATCAATACAGCCCCAAGTGTGTCATTGCCCACACTAGGGTTTACATAAAAAAATGGATCGTCCCACTTTGGAGGTGCAATGGTGGGAAGTGAGGCTAGAATTTGTTTTACCTCATTGAACTGTTGTTCATTTTCTTCACTCCAAGTGCAGATCTCTTGATGGGTAACTTGTTGTAAAGGGAGAACCACTTGAGAGAGCAGGTGAATGAACCTACTCAAATACCTCCTTTTGAAGAAAAGAGACCAACTGCTTTGTTGTGGTGGGAGAGGTCAAAGCCACCAAGGCTTGAACCTTGCTTGGGTCAGCTTCAATGCCCTTGGCAGAGATCACATGGCCAAGAAGAGTAACCTTTCTTTCACCAATGTGGCATTTTTCACATTGAGTTGGCCACCCAAAGCTTGCAACCTAGCTAGACCTTCATAAACTTTCTCCAAATGAAGAGAGCGGGAGCTATAGATACAAAAGTCATCAATAAAAACACGGATTGATTTTCCAAATAATGGTTGAAAAACAAATGTCACATAGCACTGAAAAGTGGACGGAGCATTAGTGAGACCAAAAGGCATACTCTGTAAGCAAAACATCCCCATGGTGTGATGAAGGTTGTCTTCTTTTGATCTTCTTTAGTGATGCTAATTTGGAAGTAGCCTGAGTAGCCATAAAACAACAACACACATGCCTAAACAGAAGGTTATTCCACTTATCTAGAAGATTGGGACGTTGGCTTTAAAAAACTATTTGACTATATAACTTAGATGGACCCATTGTTTATAATTCCTGTTCAAGTTGATTGGTGTTAGGCAGCACTTCTTTGACTAAATTCTTGGACTCTTGCTCACGGCTATTGTAGTCTTTTGACTTTGCTTATTTTAGGGTTGCAGGTTAATCCAAAATTACTTACCTTGACTTTTATATTTTTGGTACACAATAATGACATGATGAATGTTTGTATTAGAGTCACCCCTGACCCATTGAAACATGCAAGGATTATGGAACAAATTACACAACACTTAAAGAATAGTCCTCCTAAAAAGCCATGTCTCCTTGTTAACTGAGCCAACGTCAATTAACAAAATCTGCTAAAGGCCCAAGTCCTACGGATGCACATCAAAAATCAACATGCAGAAGCAGTAAAGATTGGAGCTATACATTTTTCACATTTTTCCAAAATGGTTATGTATTGAAAATTCCTAATTTATTTCAAGCCATTGTAATATTTCTAGTGTGTTACGGGATCAATGGGAGTTCCAAGTTGTAAAGAACAGGTCAGTTAGTGTGCCTAGCTTACAGATCCAGTAAGTGGTGAAGCCCTAAAGATGTTAGGCGCTCAGACATTGCATATTTTACCCTAGGTATATAAGGCAGTGTGTGAAAGAAATTAGGGTTCTCAAGCTCATTTGTTGAGACCACTCTTTGGTGAGAGCTCGTGAGATGTGTGGCTATGGAGTCCTTGAGCTTCTCCTTGCTCATGTGACTTGATTAATTCTCTTTCACTATGTCTCTCTCATACTTCTTGTGATTGCTAATGATGCTTTGATTAGCTAGATCGTAACTAATTAGTGGTTAATCCCACTCTAATCTTGTGTGATTGACCTCTTTTGCTTGTGTGAGCATGTAGGTTTGATTGGAGTGTGGTGCTCGATAGATAGATAGATAGATCAATGTGTGTGTGCTTGTAGTTAGTGTGTTGCATGATAGGATTAGTGATGTGTGCGTCTTGCAATCGTTAGTGTGTGTGATTGGGTTGATTTGAGGTGAAGGAAAGTGGATGTGGAGATTTCCCATCATTGTGGCTTAGCTCCTCCATAGGCCGAGAAGTTTACCTCATAGAGTCACCATTCGTGTTGCCATGATTATCTCACTAATCGTGTGAGTGTTTCCATGCCCTAGCCGGGTAGCTCAGCTCTCTGTATTGATAATTTTGTTCGTCATTGGATCTATGCTACGATGGTACCCCCAACATTTGACGCCGTTTCTGGGGACGATGGCCTACGCTAGTGTAATTGTGGAATAATCGGATGTGTTTCCTCACTAATTTCTTCACTAGTTTCACTTGTGTGTTTAAGGTTTTGTGGATTTTGGATGTGTGTGCATGAAACAATGCGTTCATTTTTCACTAATTTGTCACCATATCTTGCCAATTGTGTGTCTACACACTTTAATTTCACACTAACCCCTTGCTAATATCACTAATTTTTGCTAGATTACACACTAATTTTCTACTAAGGATTGGAGCTTCCAACAACCATTCAAGTGATCTTCATTGGAAAGGTAAACAAGGTGGTATTCTCAACCTCCCTAGAATCTAAAAATGTGTAGAGATGAGTAGAGATGCCATGATGATGCTATGTAAATTAACACCATGTTGATGCTATGTTATGCTATGTTAATTCACACCCTGTCAATGCTATGTTAACTACAACACCATGTTGATGCTATGTTATGCTATGAAAATTTTTGAAATGTTCATTTTCATGCCGTCATAATGCCGAAATTTTTCAGATTTGGAGGCATATGGAATTGACAAATTCAATTGCTGATTGGTGAATGTACATTGCTAATTGTGTGCCTAGTTAATTTAAATTCATGCTTTAATGGTCAATTTCAAGTGTGTGTGCATTAAAATTAAGAGTGTGTGCATTCTAATTGAGTGTGTGTATGACTAATTTTAGGTGTGTATGCACTATTATGCCTAGGTTGTTTGTGCACCTAAAAATCAATGTGTGCTTAATGATTTTTCAATTGTGGTAATTGATTTGCATTGTGATCATGCCCAAATAGATATTTGTGAATTCAAATTGCAATTTCAACAAGATTAACCCTTTTGTGTGCGCACCTAAAAATTGGTAAAAACTGCCAATTATTTGTGTGTGTGTGTGTGTGTGTGTGTGTGTGTGTAAAAAGTGCTTAATGTGCATAATTAATTCAATGTTTGATTGCATATTTGATGTGTGTAATGGTTAATTGCTACGTTTTTTAACTCAAAACAAGGATTTACACATTCCAAATGCGTCAAATTTTTACCTAATTTTGTCGATTTTAATTGCCTAGTTTGGAATTTATTGATGAAATTATTTGGCAGTTGAATTGATGTGATTATTGTGATTTGATTTGGTTTCACTAATCCCCTATGTGTGGAGAATTTTTTTTAAAAAAAGGATATTTTTTTTGGATAATTTTTTGCTAATTTTTGCTTAATTCTGTAAAAATTCGATATCTTGCGATCTTGACGAGCTATTTTGTGTGCATATCCATGGCATCATTTTGAGCGCATTTGTGCACTCCTTGGTTGATTTTGAGCATTTGGCTATTTCCGGGGGATAAGGTTGTTGATTTTGTCGTCGTAAATCACATTTTTGATAAAGACTGCTATTTTTGGTGTGCTTATGCAAGTCAAAAGTATTTGATTGTGATTGCCAATGATTTTTGAGATTTTTAGAATTTTTTGGGATTTTTTTTCCAATGTTTTGGATTTTCAAGTGATTTTTAATGTTTTTGGCTAATTTTTGGACTAAATTTGGCTTTTTCAGACATTATGAAAATAAAAATTGAAAAAAAAAGTCGGTTCAACAAATGTTGGTGATTGATCACAAGCTTGGACGTATGCTCTAAAAAATTTTGATAGTCGTACGGATTCGACGGTCAAATTTCTTTCGATGTGAAAATCCGACTCTGATGGCTAGTTCCGGTGAGAACCACCTCCTGTGATCACTAAGGTTGAATTTTGCCTTTTTTAGGCGCATAATAATACCTCTCCCTCACTTTCTCTCTCTTACTTCCTCTCTCCCACTTGCTCTCTTGTCTTTTCCTCTCTTGCCTCTATGGACGCTGGAAGGCACCAAGGGAGTGGACCCCTCTCTCTTATCTCCCTCTCACTCTTTCTCTCTCCGGAGTCTGTGCCATTTTGGCGCATGTAGGCCCTTCTCTCTCTTATTTTCTCCTTTATTCATGAGTCATCATCTTTCTTTCTCCCTCTCTTTTACTCATGCTCACGTGCTTCCTCCACAAACTCCCCCCCCCCCCCCCCCCCCCTCCCCCCCCCCTTTGAAGTTTGCTATGTCACGACTCGAGCGCCACATGAGCCTCGCTTTCTCTCTCTCTTCTTCCCTCGTCACCTGTAGGCCCTGCCTCGCCATCCTCGCTGCGCATTCCTACTCACACAACTCTCTCTCTGTCTCTTTCTCTCTCTCTCTCTCTCTTTAATCTCTCTCCTCGCTCTATTGCTGCGTGCCAGCTCCTACGTTGTTCTTCCCTGTTGTGCCACGTCAACGACGATTGCAGTCACCCTCCCTACACGCGGACACATGTTCTCTCCCTTTGTTTCGCTTGCATGGCGCGTTGCTGCTCTTTCGTCCCTGCTCGACCCACCATCGCCATCACTAAGATAAGTCAAAGGTAAAGTTTATTTATTAGAAAACAAACAAAAAACCAAAAAAAAAATAAAAAAAATCACAAAAACCTTTAAAAATCACATAAAAACAATAAAAGACCAAAAATTCGACAAAAAAAGAAGGGGAAAAGAGAAATATTAAAATGCCAAAAAATCCATTAACTCAAAGAAAAATACTTTTAAAAAATCACAAAGTTTTTGTTAGAAGCTGGACACACCCCACGGCAACTAACTACTCGGAAGATTATTATTTTTGTAATTATTCATTCATTGAGGAAAACCTGATTTTTCACTTTGTAAATATTGGGACTTACAGAAGTTTCCAGATTGTATCCCAGTTTTGATAGTTAGATTGAGTAGTTGGTTGATTTTGGAACTATAGGGTTTGAGAATTGTAAGGTATATATACCACTTTTTGACCTTAATAAAAAATCCTTTTGTCATTTTTAAAAACAAGTTTTGAAGTCTGTGAGTGAGCGTACTGTGTACGAGAGAGAGTGTGAGCTTCATCTTGACGCTACGTGTGCACTGGTGGTCGGAATCGAGTGCGAAGAAGTGCAGCGTGTTGCCCCCGACGAGAGTTACGTGCCGATATCTACATTGTGCGCGTATGGTCCGATTTTGCGAGCTCCTTCTACGAGCTTCATCTGGTGATTGGGTGAGCATACGTTGTCCGATTTTGCATTGCAACATATCCACGCGTTCACATTGAGTAGAGCTAAACATTAGGCACTTTAGATTTTGGAAACGAAGACCTGCAAATTTCGGCCAGACATCCTACATGATTTTGCACCAGGTTTTTTGGGTTGGGATTTTGGTTCATAGCCCTTAGGGAGAGCGGCCTATTGGTATTAGTAGGGTCTCCTTCAAGTTTTATGGTGTTTCGAGATTGTTTGATGGGTGTTCGGCTCTAGAAAGCGTTGTAGGAAGTTTCCTCTTATGCACTCTTGAAGGCTGTGACATAGAAAATTGCTAGAGACCTCTGTAGGAATTAGTTAGGAGTCGGTCGAGTGTAGGTTGACACCTTATGCTTGCTTCCACGTGCCTATGGGTCAAGCTTCGTCCTTAGCTGACATTATATGTTAGGTGAGTTCTCGCTATGCTGACGTCTGTCGCGGCGTATCCGTCCAAAATTGGCGCCGCTGTCGGGGACGAAAATCTTAGGTAGGTGACCGAGACTAATCCTTGAGGATAGGGATTTTTGGCTTGCCAAAAGTCTTGTTTTATATTTAGATAGGATCAGAGGGTGGAGGACTCTCTAGGTCTTAGAGGGAGTGTAGGAAGCGTGTGTCTGGCGTAATTCCTTCGACCTAGGTAGATTAGGTAGACCAAGGTAGTTTTAGGTAGTAGTCAGGTTTTTGAGTAGGAATTGGAGTGGTAGAGGCGGTGAGAGGAGAGCATGAGAGTCCCGAGAGGCTAGAAAGCAACCAAAACACCATTATCACCATTTCACATGATGAGTAGGAGTAGAATAAGTAGGACATCATGATTCAGGATCTAGAGCATTTCATGTATGTATACTTGCTTGGTAAAGTCATCACAAGTTTGTAAAAGACACAAAAAGATGCAAAAGTGTGTTTGAAAGCCTAAGAGAAATCCAAAAGTTATTATGAGTGTTTCTGATAGAGCTACAGAACATCAGGAGCATTTCTGTCAGGAAAAAAATTAATTTCAAGCCAGGAGACATCCTACGCGTAGGATGTCTACAGGCTAATCTGGTGGGAATTTTGGGATTTTGAGTTGACCAGTGTGTTCAGAAGGTGGGGTTTACCCTAATTTCAACTGGAAAGTGGAAATTTGACCATATCTTGACAGGATAAGACTAGATAGACTGAAATTGCTAGACATCCTATCCAAATTTTTCCAAAACATTATTTTGAGACCAAAACCATAAAATGGATGCATGAGCATGTCTTGCATGATATATTGAGTGACTGAGAGGGGTTTCACCTCATTTGGGTGAGAAAATTGGGTTCAGAGCAGACTTTAGCACTTTTGACTCAAAAAGGCAAGAACATCTAAAATTGGGGACTTTTGAAATCCAAACCAAAATCTAAGCATACCACTAGGTTAATGACATCAAAGGGAAAATGTGGGTCAAGTTTGGGGTCAAACATGCCAAAAAGACATCCTACACGGGATGTCTTCTGTGTGATTTTGGACTCCAAACCAAATTTTGAGTATACCAAAGTGATCAGCAACTCAAGGGGAGCCTGTTCTTTGAGTTTGAAGCCATTCTGATGAAAAAGATATCCTACGTGTAGGATGTCTTAAGCAAGAAATTGAAGCCAGACATTGACAGTGAGCATAGCAAGGTGTTGTATAGCCTAAGGCAAGCCTCCTAGTCAATTTTGATCCAAATTAGAGTTGATTAGACTGATCAAGATCAGCAACAGGCTGTCGGAACATATTTTTGACTCATTGACCAGCTAATAGGTGTCCAAATCAAAAAGGAAAAACAGCTGTGGGCTCAGGACATCAAGGGGAAACCATAGTGCAAAAATCCAGGCAAAACAAAGCAGGAGACATCCTACGCGTAGGATGTCTATTGGGGCTTACTGAAGAGAAAATTTGACTGGGCTTAGATAGTGAGATTCCCTTTGGCTTAAGGGTTCCAGAACTTCTTTCAGAAGTGAATTTGGACCTTGTTTGTCCATTTGACGGAGCAAGACTGAATTCAGACTTTTTTACGTAAATTGACCAATATCCGAAGGAAGTACAGTTTCAGATTAGCAGACCTAATCCAGAACATCAGTAGTGTATAAAATACAGTAGTGGTTGAGATTAACTCTCCAGTTATACCAATCATTACTAAGATAACCTCTAGCAGATAAATGCTTTGATTCGATTTGCCAAAATTAAACGCTTGTGTACAGGTATATTCAGCAACAAAGCAAGAAGTTGTGTGGAGACTGGTCCTTTGCCATGTGAGTGGTTGGATTTGTGATAAATTGCATTGATAAGTTTGATGAATTTAAGATTAGGAAGATACATTGTTAGAGACCAGAAGGTGGCAGGTGACCAAGGTAGCTTAGTGTCCACCAAAGAGAGTGTAACTCAGGCAAGGTTAGATCCGCTAGCACCGATTATTGAGGAAGGTAGTGATACTGACACTTTGTCAGACAAATCTTTCTTCATGATGGGTAGTCAACAGCCAGGAGGTTTCACATACGACAGACCAATGCCAGGAGGAAGCACCTCCTTGAATCCTTTGAATGATTCCAAACTCACTGTGATCTTCTTACAAGGAACAAACTCAAGGGGAGCCCTAGTCTGTTCTGACTATCGAGGACGCAAGTGCATTTGTATCGAAGAGAGGCCAGCGCAGAGATTGGAGATAATCCGAGTCTATGATGATGGAGATAGATTTCGATACGAAAAGGGGAACCACTATTTAATAGTTAGTAACCCTGAAGATTACAATAGATATGGAGATAACATGGCGAAAGGGAAAATGGTTTCAGAAGCTCAAGAACCGCCACCAAACATTGATCGGCCCGGAGCTATTTTTATGTATGACAAGAAAACAACCAGGGTTCCAATTTATAACGAGAATGTGGGAATCTACAAGCATGAGAGTGAGGGTATAGTCGCTTACTTTCGCAGCAAAGAACCATACGTAAACGAATTAAGCAAAGACAAGGTTCTTTACTTATTCTCTTATGAAACTGCCATGGGGAAGGGTATAGTTTTTGTTGATAGATACTAGCGAGAATACCAACGGATTCTCCCAGAGGAGGTAGAAAGGCCCTAAGACTAAAAAGATATGTTAAGTTCTGTCCTGTGGAAGAACTACCAACTCAGTCCTGACTCATGCTAATATTCATCCAAGGACTAAAGAATGCGGATCTCCAGAAAGACTTACATATGAAAAGGAGCACGACGTTGAATGAGTTGACCAAGGAGGCTCTATACCTTGTGGACAATTGTGCGGTCTACAAAGAGGGGGAGTTCAAGGACTTTGACGACGATTCATCTTCACAACAAAGTGGAAGCAAGTCTTCTAAGACAACACCGAAAGGAGAACTAGCTATAAACTAGGAGCAACTAGTAGATGAAGTGCTAAAAAAGATTAACTTGTATGCCAAACCCCAAGCTAAACAGCCCAAGTGGTGTGCTATTGAACAAAAATGGACAAACTATGGGACCGAGGAATGTTATTATAACAAGGGATATGTGAGAGAGAGACCTTACGCTCCCCAAGCTCCGGTAGCTTCTCCTAGAGTTCCACCGATGCCTAGATATCAAGCAGGTAACCTACCAGGACCTGTAGGTGTAGAAAGACCGCAACCGGTGTTGGGGCAACAACCACCCCTACCAAGATTACGACCACTCGGTATAAGATACACACCAACAGTAACCGAATCAGAGGATAAGTCTTTGGTACCTATGCATGCATATTATGAAGATCCCAATGGATAGGCGGAAAACCCTGTCTATTATCCTCTGGAAGAACCCTCGACAACAGAACCATGGAGCATGATAGGAAATACAAGACCACCAACAACTGCACAGACAGCAGGAGAAGGGAGATATAGTTTAGATGAACGAACATTGTTGTTCATAGCCAACGGAGGCATGGGTGGATAGAGACATGAATAGCAACAAAGAGGAGCTCAAGGAGCACCTCAACAACCCAAGGGACCCTGCTACAAGTGTGGTGGAGACCATTGGCTGAGAGACTGTCCTCATGATGAAATCATTAGAGTCAACGCATATTGCACTGAGTGTGGAGTTACTCATTTGATTCCTGATTTCCCTAAAAACCCGAGCAAAGGAGCAAAAACCACCTTGAACATGCTAGAAATAGTATCTTCCAGTGGAGGGTTGGAAAATGAAACAATCATACCTATTAAGGCAGGAATACGAGCCCAAGCTCAAAGAATGACGAACCAACCCATAGTTGAAGAGCCAAAAACCGATGCCCAAAGTTCAGAAACGAAAGATCAGAGAAGCACTTGGAAAGCTAGAAAGGCGCGTATGAAAGCCAAGAAGGAACGAGAGCAAACAGCTCTATCCAAGGAGTTGAAACATACAAAGGATAGATTAGAGCGGTTAGAGGATCTCGCTAGCTTAAGCTCACACACCACTACAACCATAGCAACTAAGGAAATAGCAGAGCCCAAAAGTGCGGGATCAGGAGGATCTGTACTGGCAGACAAGGTAAATGAGCAGTTGGATGCGCTTCTAAAAGCTTATGAAGCTAGACTCAAAAAGAACCAAGCCCAGGAGCAAAGGTGGATGACCTTTCCATATGCGGAAATTGAAAAAAAAAGGTTGGAAATGTGTAAAAGGATGATCAAAACGGCTCAATCATTGATGGAAAAACTGTTGGGTAAACCTGCAAATTGGCATGAGGCACCAGCTCCAACCCCTATCCAACCAACTTTAGAGGAACATGTAGAGACAAAGGAAAGACTCACTAATGCCTATGAGTCTAGAGGAGAGCCTATCATAGCGCCAAATACAACAGATGAGGCAAGTAACGGGTCCCAACCTAAAATATTGACAGAAATGGCTAAGGACTATAACGGTATAGACGATCTGTGGAAGTAAATCCGTGAGGCCAACGAGGCTAATAGGATGAGTAACCACATGGATAGCATGAGAAAAGAAAAGAATGTAACCTTACCTCCTATTGAAGAATTTGAGGCAAGGTCACAAATGAACTTTGAGATACATTCACAAGGGGGAGACCAAGGATCAATTAGTTCGGGGCACAGCCAACCAGACTCGTTGAGAACTTTACCCTCTTACCTAGGAGAGTATGAAGCCAAGTCCGAAGTGAGAGCAATCCCATCTCAAAGACTTTCTTCTAACAAAGTGATGGATTCACAAGGATTGATTGAGTTATTGTCCACCCCGGTGGCATGCACAATCACATTAGCTGAACTCCTAAGGTTACGACCAAACATGTGGACCACAGTAGGTAAATGCCTAGAAAAATTTGGAGTGAAAGACCCCACCTTGAGGCTACAGGAAGGTATCAGAGAGTTGGAAAAGCCTCAATTAAACACTAGGCCAGTACCATTACACAAGGTTGGAGAGTATTGCGAGGGAGAAGATGGAAACACCACGCTACCAGTAGAATTCCAAGGAGTAGTGTCCAAAGCTATTCTTGACAGTGGAGCGGGAATTGCTATCACCACCAAGGAAATCTGGAAAAAATAGGGAAAACCAGCTTTGAGGGCTACCAGAATAAAATTGCAATTGGAAGATGGGTTCATGGAGAAGCCTCTAGGACTCTTAGAAAAAGTGATTGTCACTTCGTGCGGAATCGAGTATGAGCATACATTTGCAATAGTTGATTTCGACAAAAAGAACAATTATGAGATCATCTTGGGAAGACCATTCATGCGACAATTGAAGATGGTCCAAGATTGGAGTTACGACCACATATACCTCAGACATGGCGAGACAATAACTAAAATACACCTGAAAGACCATAGTTACAAAGATGTGAACCAAACACCTGTGGAAGAGTTTGATTCAGCTACAGTAGCAGGATCGGAACTCGCAGCATGGTTAGGGCAACAAAAAGAGCTATGGATGTGCGGAGCTTCACATTGTGGAAGCTTAAGAAGAGAGGAATGCGTCTTAGAGAGAGCAATTGAGGACAAGGAGTATATTCCGGAACCTTTCTCTGAAGATGCCTTGGAACCTCTAGAATGGGAACACATACTAGCAACATTGGATGTCTGTACCATTACAGATAGTCCAACAACAAAATTTTTCGATAAGGATGGCTATGATGTGCTTCCCTATTACATGGTAAGCATTATACCAGGAGAAGATGAGACGATAGAACCACCAGAACAAGAAGAGTTTTATAACACCTCTGAACATCTGGAAGTAAATGATGATGCAGATAATGAGTGTTCAGACACCTTGAGTGAGCGTGGAAGGGAAGCCGCGAATGTCAAGTTTTATGATTTTGCTAATCAACACCCTAGACACCAGGAACACTATAGGAGGAAACGAGTAGGAAACAAAGCGAGAGAGAACCTGATGCCCAAGATAAAAGATAAAACTCACTATTTGATGCTTGTAAAAGCAGAGGATTGTGTAAAAGATCACATATCAGGAAGATTCTCCAAAGATCGAAGGGAAAGAACGCGAGAGGAAATAAAACAGGAACGAAAAGCTAAAATAGAAACAAAATATCAAAAATAAAAAAAAGAAACAACAAAAGACCAAGAGTGGACCAAACTGGAGCATAAACAGAAATACCAAGAACTGAAATGGTCTTTACGTGAGATATGGACTACTGAAGAAGATAGTGATGGTAAAGGGGAGTCAGAAAAGGGAAACATGAATGTACCATCACACTATCAGAAATTTACCATCCAGGATAGAAAAATCATCATGACACCACCAGTCAGGGAAAGAACCAACCAAGAATCTTACGATGGGCCAGAAAATGCAAAAAGGATAAACCTTGCAGAACCAGGTGAAAAGCCTCAGCCGGTCTATATAGCAAACGATTTAGAGCCTGAAGAAGAAGAACGGCTAACACAACTTCTCAAGAAGTATAAAGATGTGTTTGCATGGTCCTATAAAGACCTCAAAGGAGTTGATCCATCGATATGCCAACATACAATTCCTTTGAAATCAGATGAAAAACCTAGCAAATAACGTCCTTATACATATAATGACACATTTGCTAAATGAATCAAAGAAGAGATTGATAAACTGATGGAAGCTGAATTCATCTATGAAATCGAACATACAGATTGGGTGTCATCCATTGTGGTAGTTCCCAAAAAGAATGGAAAAACGCGAGTGTGTGTAAACCTCAAAAAGGTAAATGGAGCCACCATAAGGGATAATTATCCCTTTCCAATCACAGAACATGTACTTGAACGGGTGGCGGGGAAACAGGCTTATTCCTTTCTGGATGGGTTTTCAGGATACAACCAACTGGCAATAGCAAGGGAGGATCAACACAAAACAACGTTTGCCACATAATGGGGGATTTATGCGTATCGAGTTATGCCTTTTGGCTTAACAAGAATATTCTTAGAAATTTACATGGATGATCTATGTATACACTCTCTTCTACGAGAGGAACATATTGACCATTTGCAAAAGGTCTTTGAAAAATGCAGGACATATTGAATTTGTCTTAACCCGGAAAAGTGTATATTCATGGTTAAGCAAGGCCGCATCTTAGGACACATTGTCTCAAGAAATGGCATAACCACTGACCTAGACAAAGTCAAAGTCAGTGTAGACCTACCCAGGCCTACTAATGCGAAACAAGTGCAATCCTTCATGGGACACTGCGGATATTATCGAAGATTCATATACATGTATGCGGTTATCGCACAACCTCTGTATCATTTGCTAGTCAATTTCGATTGGACCGAGGAGTGTGAAACTTCATTCCAAAAGCTGAAGGAAAACCTTATATCAGCACCTGTACTGAAGGTACCAGATTGGGAAAAGATATTCCATGTTCACATTGATGCTTCTGCATATGCCATTGGAAGTATTTTGGCTCAACCTAGAGATGGAACAATGGATTTTCTAGTTTGTTATGCGAGCCGACAGCTAAACAGTGCAGAAAAGAACTACACAACCACCGAGCGGGAAGGGTTAGGAATGATTTATGCTGTAAAGAAATTTCGGCATTATTTACTCGCAAAAAAATTTGTGTTCTTCACAGATCATCAAGCTCTTTTGTATCTGGTAAATAAACCATGCAATACAGGGAGAATTGTACACTGGTTTATTATATTGCTAGAGTTTGATTTCACAGTGGTGGTCAAAAAGGGTAAATAAAACCCATCTACGAGTGGATCATCTTTCAAGGATACACAACGGGGAAGCTCCTGAAGGAGTAGATGATGACATACCAGATGCTTATCTTTTCAATGTTGAATTGGTACCCAAACGGTCTCAAGAAATTGTTAGCATTCCTTTCTTTAGATGTGGGTTTGATAATATGGAATGCAGTTACAAACAAAAAACGATTTGATAATATGGAATAAAATTACAAACAACAAACGATTCGACAAACAAAAACTTCCAGTTGATAGCAGGACGGCTGTATCATCTAGGATCGGACCACATCCTACGATTATGTATAAGTCCGGAAGAATTTGAGTGCTACCTTGAAGAAGCACATGTCCAGGATTGTGCATTTCATTGTTCAACAGGGAAAACACACCAGAGACTGAAACAGTTAGGGGTTTATTGGCCAACTATGTATGCGGACTCACATTTTTATGTTACCAATTGTACTATATGTAGTGCCAAAAGACCAGTGGATCACGCGACATTGTTTCAGGTAAACATTGCACCTGCATGGAGTCAATATATAATTGATTTCTTAACCACCAGGATGTTCCCTGAGAACATCACAAGCGCACGAAAAAAAGCTATAGAGCTGGAAGATCGTGACTTTCAGTTAATTGGAAACCAACTCTATAAGCGAGGAAAGGACAATCAACGTAGAATCTGTGCAAGTGAAAGCGAATACCTGCTGATTCTAGAACATGCACATAGCGGAATAAGTGGAGGCCATTTTTCGGGAGATAAGACGACAAAAATTGTCTTAACCGCAGGAATTTGGTGGCCTACATTGCACATGGAGGCTAAAGAGTTTGTAAAGCGTTGTGACGCATGTCAGCGCACCAAGGTGCCAATAAAAAGAGATGAGATGCCACTACGGCCTATGATGGGAGCAAGAGCATTTGCAAAATGGGGCATTAATTTTGTGGGACCTATCTCACCCCCTGCATATCGCACCCATACCCAATATATCATTGTGGCTACGGACTATCTCACAAAATGGATCAAAGCCAAGGCAACACAAAAAGCAGATGCACGCACCACTACACAATTTTTGTATGAGAATGTTTTTGTACTTTACGGGTTACCAATAGAAATTGTTAGTGACCGTGGGACACATTTTCTCAATAAAGTCATTGAATATCTACTAGAAGAATTCATGGTCATACATAAGAAATCTGCACCATACCATCCACAGGCAAATGGACAAGCTGAGGCCACAAATAAAACATTATGCACGGTTCTCACTAAAATAGTGTCAGAATCAAGAACAGATTGGGATCAGCAGCTACACTTAACACTATGGGCATATAGGGTAGCTTACAAAACATCAATAGGAACAACACCGTACAACATGGTGTTTGGCCTAAATGCTATACTCCCCATAGAGTTTTTAATTCCAACTCTACAAGTAGCAAAACACTTAGAATGGACAGGGCATGAGCTCTCTTCAAGAATAGATGATCTTGAAAAGCTAGAGGAACTCCGCTTGAGAGCTGTAGCTTCAATCTATGCTAAAAAGATAAGACAAAAAGAGTTTTTTGACAAACATGTGCGCACTAAAGAGTTCAAAACAGGTGATTACGTACTTGTTTATATGTTGAAGCAACATGCCAAGAAAATTAAAAGCAAGGGATGGGACCGTTTGTGATTAGTGATCTATCACAAAGTGGACCTGTCAAGCTTGCTACATTAGCAGGTGAAAAAATGCCAAACTGGATTAGTGGATGTCGACTGAAGAAATATCATCTACCACTCACATAGGAGATGCTCCAACAAATTCATCAAGGAAAACAACGAATGAGGGAAAAACAGTGAGTACTCGAGGAAGCTCAAGCAGAGGGAAAAGAACACATTACAAAACGAAGACTTCTGCGACAACAACAACAAAGTGGCGCACCATTGCGAATCAATGCCATTCGAATGACGACGTTGGATAAAGACATAGTGGGGCCAATAATTGCAGTCAAAGTGGGCAGCGATCAAGTTGAATCGATAGCATTGCTTGATTTTGGAGCCCAAGCCAATTTGATCTCTTACGGATTATACCAACAGCTCAAATCCACAGGTCAACTTCATCCTACTCCTCAAGTGCTGGAAAGTAGTACATCACACCCGTTGAAAACATTGGGATGGACTATATTGCATGTACAAATACATCAATATATTTACCCACACAAATTCTATGTGGTGGAGGATGAAAGCACACAACACCCAATGATGTTGGGACAACCTTGGCAAAAAGAGTACAATGTAGAGATAGATTGGAATGCGAATGTAGTCAAAATTCAGCATGGACAAGAACAACAGGTGATAGCATTTGCTCAGCAATACCGAAATAATCAGCCAAGCAATGCAATCACTGGAAAAAGAGCCAAAAGCAAGAATGCCACCAAAGAACAACATGATACCCGAGACCAACAGACAGGTAAAAGCCAACCATGTTAATTATAGACATACGAAGTCACCGGCCGCAATGCAAAGATCTAGGTTACCAAAACAAGGGAAACAAGTATGGATGCGGAAGGATAGAAGTGACATGGCAGACAAACAACAATGCAACAAAAGAATTCAACCAAAGAAGATAGTTCAACCAAAAACCAAGGGCATAAAACAAATATGGATCCCAAAGAGAATGCTCAACCAGAACCCAAATGTCACTCGCATTTGGATACCAAAACAAAAGCAAAAGGAACTCCCTTTAGTACAAGCAACAACGGAAGGTAGACAACTGCATTTGAAAAAAGGCAACCGACTTATGTGGATGCCAATCAGCAACAACACAGTGGCAACAAAGGAAGTAGCAAAACATCTACAAAAACCGGCAGAAACAAAATACCAATGGAAAGCAAAGGAAATACGGCCCACGGCTATTCCGGCCAAGACAATCCTCTCCATAGAAACAACTACGGCTCTATCAACAGTGTCGGCAAAGCAATTGCCTTTTGCAAAAAAGACAATTAAACAGAGAGCAGTAGAGTTACAGCTGTTACTTGCAAAGAAAATAGGAAACCTCGACGGCGAATGCCAATAAGCATCTTGCTTATTCCCTTCTCTTGTACATCATTAATGTTTCCATGCATTGACCGAGTATGCATAAAATAGGTCTACATTAATTGGCCAAGCATTAGCACAAATTTTCAAACCTATGTACGGCACATACTCCGAGGCAATACCTTGTCGTCCGGGAGGACTCCGGCTAGGAGGGAGGGAGGCATTCTCAAATGCGGAACCAATAGCAGAAAGAGCAAAAAAGGGCATGATTTTTGACTATTTTAAGAGTTGTTGTTTGATTGCGAAATATTATGGACTAACCCAAGTACATATGTCCTTATACAGCATGTATCTATAGGTATATGGGGCCAAATGCCAAATCAAGCCCCTAGGTGTGTGTATATAAGTAGAAATAGCCATTTTTAGGAAAAAATATTGGTAAAACGGAGAAATCTGACCATAAAAATTGCATGTGAGTGTATATAATGTTTTGCGCGGTGATGTTTGTGTTTTATTATGATTTTTGGGGATTTTGTGGGTTTGATTTGTTGCTAATTTTTGACAGAAAAACTTCAAAAATACAAAAAGCTGGTGAAAAACGATCGTAATGAAAAACAAAAAATATGGGGATATGACTATAGGACAACCTATGGTATAGTGGGGGTGCAATTATGAGACTGGAGCGGAAAGCGTGTTTTGGCCAAGTTTTGACCAAAATGCCGAATTTCTGGTAAACAGAGCAAATGAAGTCCAAATCAAGAAAGATACCGCATCTCGCAAGAAGATAGGAGCACATGTCAAATTTCATGAAAAGTGGTTCGGGGACCTCCATTATAAGAAATTTTCACCTCATTTTTAGCTCATTCTCACTATTGACTTTGTGGAGAGAGCTTCTGCCACCTAGAGCGGACGGACCTTCCAGCAGCTTCTACGACGCGCACGACTATCCGACGAGCTCCAAACATGAGAGGATCTATGGCAGCTGCGAAGTCACTAGAAAAGAAGAAAAGAATGACCATCAAGGATTACCTAGAAGAAGTGGAGCCCTTAGTCATACCAGAAGGAACACTAAAGCCCACCAACACGTGGATCCAAGAAGATTTGTTAGAGTCCAACAACCTAAAGATCTACCAAGGAGTATTCAAAGACACTGAAGGCAATGTGATCGAGCTACCGATGTTTCCGCGAGAACTCAATGAGTTCGTAAGAAGCAAGATGGCCGGGTACTTGGAGAAGATTGATCTCCACAACTACTTTGAAGCAATGCCGGCAGGGGTGGACATAAAGAGAGTCTGGGAGTTTGTGACAACCATCAAGGAAGATGGAGTGGCCAAAGTAACAGATCTACAAGGCAGACTAGAAACACAAATAATCATCACTGAGCAGGTTGTAGCAGATTCACTAGACCTCTCCAACAAGGGGGATAGTGTAACGAAAAGAAGGGATGAGGTTAAGGTGTACAATGAGAAGAAAGGAAACTACACCTTTGAAGATATTGCCAACCCAAGAGTGACAATCATGAGCCAGTTGTACAACCAATACTTCCACATGTGTACGAAGAGGCCACAGAAGTACAGAATGCCACCGGGTGTAATTGCCACGACATTCACTTGGGCAATGATGAAAGGCACCCCAAAGATAATCAATTATGCAGCGTATATACATGACAACCTAGTAAATATGGGTAACAAGAAGCCAACATATATTTTGCTATGAGAACTAATCACAAAGGTGATTTATGGGGAACTACAGGCAAAAGGAAGATGACCTGACCCCTCGTCTCAGAACGACTGGCTGAGGCTAAAAGAAGACAAAGAGGATGAGCCAGAAAGAGCACCAAGGGTTGCTACAAGACTGAAAGACGGCTAGAGCCTGTTCAAGAGGAGCAGCCAGAGCAAAAGAAAGGAAAGAAGGAATTTGCCCAAGTGTCTGCAAAAGAAACAAGGTCACAAAAAGCGGCAAGATTAGAGAGGCTAATGGAGACTTCAGAGCAGAGAGAGCCCTTAAGGGTGATTTAAGTGAACTTTGGAAGCCTTCTCTAGAAGCTATGTTGGGATCATCCTAAAGAGTGCAACGAGACAGATTCGAGGATTATATCAAGACTTTTGAGATTCTTGATGCTGCATCAGAGAACATACCGCATGTCCCTTTCATAGAGGAAGAAGTGGAGCAAATACGGCAGAAACTGCTAGATGAGCAAGAGAGCCAAGAGAGAGAAAGAAAACTAAAGCAGACAGAGATTTAAAGGGCAAGCCTACATCTCTACCGGCCAGCCCTAAACCCATCCCACAACCCTCACCACCGCCCTCACCACCTCCTAGCAACCCTCCACAAGAAGATAAAGAGGCTGAAGACAAACCAGAAGAACGGGAAGAGGCCCAGCAAGAGCAGAGCCAGGAGCCAAAGCCAAAGGAAGAGGCTAAGCCTCAAAGTGAGCGACAAGAGTCGAATGATTCCTATCACACATTTTTGGACCTACTATAGCTGCAGGATACACAAAGGAAGAAGCTGCCACACTCGCATTCGACTTGGCAAGCATAGGGCCTAAAGAACAAATGCAAGGCATCCGGTTAATAGAACTAAAAGACATTGCCATAGATACAGTGGATCTGCACCCGCCCTCCAACGACTAGGACGTGTGACGAAGCTAACCGGGTTGAGAGCGCAGTCCATGGCTTCAGAAAGTGAGATGAAAACTCTCAAGGACGCTGAAGTGAAGATTAGGATGGAAGTAGACACTCTACAAGGACAAAGCCAAAGGCAGAAAGAGAGGGAAGCTGAGCTATAGGCTAGCCTAGCAAGGGCATTACAAAGATGCCAGGCAATGGAGGAAGAAAATCAAGCAGTAGCAAAAAGAATGCAAGGAGTTGAAGAGGAATGTCAGCAGCTCAGCAAATCATGGATAGATACCGAGTGGGAAAGGGATAACTTGACCCTACAGCTGGATGAGGAATCTAAAGAAGTTGAAGCCATGAGAAATGCCAAATAAAAGAGGAGATATATCAAGAAGCCAGCCAGGATGAGGTCCTCGAGCTCAAGGACTAGCTCAAAGTGAAAGATCAAACCAGAGCAAGCGGAAACAGAAAAACAGAAACTCCTAAGGCAGATAGAGGAGTTGAAAGGAGAGAAAGCAGGAGAGCAAGAGGGCATAGGGCCAACAACCAATGAGGGCATTGATTTAGAAAATGTGGCAGATCCGGTGGACACGCCTATGCAAGAGGAAATCCTAGAAGGATCCTCTCAAGAGCCACAGGACTTAACACAGGAAGAGGAAGAAAAGTTGCGTAAAGCAATAGAGGTGGAGATCAGAGAGACATCAAAGGAAGACTTGGAGTGGGAGCAGAGGGTTTGCAAGTCCATGACCATCCAGAAGATCGACGCCGACAACCTTAGGCGCGAATGGCTTCAACCCTCTCTCCCATATCCATTGCTGAAATATGAAGCAGCCACCATCAACAAGCGGATAAGAGAAGAGCCGACCGTACCACCTTACAATGCAAATATCTCACAACCAGAAGGGGTCAGGCTAATTGTTGATTCTCAGCCAAAATGGAGGAAGGCCTGGCTCACAAAGTACCCACAATACCTAATCCACTTGGTAGAGGCACCGAATATCAGAGACAACCTCAGCTTTTTTCCTCTACCAAGGATCAGGACGTGGAAAGCCCAGGAGATCTTGCAAAGGAGCCAACCCACTTGGCTGAATTACCCTAAGCTGCCGGGCTTGAAGGCAGGTGAGAGAATAAGTGTCCAATACATGGTGAAAACCTTAACGGGCGCCATCAAATTGTTCACTGGATCACCTAACCTTACGTGCATCATGATGAAGAAAATCTGCAAAACCCTCTTAGCAGTATTTGAGACTTTCAAGCCAGGCCAGGTGACAGACAGTATCTTTTTCTTCCAAGATACTTACAGATGTGGTTATGATCTATCTGGTCAGCCTTCCAAGGAGGTGATACACGCGCTGTATCAAAGGATAATGTTTCTACCATACTATCACCTCCAGGCCTTTGAAGAAGCGTTCTACATCGGCTTCTTCACAATAAACACAGATATTTTTGGCCCAACAATGATGAACTTGGATGCAAGATACGAATCACTAATCAAGATGTGCGAGACCATACGATGAAGAAGCGGATTAGCGGCCATGTCGGGGATGACTTGAGCAAGGAGGGGGGGAGTGTTAGAAGCTGGACACACCCCACGGCAACTAACTACTAGGAAGAATATTATTTTTGTAATTATTCATTTATTGAGGAAAACCCGATTTTTCACCTTGTAAATATTGGGACTTACAGGAGTTTCCAGATTGTATCCCAGTTTTGATAGTTAGATTGAGTAGTTGGTTGATTTTGGAACTTTAGGGTTTGAGAATTTTTAAGGTATATATACCACTTTTTGACCTTAATAAAAAACCCTTTTGTCATTTTTAAAAACAAGTTTTGAAGTCTGTGAGTGAGCGTACTGTGTACGAGAGAGAGTGTGAGCTTCATCTTGACGCTACGTGTGCACTGGTGGTTGCAATTGAGTGCGGAGAAGTGCAGCGTGTTGCCCCCGACGAGAGCTACGCGCAAAACCGGACCGTACGTCTACATTGCGCGTACGGTCTGGTTTTGCGAGCTCCTTCTACGAGCTTCATGTGGTGATTGGGTGAACATACGTTGTCCGATTTTTCATTGCAACATATCCAGGCGTTCACATTGAGTAGAGCTACACATTAGGAACTTTAGGTTTTGGAAACGAAGACCTGCAAATTTCGGCGAGACATCCTACGTGATTTTGCACCGGGTGTTTTGGGTTGGGATTTTGGTTCATAGACCTTAGGGAGAGCGGCCTATTGGTATTAGTAGGGTCTCCTTCAAGTTCTATGGTGTTTTGAGATTGTTTGATGGGTGTTCGGCTCTAGGAAGCGTTGTAGGAAGTTTCCTCTTATGCACTCTTGAAGGCTGTGACTTAGAAAATTGGTAGAGACCTCTCTAGGAATTAGTTAGGAGTCGGTCGAGTGTAGGTTGACACCTTATGCTTGCTTCCATGCGCCTGCGGGTCGAGCTTCGTCCTTAGCTGACATTATATGTTAGGTGAGTTCTCGCTGTGCTGACGTCCGTCGCGGCGTATCCGTCCAACAGTTTTTAAAAAAATAAATCTCACCAAAAACTTAAAAAATAAAAACCTCACACAAAATTCTTTAAAAAATAAAAAATTGATCAAATAAATCACAAAAAAATTGTAAAATTCAAAAACACTCAAAAAATCTATTAAAAAATTAAAACAAATCACCAAAAAACTCTAAAAAATTTAAAAAAAATTCAAAAATGCAAAAAAATAATAGAAATAAGAGTCAGAAAAGGAAAAAAAAGACAAAAAAGCCGCCAAAAATTCACACTCCAAGCAAGTTGTCAAAAATCGAACGAGACAATTAGAGAAAGCCAGAAACAAACAAAAAACGTGAAAAACTAAGCAAATCGAGTAGTAAGCCGATCTTGAAATTCAATTTTTTTCGAAAAAAGCAAAATCAAGAAGTTTGAAACCAAACGATCAAAACCCATCAAAATGGAATTGAGCACATAAAAGTACAGTTCGAAACAGATTTTCAGTTTAAAAAAAGCCATTAGGGTCGTTTCACGTGTGGAAATTGCGACTCGGCACTAAAAATAGCAGATTTTGGGTGAAAAATAGCAAGAGCGAGTTGCAAAACTCATGTGAGTTTAAAATTTGGACCTCGAAATAAGGAAATCATCAACAAAAAATTGATAATCATTCAAGCCAAGATCATCACAGCTGTAGCCAAGTTCTGAAAGGTGTTGCCATAATTCAATCAAAAAGCTAAAAGTGATCGTGCACGCTAGAAATTGGCTAGTGCAAGTAACTGCATTGCAAATTGAGCAAGTTAGGCTATTCAAGGCCCAAATTTTCATCATTTCAAAGGCTGTAATCAATTCTGACACTTTTGAGCTAGAGTTAATCAACTCTTCTGAGTTTGTAGAGCAAACAACTGCCAAAATTGCTTTGCCAAAAGGAGTCTTATCAAGCTTGAGCGGGAGTAATTCTGCTTATCACACTACAACAAAAAAACGTGTTATCGACGCAGATATCGACGCGGCCCGTCACTATGCGCGTCGCTGTGAAACCAGTCACTATTAGCGACGCGGATAGCGACGACCATAGAAGAATTTTTTTTTCTTGGACAGAGGACTGATAGCGTGGCCTGTGCCCAGTTAAAAGATGGACACAGCCACAGCCAGTCTTTCTGCCCTCTGTCCAAGAAAGCGAGCAGCACCAAAATATCAACCATGCTCCCGCGCGCATAAATTTCGGCAGAGTTCCCTTTGTTTTTACATAAACTTTTTTAAAAAAACCATATCATGTATACGCCTCCTACATGCTATCCATGTAGGATCTCACATGAGATTTAAGGCCAATGAAAGACAACCATACCAACTGAAAAGCATAGCCATAACTTAAAAGCATAACCATAACGAACCATAACCATAACTTAAAAGCATAACCATAATGAACCATAACCATAACTTAAAAGCATAACCATAACGAACCATAACCATAACTTAAAACCATAACCGGCTATAACCACTTTGAGCAAAACCATAATGCAGATAACCATAACCATAAACAAAATTAACAATAACCATAAGCATAACCAGAAAGAGAAACAATAACTGTCTATACAATGACAATGACAATAATCATAACCATAAGGGAAACAATAACTGTCAGAACACGAACTGTTTGTACAAAAAAGAGACACAGAAGCGTGTCTGTGTCTCACAAAGCATATAGATGAAATCTAGTCGACTAATGACTAGACGTCGCAACCTGCACATTGGACAACTCACAAAATTAGTATTGATATTACTTCACATATACTGACTTAATTAAATCAACTCATACATATTAACGTCTCACCTCAAGCGATCAGCGAGACTGTAAGGCCTCCCAGTCTACAGGCTCTCATGAAGCTTCAAGATCATTCAGTACTTCATAGATACCTCTGCGATATCCATCTGACTCCTCCTCGCGTGATGGAGCTCGATGCATCGCAAGATTCTGCGTTTATACAAAAATCAAAGTAGTAAGAATACATGATTCATCGCGTTTTAAAAAATGCCATAGTTAAGATTGGATTAGAAACTCACAAACTCATAGCGAAAGGTGTCCAAGCCTCCGTTGCCAAGATGAGATGTCCCCCTAGTCATCTGTCGTACCTGCGCGGCCTCACGCTGCTGTCTAAACCGCGTGGCCGCTGTCTGCTCATCCTCCCTGATTTGCAGCCACGTCGTGTGTGGGATGCCTGAAGGCTTCGGCGAGCAGGTCCTGAAAGCCTTCCGAGTTGCATCTCGTCGATGTTTGATGGTGTCCCGTGCAACACCCTTGATCCACCGCGCCGAAACAACGGAAGAACCTGGAGCAGGCTGGTACTCTCTCAGGATGGTCTCCACTATGTAATTGACTTTTTCCTTTTCTTGCTGATCCCAAGACGTGAGAATGCTGGTCGAAAACTGCAGCTCCACGAGCTGGCGAATCCGCTGTCGCATCTCAGTCCCGACTCTATCCATGTCAACAAAACAATCTTCTCGTATAGTATAGAGCTTAGAGGCACTAGGATCGTGTGCCCCCCAAGGTGTCCGAGGTGTGCCAAGAGGTGTGTCGAGAGGTGTGCCTGGGTAAGACGGGGGTCGTGAGCGAGGAGGGGTCGAAGCATCTGTGGACCCTCCTCCACAGCAACCACCACCTCCACCTAACGATCGCCGAGATCGGCGAGTGCGCCTGTGCTGCGGAGATGAGCATGTACCCGCCTCTGCCCCACCCCTAGGTGTCGAAGCGGCCGTGATGGGAGAAGAAGGCATCGTACCCATAGGCGTCCTGAACCCCGTAGGCGTCCCCCCCCCCCCTAGGTGTCGGACCCTCGGGTGTGAAGCCCGGAGGCATAGTACGCGTGCCTCTGGCTACCCAGTACTAAGAAGCCTCTGCCATCTTAGCAGGCGTCATCCGTGTAACGAAGCCCATGAATGCATCTGCACTCATGGAAGCGGGATCTGGAATCTCGTCTGCCATACTAAAGTCCTGCACAAAGAAAGTAAAATAAAGCGTCAGAACACAGTTGTTTAAATTAACTTTAAGCTTAATTTTAAATCAAAGTCTTCACACAAACACTTACAGGCCTAGGCCTCGACGAGTGAGGCATCATCGATAAGATCTTGCACCGTATCATCGTCTATTTCTAATTGCAAACATAACTCTGCCCCAACTCGTTCTGGCAGATTGTCTTCATCCATTGCATCTTCATCTACAAGTGTCAATTCTGGCTCGTCTGCATCATCCCTCGTATATCTGTTAGCTTCCTCTGCCATACCTTCGTCCATCTCATCTAACGTCACAGTAGTATGGACGTCGTCTGACTGACTTTCCTCTAGGAGATCTTGCCCTTCAAATACTTGTTTATTTCTTGGAGCAACCTGAACCACAAACCACCATTGTCTCTCTCGAGGGTCCGGTACAAAGACCACTTGCTTGCAATGTTCGGGGAGAGAAAATGTGTCTCTCGCATCTGTCCAAGTCTTTGTAGAATCTATTTTCACAAGTTTGTTTCCATCTCTGCGTACCGTTGCATTGCAACCAGAAGTAATCACCTTGAACCACTTCACATCCAACAAAAACATCTCAAACCGCTTGAAGCTTACTTTCAGGATATCTGACACCAGACCACAGTAATCTAGGTTGCTAGTGCTCTCATTCGTGTCTCTAGCACTGGCCCTACTCTTTTGCATGAAACTAACCATTACCCCACTGTCAAACGTGTTTCTTCTGTCAACTTGTTGTGTTCTAAAATGCTTTCCATACGACCACAATGCCATGTATGTATGATACTTCCAGTCACATCCAATAGCCAGCTCTTCCTCTTCTAGAGATATGGGTTCTCCGATCTGTGGAGCTGCTCTCACTGTCTTGTCCAACCATGCCATTGTAGGGAATTTAGGTAGAGGAGCGAGATAGTCTGGCAAGGGTAAGCCTCTAGTCGTTCGACTTTGCCTAAAATCCTGTCGCTCTAGATTGCGTCTCTCTTTCTCTTCTTCGTACCTTTCAAGCTATTTTTGCATCGGCGCTGAATTTAGTATACAGAACTTCATGATCTTTTCTCGCATGGCCAGGTTCATTTTCTTCGGCACCCCTTGCCATTGCGGCTCCTCTCCCACCAGTCTTGCATCCTCCTCATCGCTCCACAGTCGAGGAATTTTTGGGTCAGAAACGGATAGAAATTCGGTCCTCAATACAAGAGACTCTTGCACCAGCCATTCTTCTGCCATGCTCCCCTCTGGACGCGCTTTTTGGCGAACAAAACCCTTAAGTGTTTTCATGAACTGCTCTAGAAAGAACATCCAACGATTGTGGACTGTACCTGCCACTACAACCTCATCTACTACATGGACGAGCAAGTGCATTTGGATAGTTAGGCAGCTCGTGGGTAGATACTTCTCAATCATGCAAACTGCCTCAATGGAGTTAGCCCTTGCGACTGCAATAGATTCCTCTTGTATCTCCTTGGAAGAGATCCACCGCACTAGCTCTGAAATCTTGTATATGCAGGTCCGCACTTCCTCCGTTAAACACCCCTTGATCGCAATTGGAAGAATGAATTGTAAGAACTTATGCGAGTCGTGCGATTTCAACCCTGACAGTTGATCGTTATGGGTGAATGCTGTCTTGAGACATCGCATATATCTTGTTGGCGTCCTGAACTCTCAAATCACCCTTTTCACTTGTCGCTCTTTGTTTTTTAGCAATACCCATGGCGCTCTTGGAAGTTTTGTTTGACCAGCTGCATTGGTGAAAGGCCACAGCTCTGGAATCTTTCCAACCGACTGCAAATCATCTCGTGAAGCTTGATTGTCTTTCATTCCCATGATTGTCTTCCAGAGGAGCTCTCCCACATTCTTGAATATATGCATTGGATCCAGCAAATGGTTAATTAGTAGATCGCCCCAGTACGGCAACGTATGGAGAATGGACAAACGTTTCATTCCTGGAACAGGTTGCCCCTCATGTTGCTCCCATCGGCGACGCCACTCTTGTACATGCATAGGACGACATTCGACGCGACCAAGCTGGCCTTCGCGCAAGTGATGGCCATCTGGAAGATAACGGTGGTGGCCTTGATAAATTGTCTTTTGAAGAGAGGTAGAATAGCGCACATCCAAAGACTGCCCACAAATTGGACATGCATTGTATCCCGAAGTTGTTAGTCCTGCATATATCAAAGCATGAATCAGGCCAAGGCAAAGGCTTGCGAATAGCGAGAATTTTGTAAATCAATAACCATTACCAGAAGCTTCTCCGTATCCTGGCCAATCATGCAGAGTCCACATAAGAAGTCCATGGATACTTGCATGCTGTTGTCCTACTGGTTCAACCGCATCTGTTATGTCTATCCCATGCCATAACTCCTGGAGCTCGTCAACTAGTGGAGCTAGATAAACATCCATGTTTTTTGCTTTGAACTTACCAGGTACAATCAAGCTTAAAATCAAATGACCCTTCTTGATAGCAAGCCACGGCGGGAGGTTGTAATTGATAAGGCACACATGCCAAGTGCCCCATGAGGAGCTTCTCAAGCCAAATGGATTGACTCCATCCATTGCCATGCCCAAACGCAAATTGCGTGGTTCACTCTTAAAATGTGACCAGGTATCTTCAATGTGCCTCCAAGCCTTCGAATCAACGGGCACCCTAAATTTTGCGTCAGTGGATCTATTTATAGAATGCCACCACATCAACTTTGCAATGGAACCACAACGAAACATGCTTTTTATCCTAGGAATAATAGGGAAATGCTGCAACACTTTAGCTGGCACTGTCTTGCCAACTGCATCTTGTTTGTAGCGCATTGCTCCACACTTAGGACACGACAGAAAATCTACGAATTCATTGCGAAAAAGAATGCAATCATTTGGACATGCATGAATCTTGTTGTAGTCCAAGCCAACTGAGGCCAGAAGTTGCTTTGCGTCTGGCCTGGAGGGAGGCATTTCATTGCCAGCCGGGAGAAGTTGCTCCCGCAATAACCTGTTTAAGCCACATTAAATTAAAATTAAAGCTCTCCGAGCACATCACCGTTGCAATCGAAAAATCTCTTTTGTAAATTATATACTTAAACAAAGCAGTGACGCTTGCATCTGACCACCCGTACGCTGACTGAAGATTCAAAAATGCCAGACAAGTATGAAGCACAGATATTTTGGCGCCTTCATAGATTGGTTGATGTGCCAACTTTCTCAACATGTCTTCAGGAGATAGGCGCACGGCTTCTGGTGCTGCTTCGTTCGCGTTCTCCTCGCTTGTTTGGAAGAAGGCATCCAGCATCTCCTCCATGCCGTCGTCTTCTGTCTGTAAGCCCTTTTCTGCTTCCATCCGTGGCTCTATATTGTTCGGACCTTCACGCATAATCTTTTTTCTCTCTCTCAGATTTAGGTGCTATGTCGCGGAAATCAATGCCCGTTCCGTAGGAGTCGTATCGCAGATTCTGTACGGTTTCTCTAGCAAACTCTCTGTACTTGTGCACATGCTCATTACATATCCTACGCTTGCGCAGAATTTGATATTTGCAGAGCGTGCACGAGCATGCAATCTTTTCCTCCATGTTAGTTGATGACGTTGCCATCTACAATGATTATGAATGTTGTTTTAATATATATATATATATATTGATAGCCGTTTTTTGGCTCTTTGTAATTACCACAGTGAGTTACCTCACCCTACCAAAATCACCCAAACACTGTGGCTATCCTTACCATTTCACTGTACATAGGCGTGCGTGAGTCACGGGACTTTTCCCATATCTTCTTAAAAAACCCTCAATTAGCTAGTCATTGGGCTAGTTGAGCCAAAAAAAAAATAAAAAATATAAGTATATTATGGCCCATGTGTATGTAAATATTTCTTTATATATAGGGCCTAAATAAAAGATTTTTTCATAATTATTTTGGTATTTATTTAAATATTTCTACCTAGGTGTGTGTTATTTATGCTCTGTACATTGCCTCACCATTACCACAATTTTTTCTTACCATTTTTCATACTCTTTATTCCATATAGAAATATTTTCATGTAAGCTTCTCTTATATTTGGTGTAACTCCACCCCAACAAAATCCAAAAAACCTAGTTTTATTTATGTGTATATTTTTTCACTATTTTGATTTTTCCCTTCCTACATCTATTTTGTTTTTTTTCTAAAAAATTAGAACACCAAAAATATTTATGTTTTTATGGTAGCCTCATAATGAGAGAGATTTCTTTTGACCCCTTTATATTTTTTCCACTTATATTATTTATATTTGACATGTACATATTTTTTAGATCCCTCAATATTTGATTTTCTTAGTTGTACTATTCACTTATATCCTAATCTCAACAATATCTTCAATTATAGACCTACCAAATAAGGTCAAGGGTAGGTGGCATGCATACATGCACTATGGAGGGCTCACTCTTGGAGGTATTCAAAAGAATCATCCAAAGAAGGACCCCACAAGGACCTTTGCAGTGGAAAAAAACGGTCGGTTTTGCTGAATTTTTAAAGTTCACTTGCTCTCCGAATTTGAAAAGGTGATACAAACAAAAGTTGTAGCTCGTGGGCTGAACTTTTGCCTCAAATTTTTTCATATGTTTTTGAGCTACGATCTGTGAGCTATGATTTTTTTAGTGGACCTCAGTTTTCCCATGCTATGCAGCCACACTCTCTCTTCCACTTTATCATTTTCCTCTTTCACACACACTTCTCCACTCATCATCCCCATCTCTCTCACCACTCCTCTCTGCACACTACTCACCTTCTCCTCAACCTTGAAGAATAAGAGAAACCATGGTGAACTCATACCTCCCACACACAATTCCATTCCAAAATTGACCACCTAGTCTCATTTTTCCTCCTCCAAATTACCCATATCTATAAAAAAAACCACAAAATTCAGCCTCTTCTCTTAAAAGACAGCATCATGGTGGTTGAGTGGACCGTCAACAAGCGTCAAAATCGGCCCTACTCAAGACACTTGGAGCATCAACCTTGTAAGAAATCCACCTTTTCTTACCTCTTAAGAGTTTTTCTTCCTTATTTGTATCCTACATGGATACTCCCATTGTAAATATCCAATTCCATTTGTAAATTAATATTAACTCTACTAACACTAACCCACTATGAAAAGTCCTATCACCTCCATTTCTCTCCTCTCTCTTTCCCCACCAACTTCTTGATAATTCCAAGCAAAAGAAATTAGATAAATTGCTGAAAATCTAACCCAACCATGGTTAGAGGAGTAACCCTAGCCTTCAAAATTGCTATAAAAGGAGGGTGTAGCTAGCACAAAAGGGGGAGCCATAAGCAAGAGCACTATGCTATAGCTTGAGAAGCCAAGCTCAACCTCTCTAGAAGGAGCTCTTGAGTGGAAGCTCATTGTCTTATGCATGTGCATGTGTTGTAATAGGAGATTAGCAAGGGAACTCTATGCCATTGTAAGAGAGAGAGTGATCACTCAATTGAGAGTAGGAAATCTATCATTTCTCCTACTAGTGTAAGCTCAAAATTTGCTGAATCAAGGAGGGTGGATTTGGACTAAGCTTGGATATTTGTCTCCCTTCCAACGTGAAGTAATGGACAACAATGATGTGTAAGTGTCTTGGTGTTTTTTGTTAAGTTCTTGATAGCTTGTCTCTGGTGTTGTCATCAATCTAGCCATAAATCCCACATACTGTAAGAGGGCGACAGGGTGGAGAGGACTCCCCTGGCCTTAAGACAGTGATTGGGGTGGATTTTCTTGTGATGTGTTGTGGTGAAATTTACGCAAGCTATGTTGAACAAATACTAATCTCACTTTGATTTGTCATGACAGATTTGTAAGAAGGTATTAATGCAACAAGCACCCCCTCCCCCTTTCTCTCTCTTTTTTAAATATATAGTTGTGTTTGCTTGATCATTGCCGATACGTTTCAAAGCAGCCCGAGCACTACCTCTCTCTCTCTCTCTCTATGCGTCCTAGTTCGCATCCAAAACTAGGTGGTGCATCAGAGGATCTAGCTAGGTCACTTTGGCTCGACATGCACAACGTCCGGTCAGAGTACTGACCATGGAGGAGATCTACCTATCCCAACGAGCTCGTTTAGCCGTTTAGTCCACACCCAGCAGTTAAGGATTCCAGAATATTTTATTTTGTCATCTTCTTACTCTGACTTTGTATCAGATCCATCACATTGTAACTTTCTTGTCTCATGTCTCATAGGTCACTTTGGCCTTTCGAAGACGTTAATATAACATTTCATTTCATTTCTCTCTTTATTTATTTTTTCTTTAGTTTTAATTTTCTAAGCATACATTAATTCTCTCTCTGTCTCTCTCTCTCTCTCTCTCTCTCTCTCTCTCTCTCTCTCTCTTTCCTACACACACACACACACATTTCTCTCTCTCTCTCTCTCTCTCTCTCTCTCTCTCTCTCTTTCCAACACACACACACACACATACATTTCTCTCTCTCTCTCTCTCTCTCTCTCTCTCTCTCTCTCTCTTTTCTACACACACACACACACACACACACACACACCGTTCTCTCTCTCTCTCTCTCTCTCTCTCTCTCTCTCTCTCTCTCTTTCCTACACACACACACACACACACACACACACACACACACACACACACACACACACGATGTAGAGGTAGAGAGAGAGAGAGAGAGAGAGAGAGAGAGAGAGAGAGCAAGAGAGAGGGTGGAGATGGACATAATACCTGCGCAGCAGGTTTCGGCCAAGATCCGAGCAGGCAAAAATGGGCCCTGTGCCTGGGTTTCGTTTTTTTCCCCCAATTTTTTTTGGCGTCGATATACACGTGGCAAATAATGCCTTTCCACGCGTATATCGATGCACATTGCGACGCGTATAGCGACGCCCGCTAATGTCGTCGATATACGCGTGGAAAAGCATGGCCGTCGATATAGGCGCGTCGATATCTTCATTTAGTGCTGTAGTGTCAACACCAAGATCTGCCAGGAGACACTTTTTATAAATTGAGCCAACATAGACTCATGTCGAGCCGAGAATTCAAGTACAGTGGGCAACATAGGTACAAGTGCAATAGAGCAGATTTGACAGCTATATGGCTACAATGGAGATATGGTTTTGTATTCAGATTCGGAAGGCCATAGATACTTGATGAGCAGCAAAACCAACACAGAAGTCAAGATCCTATTGATCATAGTAAAGCCAGATTCAGAGAATTCCCAAATGCTGATAGACTTCAATGGAGCTATGTATGACAAGCTCAAAGATGAGGTGCAGATATAAGTGCAAAAGATGGATCCAAATGGTTATCCAGAAAGCTGCACAAGCCCGTGAATCCCATTTTGTGCACATGCAATCAGGATCGTTGTACATGGATTATAATGGTCGCATCTATAGTCGAGAGCTAGTAATGGAAGATCCAACAGATCAGCCAATTGAAGAAAATCTAATTGGAGAACCGAGTAAAAGACTGTACAAAGGTCAAGATGGAGCAATCTATAGCTTGATGCTTAGTGTTTTGAAAGAAGACGCCGACAACTTAGCAAGCATAGAAACGAAAATTTCTCAACAAGAGCTTGACATGACAGAACCAAATGAATTACCACCAGTCATGGAGTATTGCTTAGATGGTGGAAGAAAAAGTGGACATTTTTTTGAAGATTGTCCAAGAAATCCAGACAATAGGGACACACCAATTGCCAAGCAAGGTATAGAGCAAATTGGAAATGCAAATCTCGATGTAAGTGCATCTAACTTGTCACTTTTAATGCAATCAGATGATTTTTCATTACGATTAGAAGCACAATAAAAGCACTGCAAGTTCATAATCATCATAAAGATGCACAAACACCTGAAAAGCTTAAAATTGATTCTTTGAACAACAAATTCCTACGTGAATTTGGTCAAGGTGTCTATCTATGTCACCAAATGTTGAAAATATTGTTAGGTTTACAAATGTTGAAAAGATTGTTATGTTTACAAATGATTCTGCATCCACTTCCACAAGTGTGAAATCATTCACGAGTCTAAGGGACACATCAAAGCGAATGATGTTAAATTTGTATGGAACACATCATTCATATGCACACTATGTAGACCAAAAAGGGTAGTTTTACAAAAAGGATCAACTAGTGTTTGAACGGCCCCCATACCAGCTCATAGAAGTGCGTCCAGTGATAGATCAAAAAGGATGATTCATTTCAAAGGGTAGAAGCTATTATAGCCCATCCTCTCTACAACTGAAGGATATCACCCGAGTGAACCCAAAAATCTATTCATACCCAAACTCTCCTCCATTGGAAATCAAGCTTCAACGTTGTGACCAAACAAGCATAAACTTTGACAAAAAAAAACGTAGCTATAGACGAGAGTTTAAAATCTATGAAGCCTTGGGTCTTGAAACCATAGAAGCTCATATCATAGGAGACCCATGGGATAGACACTATCAGGTCAAAGATAATTCTATCTACAACTTGACTTGGGGAATAATTTGTCATGTTTCACAGAGATACATAGGAAACTATGCAAAAGGTTTACAAATGCCAAACATCAACAGTGCTACCCAAACTGTTTCTTCACAGTCCCAAAAGGTGAGATTAAACCAGAGCCAAACAGTTTTGAACTCTCATAATGAAGTAGGCTATAATGATCACCCTAGGAAGTGGAGAGTTGTAAATTCATCAAAATCAGCTCTTGTACTAGGAACCGCAATAGCAGTTAGAAGCTCTAAGGCCTCTAGCCAATAGACCCCTTCAAAGAAAAAACCATTGAAAGATCATATGGCTGTTGGAAGTTTTCAATTGACCTAGATTCAATCAAAGGCTACTATTAAATGCCTCTATGAAGATCATCAGGGACAAAAGTTTCAGCTGATCTCCACAAGTAAGAGTCAAAAGCCAACAAATCTAATAGTGTTCAAGCAATTGCATTTCACCAAGCTCACATATGCATATGGAGATGCAGATGGCAACGAATACCAACACGTTCATGACCTTGTACAAACCCATATGGATAGCCCGCGACTGAAGTCAAGGACTATCTGAAGATGATGCAAAGCCTCAAGCTGCCAAAACAAGTGACAGAAAAGTCAAAATCAATGAAAGCTAAAGTCTAGGAGGCTACACAAAGGTCACCATTGAAATCTCCTCCGAAGAGAAAAATTCTGCCAGAAAGTATAGTGGATTTTCTAAAATCAAAGGTCACTCAGATGCAGGTAGACAATGCTTAACAATTGCAAGTAAAAAGTGCAATATTCAAGCCAATGGAGTCAACATCGATTAAAGAAAATGGTCAAAGCAAAGAAAATGCAGATAAATCTTAACCAAAGGACACTGCCACAACAAAATCAATTAATACAGAAAGAAATCTTGAGATGATCAATTGCAACATTGTTGGTGAGAATGAAGAAAAACTCTCAAGTGAAGTAAAGATAGATTTTCATCTAGATAAGAACCTGATGTCTTTTTGCACTTGGAAAAGAATTTGTTAGCATATCAAGAAACAAACAAGCAAGTGCTAGGGAATCATCTCTACCACCATTGATGCAAGTTTATAGAACATTATAGTCCAATTCCATGTGATCACAGTAAAAGATGTACCTGATGGAGTTATATTGGGAAAGCCACTATCTCAGAAGTTTTTAGAGATAAAGAATGCAAACAATATGTAATCTTCATAAACAACCAAGAATGAAGACCAACAATGGCCACCCGCGGACGATAGCACAAAGTCCTCAAGCACAGCTAAAATGGAGACTTATATCAATGCAGATCTTATTGAAGATGATTTGTCTCCACCATCGAGCAGAACTTAGAAGAGCTTAAAGAAAATTAGGCAATAGCAAGTGCAGAGAAAACAGAGCAAAGGGAAACCATGATAGCCATTGAGCAGAGAATGCCATCAAAGCTAGAAGTAAAGAAGATCAAGACTGCAGACATACAGGAAGCAATTGGAAGTCCAAATATCTAGACATTGACAGCTAAATCAGCTGATGAAAGTCATGTTGGAAAAGAGAGTCTCAAGCCACCTTCCATAAAGACACAGCTAGATCAAGATGAAACCACAACAAAAGCAGGACAGAGATCTTCAATAGAACCAACAATGAGAATAGCTATAGTCCTCAGTAATACAATTGGAGAAAGTGTCAGATGCAATGCTCTATTGAATAAAGAAGAAAAGTGCAATATGGTTGCAGACAACATCCACAACATTCTAGAGATTACTCAGGGCAAGCCAGATAATAGAGAAATCATGGGTAAGGCTATATGTAAAAAAGAAATGGTTTCTACTCTTAGCATACAACAACATGAAGAGCAGGTAAATTTCAAGTAAAGACTTCAAAAGACATGCATGTAGATGTCATGTTTGGACATCAATGGTTAGAACAACACAAGGCCTACAAAAAAGATACAATGCTAGTACTCTCTTTTCCAAGAGGTAGCCAACAACATTTACAGGTACCGTTAATGCTAGATTTAGAGTTGCATAGGTCACAAGAATCAAAGAAAAATATTGCAGACAAAGGTAAAGCCAATGTGAACCTTCCATCAATTAGCACAAAAGGTGTGACAGCATATGCCTCTACATCAAAGAACCCTCATGGATCAGATACTTCTAGCAAGCCAGGCTTTCAAAACTTCAAGTCAATTGCTGACTCAACTCAAACCTCTGAGGCGACACCCAATAAAGTAAAGATTTCAGCCATAGTACTCAAGAAAGAAAAAGATAGTTAAGCAAGTGTTTGTTTTGAGTAGTTTAGTCAAAGTCAATGATCCAGTTTGGATTAAGGATGGGAAATCAACACAAAAATACAAACACATGGGATAGATAGCATCACAATGGATCTAAAAAGAATAGGAGTACTATAGAGGTAACATACAAATATGGGTACCAAAACGGCATGTTAGAGCATATGAAGTAACATCAAGACCCTAACAACAAAGAAGGCCCACAAGGTATCAACCTCGACAATATCCTAGGATATTTAAGAAGCAGTTATACAACATAAAAACATCAAAAGATGCTAAAGTCTACCATAACTTTCAAGAGGATACAAAACAAAGACGGATCTCAAAGAATGTTCCTCTTGGAAAAGAATTCTACATAGGCTATACAAAGATTTGGCTACCAGTCAATCACAAGCCGATTGCAACTACATCAGAACTGCATGAATATCTTATGAACTCAACAAGACCTAGATCAAAGCAAAGTCAACAAAGGAGATGCAAAGGTCATCAAGAGATTTGGATACCTAAGTCTTCCAATGCTCCTAGTCAAACGCCAAATGCCGACAGTGAATAGAGGCCTACAACAACATCAAAGACTCCTGTCAATAGGCCTAATTGGAGAATCAAACATATAATGGAGTCTTCACAGTCAAAGAAGGACAACCCAACCACGCAAATTCAGATTGGAAGAAGATAAAACAGGTATGGCAAAAGAAACCTTCAATGCCAACTTGGTCCTTCACTAATCTTCTTTTTGAGGATTCAAGCTTACTTTTACCTGAAGAAATGTTTGTAGTAAGCACAAGAATGTAAAAAATCAACTCGCCAGGGTACAAAAAACACTTTCTTTCATAGTCAGAGCCGGCCTGCTGAGCCATAAAATGAGCAAAGCATTAGTCCCAAAGCTTCAAGTCGTAATAAACTCTATGCTAAGATTCGTAGTTATTAGATACGCTCAAGCTGGAAGAGTTGAGCATATCTAAGTCGTGTCTCTCATGCTGGATGAGATGAGCATAAGAGTCAAATTCTATTAACTTAGAATTGGTGGAGTGTCATAGAGTCCAACACTCATGCATAGTGCGCAGTAAGTTGCGAGCACATATCCTCGATAAAAAAAACCATTCTTAAAGGGGTGCCAACTTGGAAATCCATGTCATATGCTATTATAGCTACACCATGTTTCTGAAGAACCCTCAAAATATTTCTTGCACATCATATTTTTTCCATGCATTTTTGTGTATGCATATGTAGGATGTCCCACCATTGGACAATATGCATTAGACACTCTTTTTTGCTTCCACCTATGCACCTTGAGTGGACTACAACACGCAAACCCATATTCCATCATGCTACCCTCTCATATTTTTTGCCTTTTTAATTTCATATCTGCGAGAAAATAATTCCTTTAGTACTTTATTAATATTTCCCATGCTAATAAGTACTCCAATAATGCGTGTATCCCAAAGGCACTTTCTTTCCACTAGGTTTTCTCCCTTTGGTCATCCAGGTATTAGACCCTAATTCAAAACCTCATCATTCTACTTCTCTTGTACATACTCTTAATAAGTAAACAAAGCCTCGCTGTTATGCTGCTACTACAACGGACAAATGTGACATCTTCTCTCACATCAAACATATTCGAGTCAATGAAGATGCTGCACCAAATTGAACCTCATCAACACATTCAATGACAAATGAGACAGTCAGCCCATCAACAGTCAAATCAAAAACCTTCAACAACCTACACGGATACTTTTCAACAGTGTCCAAGGACGGGCACTAAAATCAAAAGAGGGGAATGTTAACTGAGCCGATGTCAGTTAATAGAAGCTGATAAAGGTTCGAGCCTTACTATAGATGCACATCGGACCAACATGCAGAAGCAGTAAATATTGGACCTACACATTTTTCACATTTTTCCAAAATGGTCATGTATTGTAAATTCCTGATTTACTTCAAGGAATTGTAATATTTTTAATGTGTTACGGGATCAATGGGAGTTCCAAGCTCTAAATAACATGCTAGTTAGTGTGCCTAGGTTGCAGATTTAGTATGTGGTGGAGCCCTAATAAAGGCCTTGGGCACCCGGACATTGCATATTTTACCCTAGGTACATAAGGTAGTGTGTAAAACAAATTAGGGTTCTCAAGCTCATTTGTTAAGACCACTCTTTGGTGAGAGCTCATGAGGTTTGTGTCTATGGAGTCCTTGAGCTTCTCCTTGCTCATGTGACTTGATTAACACTAATCAATGCTTAATTCTCTTTCACTGTGTCTCTCATACTTCTTGTGATTGCTATTGATGCTTTGATTAGCTAGATCGCAACTAATTAGTGGTTAATCCTGCTCTAATCTTGTGTGATTGTCCTCTTTTTCTTGTGTGTGTATGTAAGTTTTATTGGAGTGTGGTGCTCAATAGATATACGTGTGTGTGTGTTTGTGATTAGTGTGTTGCATGATAGGATTAGTGATATGTGTATCTTGCAATTGTTAGTGTGTGTGTGTGTGTGTGTGTGTGATTGGGTTGATTTGAGGTGAAGGGAAGTGGATGTGGAGATTGCCAATCATTCTAGATTAGCTCCTCCATAGGCCGAGAAGCTTACCTCATAGAGTCAACATTTGTGTTGCCATGATTAGATCACTAATCATGTGAGTGTTTCCGTGCCGAGTAGCTCATTTCTCTGTATTGATAATTTTGTCTGTCATTGGATCTATGCTACGATGGTACCCCCAACACTACTCGATCTAGACCTTTCCTTCCTAGTAAGGCCAAAAGCAATGTAAAAACTTACCCCAAATAAACCCTATCTAATCTGTCAACTCAATTTTATAGGCTTTATCCCTATCCCAAGGACTTGTGCAACCCTCTAAACCCCTTTTTGTGGCTAGTTCTCTATTCCTATGATTTATAAGAAATTTGGATACTTCTCAACTTATATATGGATCAGATCTATGAGCTGACAAAAAGTCATCAATTTTGCATATTCTATCTTTCAATGAATGGGTTAAGATTTTGGCATCCTTGAACAAAGATTTAGAGGATGGAGTTGCTATGATTTCTCAATATGTAGCCCAACTTCCTGTTTTAGCTATACAATACAGTCAAGAGCTTGCTCAATTCTCCTCCTCTAGTGCAAAACTTGCTAATTTTTTTGAAGAACTGTGTGGACTTAACCCCAACTTTTATCAATACTCCAGCCACCCCTATAGTCCCACAAACAGGTGGTCTATTTTGCAGAGACAATGCTACTCTTGAGTCTATTAAAGAGTTCCAAAGAAATCTTTGTACCCTTAGTGACTCTACCCTTTTAGAATTGGTCCCTAAAGTCTCTAAAGTTTTGCATGATCAAACCAGATGGTTTTGGATTCACATGAAGCCTTGGGGTCAAGGAATTTATAAACACACTTTATGTAAGGTCAAAGGACATTCCAGATTGACTCAGTGTAAAAGTCAAGGTTTCTTTTGGCAAATTCCATATTCCCTTTAGTATGGATATACATGTCGGAATTAGAGGAACATTTAGTATGATCAATAAAGTTGGGGTTAAAAGGAGCTTTGTTGAGTTCCCCTTTATTCAAAAATTGTACACTTTTTGAGTCTACAATCTTCCACAACAGACGCCAATAGATTGGCCAAGTAAACCCAATTTTCACTTAGTATAGGTGTTGAAAAGGATTTGTTGGGGAGAATCCATAACTGATGGTCTACTCGAAAAGATTCAACCTCGACCTGTCTAACTGGTAGGAAAGGAAATTTTGATACATTCTGAACCATTTGGAACATTTGTTTCCTAAAAAACCAATAGATTCCATTTATCCTTGATCTGCTCTTGGTTTGGTGGGCAAGGCAAATCCCTTGTAATTGCACAAATTTCTTTCAATTCCTTTAGGAACTTGATGCTAGACATTCTCAAGGAGTTAAAATTAGATGAACCTAGCACTTATCTCACCACTTATGCTAACTATAAAGGAGTCAAAATTTCCACTGGGCTACTTAAACCTTGTATCAAGAATGATGACTCTCCATCTCTTAAAAGGTCCAACTCTGTGACTACCCCTAATAACTCTTTTACATAATTTCTAACACCTAGCACTTTGACTAGCTATAATAGAGGAAAATCTTGTAGTTTTACATGAGGCTTGACTTGTAGCTTATATGTGAATATTTTAATAACTACTGTAGAGATTTTGCAACCTCAAAAAACATGTTTGTACATGTGATCTAAAAATTATTCATAATTTTGTAATTCGGAAAACTATGTGCAAAGGTTTGAACCACATTGCGATGTTTTCTTAAATACCCATACTTTGCAGTTTCAACTTTACTTAGCTACTTAATTGACCTGGTCAATACTCTCCAACTAGAGAAGATTGTCCTATTAGACTTAACCAACTTAGTTAAACAATGTTTTTTCACAAGATCTCTCTTTTACCACAAAGTTGGCTATCTATTGATAGTACTTGGATTACTCCAGATTTAGGTTTGGAATTTCAAAAAATTTCACAAAAATGGTTTATTTTTTGCCTTGATAAAGAAGCTAATTGTCCAACTTTTGTATCCAAAAATCCTGCTTGGATGGCAACACAAGCAAGGCTTATTGAAAATGAGTTTTCACTACTTAACCTACCTCTTAAGGAGGCCACAAGACATATCATTAGTGATTGTTTAAATTTTGGTTATTCCATTGACTTTGTTAGACTACCTGTGCTCTTTCCAACCTATAAGCATCACAAGCATAAATTTAGATGGATTTTGGATGCCTCAAACTGTGTTTTTACCAATATTACTAAGGATATTACATCTAACCTGGTTCTTATACTATCAGAATTTTAACTTCTATGTGCAGCTAAGCAACATGTTTGTTTGGATTTTCTTAAAATCCATTATAACCCATACTGGATTGTTGAAAACTTCACTAAGGTAACACTCAACCTACCTAAACAAATATTCCATCTATTATTTGCAAATATAACCCAATGTTACAAAAACATCACCCTTGGTGGTGACTATGGACTAAAACATGTCTTAAAAAAGATGAGAAAGATGGATTTCTTTTAACAATGTTTGCTTAAAAAATCTCTCTTACATTTATTTGGCTAATAAACCAAGACGGATTAGAAAAACCAATGCATCACATAATGCTTACTACGTACGATGAGCCTAAATTATGTAACCTTGTCTCATGGATTTTGGAAAACTGCTCTCTGTACAATTTGGGGGTAGTTGCTATAATAAAAGCCTAGGTATTCCTATGGGGTTTTCATGTTCCCCCCTCATGTGTAACCTATAACTAGCCTACTTTGAATACAAATGGTTACTTAAGACCATGGGTAATTTAGACACCAAACATAAGCTTTCAAATTTATATCACACCTATAGATATATGGATGATATTCTTAGTCTTAATAATAGATCATTTTGCAATGAAATGTCACCCATTTGCCCAAATAACCTCAAGATTGAACCAACACTTGAAAAAGGTTTTGATACCCCTAATGGGTTCTTTTATAGTGCTATACAATTCTTAAACTTCTCAATTTTGCTACATAACCCAGACAATGGTGACTATGATCTTCAAATCACTTGGAAAAGAAATAACCTTAAGATACCTACTCCAAAATTTGTAAAAACAAAAAAGCAATCGACCACCTAAGGCCGCTCTAAACTCGTGTATATGTATGCTCTACATGATCTTATACTTTTCTGCTGAAAGTTTCACCACCTGGAAGGAAATCAAATGCCATAATGGTTTCAATAGAAATGACGTAATCATCACCATTACTAAAGCCATTTCTCAAAATAAATGGCCTAACCTAAAAATCAATGTGATAATCTCATTACACTAAGTATAAACAGTAGGCCTGGGTAAGGGTGGGCATGCATGCGCACACGCTTGATCACTTCATCTATAACTAATTCATCTAGCTACACAAAAAACACTTTTGCTACTTTTGTAGAAAAATATATATCCTGTCTATGGATGGAAACTTTGAAATCTATACCTTGCCATATTGCCTCAAAGAGATACATCTAGATATAAAATAACTAGCACTTATAGGTGTGGCTAATGGTCAATATATCTTAAGGATGAATACCCTTAATTAACCATTACTACAATATAGATAGGTAACAAGAACCTGGCACTTCAAGATATCTCAACTATGGAATGAATCTCAAGAAGAAATCCATGGGCTAGACTAAAATAAAACCCTTCTCCAAAAAATTTAAATAAAAGGGGTTTTTTATATATATAAAAACCATCCTAACCACTCTAAAGCATACCCAAACATTGAAGTACTATTACCCTATGGGCATATGCCCTAATGCACTGGGTTAAAAAAAACATTCTCCATATAACTTTTAAAAGGCACTTAAAATATACACTTGGGCTATGATGTTGTATTACCCTATGGGCACATGCCCTTAGGCCTTAGTAAACACAACATGGTTTTTAGGGATGCCTTGAAAGGGTACCATGGCTTTTAAATCCACTCCCCTCTCTTGAGTTCATGTTTTAATACCCTCACTGAGTAGCATGCCCATTCCTTCACTCTTTCACACCTCGTACTATGCAAGTTTGGCGGAGTACCAGTCTTCGGAGGAGGAGCATTCTAGCCAATACACTCTTGGATACACACAATTGTGAAAGAAAAGTGTGCATGTGACAGAGGCTATTCCCATTACTCATGCCTGAAGGACAATGGAAGAAGCTCAGGCATTGAGGGAAAGGCTCCGCCAACAAAAGCATGATGAGAAACAAATCCAAGGAACAGAAGCCGATGATGATAGGAAGATGCAAAAAAAATTCCACTACTACACAGGCAAACAGTTGCTTTAGAAAGGATCAAGCAGCAGAAGAGGCAGGAAGCTGAAGAAAAACGTGAGATTGCCAGCGTATGCTGCAATGAATCCATAATGAACTTAAGCAAAAAAATTGGAGCAAAGGGAAAAGGAAGAATCAAAGAAGCCACGTGTCGACGATCTCGAATCATCTGACAAAAATCGAAGCAAAAAAGAGGAAAGTAACTCGCAAGGGGAGGAACAACAAGACACCCAGGACCAGCAAGGTCAAGAGTTTCGTTCTCCCAAGGACACTGGGGACCTCCAGAGACTGTTGTCAAAGGGAAAGACAAAGTTGAAGACTTGCTAGAGCAAGGAGTGGAGAAAAGGAAGTCTGAACTAAACACAGATCAAGAAACGAAGGTCACACAACCAAAGCCCACTACAACCTCTGCTGCTCTAGAAGATTAGAGACGGAGAGGAAAGCAAACTGATGAGGCTGAACAATGGGATCAAGGACAAAAAAGCCAACAGAGGCCAAGATCACCTCAATCACAAGCTACAATGGAGGAGGGCGCGGAGATAGTCAAGTCCTTTGACATTGATGCTCACTTAGAGCAGATCAAGCTACAATTTGAATGTCAAAGGGCTCTTTACAATCTGCACGACTTGGAGTTGGAAGATACAAAGAATGAAGCTGGAGTAAGAAGATAAAAAGAAAGAAAGAAGCATCTAAGACAACAGCAAATTCCTTGTAGTTAAAGCAAAGAATAGAGGAATTAAAGAAGGCACAACTCCAGGCACAATTGGAGTTGCAAAGGGAACAAGAAAATACAGCCTACTATTACAAAGAGGTGCAACAATGACGAGGCAAACTCCGCATTGCAAGTCGAGCAGCAACGTCTCGAGGAGGAGATAACCAAGGAAAGGGAACAAAATGAGAAGCTGCAAGGCTCGTATGCTGTGGTTAGCAGATCTTTCATTGAGATCCTTGCAATACAAGAGACCCCCTCCTCCTCAATGATGACTGCAAGATCTGCATCCTCGAATCAAGAGATTAAAGATTTGAAAGAAAGAATCCTTGGCTCAAGAAAAATATGATAGATAGATCATGACAACAAGTAATAGGGCCCTCCAACGAGCCAAGGATGAAGAAATCAAAGAATTAAGGAAGCAGTTGGCTGAGGCAAGAGGGGGACTAGAGACTCTGAGGGCCAGTCAGCCAAAGCATGCCCCTGTTGAATTTGAGCAGGAAGGAGGATTTGAACCTTCCACATCTGAGGACCATCAAGCAGAGGTGCCCACTACCAGCACGAGAAAAGGAATGCAAGAATCTACAGATCCAGCCACGACATCCACTTTGGAGTCGGCAAAGAACAAAATTCAGCACTAGATCTCATAAGTAAAGGACCCCTCGCACAAAGCTTATATGCGGTATGAACTGAAGGCGCTGGAATTGGCTACCCTCCTCATGATTACCCCAGACGAGGTAGTAAAGAATCTCGGGCATGAGATGATTCCCTGCCCCACTGATGCGGCAAGAGGCTAGGTTGTCGTAGCAAAAAATGCTACCAGAACTTGAACCAAACAGGAGAGGGGATTACAGGGAGGTTCGTGTCACGGCACTTTAGATCCAGACAATCATTGATAATCAAACCCTCTCGCAGAAGAAATGGTTGATTTAAGGTTAACAGATGAAACCTATTACAGGAAAGCTTCCCAGCATCTCAGGATCCCATCAATAGACGGTGATCCTAGGACAGCTTTTACATTTGGCAAAGCAAAAGGCCGGTGGGGCTCAACTACCCAGTAATCACAAAGCCACTCAATAACAACCCACCATCAGGGCAATATATGGTTCAAACTCTCAAGGGGGTAATCAACATGATGAAGGAGATCCTAGATCTCACCTATCAGATGCTTGTAAAGATTTCCAAGATGCTCATCACCTACATTACAGCTTTCAATGATATAGAAGTAGCAGAGCATCCTTGGCAAATCTTTGTCGAAGGCAGGCAAGGCATTTGCTGGAATATGGATACCAAAATCCCAAGCAAGAATGTCATCATGGGATTATATGCAAGAGTCATGTTTCTACCCTCTCATTACATGCAGACCTTCAAAGAGGCATTCATGACAGGCTTCTTTGAAGTAGACTCCTCCATATTCAATCCCATGAAAAAAGATCTGCCACTCGTCACATCGCCTATCAAAGTACCCTCAGCAACAATCCTTTCAGAGAGCTGGCCACCGAAGTAGAGATTGAAGCAAGATCTCAAAAATTCAGAAACCTCACGGCAACGCTCGAGAGAAGACAATAGCCTACACTCAGAGGCGGCTTGCACAAGGACGTGCAATGAATAGGAAGGGGGGAATGTTTGGTGGATACGGTGGATACAGGAGTATGCACACCAAACCCTGTAAACACTCACTCAAATTTTCAAAGAAATCCGTGTAATTCAGCCTATGATGATTTGTAATTGTAATGTAATTCAACAATAGCCTCCCAACCTCTCTGAATCTACACCCTTGTAAGTGCCGATGTCCATGGGAAAGCTCCCTTAACTTTTAAGTCAAAACCCTTATTTTGCACTAAAGAGATATCATCAGTGTTGGAAGATGTGAAAACGTGCACTGTGGGAGCCTCTTGTGCGGCTACAAATTGTAATCCTCTTTTCTCTTGGACTAGTAATCAAAATTCATTTTCGAATAGCACATTGTGTTCCTTGTCTCTTGCTCTACAATCTAAGTGTAATCATTCTCAATGCTGTTGTGGTTCATGACGCTTTGTTTGTAAGCTAAATGAATTGATTTGGAGGTTAAAATGGTTAGTTTTTGATGTTTTGACCATGGATAAGTGTTTCTATGTTTAAGGAGGACCTTTCCAAGTACTTCTGTTTCAGTTTTTTGCACATTTTTTGTGATGGATTGTGATTTATGTACCTTCCCAGATGGTGACAGAACTTGGTAGGATTGTGCCTTAGGTGTTGTGATATCTTTCCTTAAGTTTCGTTGCATTCCGGATTCGTTTGGATGACAAAAAGGCGTGATGACCTAGAGCGATGAGATTGGACGCATACTGATTGTCTAACTAGGAAGTGGATGATTTGCTTTTGTTGTAGAATGAGTAGCTCTCTGAGTTCACTTTGGTGAGATTGACACTCTCATTAAGTCTTCGTGCCCCATCCCGAGTCGCTTCCTTGCATATTGACATTATGTTAGTACAAAAGAACTATGCTGCAGACGTCCGTCACGATGGCCCGCTAACAGTTCCACTTGGGAACACTCATGCCCTCTACAGAAGTGGATCATGACGTGTAAGAATACAACCATAAGCTGTAAGTACTAGCCCAAAGAGTAGCTACTTACCCAATTGGATTGGTCCTAGACCATCCACAAGTAAACTGGTAGGAAAATCTGCAAAGATAAGCCTAGCAACCTCACGACACGGCACACCATTTTTCTATATAGATTTGTATTCTGTGTCTCAAAAAATTTATTGCTGCTACAAGAAAACCAAACATGAATCATGTTCAAAATCATAGAACAATGCAAGAAGAAAATGCAAATAAGTAACCATTATCCAAATCTACCTATCAAGGGAAAACTTATCAATTTGTGATATATCCACAAGCAAAACATTTACTATGGTTTGGTAATGGAACCTTGAAAGCATTATACAAATTAGATTTGAATTAAAAATTATGAAAGACAGGTTTGCTATAACAATTTTCTAAACTTACCAACGGATCGTGTGATCGGTCTTCTCTCCCAAGCTTCTCAAACAAGTGAAGACTCTGCACAAACAAAGTAGTGTGCACCAATGAGGATGTAGTGGGCACATTAGAACAGGGTGCCATATGGGGAATAGTCGTTTCCAAAGAGGACATGCCGGGCTCTGTAGATGGCACAATGGGAGGCATTGAAGAAGGAGTGGGTATCCTTGATGTACTAGGCTCCATTTTTCCTTTACTCTTCTTGAGTGCATTGCTTGCTAGTGGAGTACCTTGAGAACCACTCCCAATGGTGTTTTGAGCAACTCCATGAGAAACGGGAGGGAGAGACTCTTCTTGTGTCTCCTCTAAGTACTCATCACCCTCATTTTGAAACCCTTCACTCAACAACCATATAGCACAATGTCATATACATTAGCAATAAAGTAATACATACACATTCTCAAAAGAAAAGAGCCACAAGTGTTAAGGTACTTACTCGTCCATAATTCAATCTCTTGCTTTGGAATAAAACCTAGTGGATTATCCAACCATCAAGGACAAACATTGGCCTCCCATGTTGTCAGACTTCTTTCAAGCAAAGAGGGAGAGAACATTGTATTTTCATCACACACATTAATCCACTCTCTAGTGAATAATGGGGTTTCATTTAGTTAATGCACCACAACGCATTGCATAACCCATCTACACAATTTTTAGAGCATCATCCACTTTGAAAGCACATACATGAATGGTATAATAAATGAAATGTATCAAAAAAAAAAAACGCCAGAGTCTCCTTTGTATGGAGAACACTTTTTCAAAATAAACCATAAACCCTATCTTGGGCTCACACAAGGGATCTAAGGGTTTTCAACATAGACATTATACACGACCTTATTGTCAAAAGAAACATCCACCTTGACTTCCACAAGGAATTTAAGTATTTTTTGTAAACACAAAATGATATTTCATCATACTCAAAATGACCCGCTGTCACCAAACCATGGCAAAAAAATGAAATGCTCTTTTTTTGCAAAGAGTGCAAGTGAAAGATGCAAACCTGTAAATCACTCTCTTAGTCGACAACACAAGCTCCGATATCTTCTCACTAGAGTCGAAAGACTTCACCGCATCCATTAGATAAATAAAAGCCTACATACATAGTAACAATCAAAAAACACATTCAAGTTGATATTGTGTAAATTAAAACATGTCTATATTCTATTTAAAAAAATGGTAAAATATCTACATGTAAAATATGATTCTTCATGCTCATCTTGTAGAATAGGTAAAAATAATTTGGAATTTGTGGACCTTCTACTTGTAGCCTTTCAATCATAAGTGTAGCCTCCCCATGCAAGTGAGCCCAATAAGTTTCCTTTTTTATGTAACTTCTAAAAAACTTGTTCTAGAAACTTTCTTGTGGCTTATCCTTAGTAGAAGAAATCAGCAATGCAAGCTTTGCTAGAAAGAGTGGGAGGAATCCATAATGGGTATCTCAATTTTTTTCATATATTGTAAGGGTTCGTGTTTGGTAAATGATCTCAAATTCCTTGAGGGGCTTTGTGCCCAGTGAATGAACCATTTTGTATAAGTTGGAAATCCCTGCGCAAAGGATATGCTCGGGTTTGCATGTATTATTTTGAGTAAATTTAATTCTAGCTTGAATAAGAATCTTTTTGGGAAACAAAAACACCTTGTAAGCATATTCTTGGCTATGGTAGTCAAGTCAAATTAGCCTAGGTCTTGAATTTGCTCGAAACCCCCAATTGTTTATTTCACCCTTTCTTCCGGCCCTCTATTCTGAAAGAAGACTAACTAAAAGAAATACTTAGGATACATAATGTTGTACATATGAGTGAAACGTGTCTATTCAGGGACGACTGGTGTACGTAACACACACAAGAGTGTATCCATTATCATGAAAATGGTCAGTACAAAGCTCATTTAAGTGGTTGAGACACTTTCATGAAAAGGAATGTCTCTCTCATGTCAAAGTCTAAGCTTAAAAATACTAGTGTGAATTATTTCATTTACGTTAAGAGGTTGTGTGCACTTGTGATGTTTTTAGCGACGGAAATACACTGGGTTTTTATAATTCCCGGCGTTGCTAAGACCATCGCTAATAGAATCGATATGGGAATGTCGTTATGAGCATCGCTAAAACCATTGCTAAAACCGTCGCTATAAGTGTCGCTATAATCGTCGCTATAGCGACACTAATGGCAAGGCTTACAGGCTACCTATAGCGATGCTTATAGCGATGTTGCATAGCCTTATATAGCGACGCGCGAGAGTAAAATTTTTTGGTGGCAGGGCATTGAATGCCCTTCCACCCATCAACCATATTGAATGTTTCAATAATAGAGTAAACCTAAATGAATCCAAGATAATCCCAGATTCACCTTTGAAAGAAAGTGCAAGGTATAGACCCAAAGTAGTCACCCACAAGACAATATAACCATTAATTCCATCATCCATAGTATTGTTTGCAGAATAAAGATACAAATTTGACAAAAGTAAATTGATGAAAGTAAATCAATGACAATTGTTCACATCATAGGCAAGCTTTGCAAATGTAATAGTTATAACACCATTGTCATTATTGAGAAAATATACATGGTTTTTCAATAGCTACAAAAAGACGTATACACTTCATCTCATGATACATATGCTATGAAAAAAGAAAACTAATGCTATCTAGATACGGCTAGACTGACATTGTCTAATCAGATGCCTCATCACATCCAAGCGGCATATCTATTGAATTCTGCAAAAAAAAAAACAATAAGACATCTTTTTGTAAGTATAAACATATAATTTACAAAACAATACAACAAATAGAAAAGAGTAAACCCTAATACTAACCATGCCTCCACAAGAACTCAGAATGTCCATCAGGATGTTTAAGACCTTCTGCCTGCGTACTCGTGCTCGTACGGTGTGGGGTCACATCCTATCATTGACCACTGTTCAAAACATACAAAGAATCCATCATGTTAAAATTTAGAAGTACAAATAGACATAACTACCAAACCTAAAGAGAAATGCAAAAACACTTACAAAATCGGCCTCAAATGATGCCCACCCGCCGCTCCCCAAGTGGTGCAAGCTCCCTGCCTCTACTCGCGCTTTGGTTGCCTCCTTTTGTTGCTTCCACTTGTCAGGATTCTCGCACATTGCTTGCTTTGCATTCTTCCAATCTTCTTTGGCCAGCCTATCTGGTCTGTTCCACCCATGCTTTATTGCTTTTTGCACTTCAGAACGCTTGTGCTTGCAGTATTCTTGCATTCAAACCTTCATTAGGTCTTCATTGAAGCGGTCATTTTGTGTTGACATGGGAAACTCGTCATGCAGCATGCTGATGACTCTGTCTTTTAATTCAATTGGTACTTCACTCCAGGTGTTTAGTATTATGTAGTGTCTAAACACATGAGAGCAAAGACCGTGCATGCGCGAGATCACCTTCTTGCCTTCATCATCCAAGATGATGCCGTTGCTAAAGTGGACGGAGTAAGGCAAGCCCTCTCGCCTGTGATGCATAAACCTGGGTGTCCCGATAGGGGTCTCTAGCGGCATGTCGATGGGGGTACGGACGTCAGGTGTCTCCACTGGAGTTTGGGCCCCGAAGCGAGGAGTGTTGACTGGGGTGACTCTCGGAGGAGTAGGTAGTGGTGTGTAGCCAGGAATGGCCGATAGCCGTGCAAAACTTGGCATAGATGGCGATGCTATGGCTAGTGTGGGGGTGGGCAAAGAAGGGGAAGGTAAAGAGCCTCGTCAAACACAAGGCATTGTTGAGGCAGCATCCCCACAACAACCGCCGCCACCACTAGAGCGTTGGTGCCTAGACGAGTATGAAGATCGTCTCGTCGACACCAAAGCTTCAGAGCGCACTGAATGCTCCGAAACAGAGGGAGACGCTAAAGGAGTAGAACGATATGATGGTGCTTCACAGCGATGATGATCCTTGTACCACTCCCTCTGTTGCGGTGACAAAGAAGAAAGAAACTCATCATCATCCATACCTGCATTAAAAACACGAACATTTAATCTTTATATTGAATGGAGAAGAAAACATGGACAAGTAGAGAGAGAGAGAGAGAGAGAGAGAGAGAGAGAGAGAGAGAGAGAGAGAGAGTAGAGAGAGACAGAGAGAGAGAGGACTCATAGAGGGGGAGGGATTCCTTTGTAGAGAGATTCCTGTGAAGTTCTTGTGAATTTGTCTCCCGTGTGCATTCTACGTATCTTGTAAAAGCACTGCGCTCCGAGTGCGATGGAGACTGAGGCTGCAATCACAAAGGAGGTGATCCGTCTCTGCTCATAGATGCTACTTGCCCCTCCACTAGATCTAGTTGATCAGGTGAAAGAGACACTAAGAAGCAGTAGTACTGCTTCTTAGCATCTCTTTCACCCGATCAATGTCTCTTTAACCCGATCAACTAGATTACTACTGCTTCTTAGCGTCTCTTTCACCCGATCAACTAGATCTAGTGGAGGGGCGAGCAGCATCTATGAGTAGAGATGGATCACCTCCTTTGCAATTGCAGCCTCAATCTCCATCGCACTTAGAGCGCGGTGCTTGTCGGCATATCAGACTTTCACGACACACCAAGAAGTGTCCCCGCTAATGAGAACATACTTGGAGCATACGTACCTAGAATAAACGCAATGACGATTAAACACAATTTAAATTTCTCAAGTATAGCCACGTGAATACAATATATATTATAAAATGGAGCAAAATTGTTCAAACATAGTGTTTATGGCTTTAAGAAGTCTCTCTCTCATCCTCGCATAGCTCAACATAACTCCCTATATCTATATAGAGCTCTCCATTTAGGCAGATGTCCTCCGTTTCATTTTGTAGATACTCTGCATGCACCCCATAAAGAGTATCAGCTTGATGCTCGTCTGGCACCACCTCAACGGCTTCTGACTGAGCATCTTCTCCAATCTCCTCCATTGATGATGCTGTGATTGGCACATGGTAGCCCTCATACGTCCGTGCACTACGAGGGGCTACCTCTATGACGTACCACCAGTTTGATGCAGACTTTGTAGGATGAAATATCACCTACCAGAGCCACATAACTTACATAAGAGATTCCAAGCACATAACTTCTAAAATTGATAGCTTCCAAGCACATAACTTACTTGTTCACAATGCTCGGGTAGTACGAAAGTGTCTCTTAGGTCTGTCCATTTTTTAGTTGAATCCACTTCAAGGAAACTAGACTCTTCTCTGCTCATAGTAGCGTTGCAACCCTCCATGTTTATCTTGAACCATTGCATGTCGAACAAGTCGATAAAAAATCCTCTATAATTGATCCTCAAAATCTCTTGAAGTGTGCCGAAGTAAGTGAGTTTTTCCACCACAGGATCTGCATCAGAGGACCGTCGTCGACTAGACTATTCAAATTTTGCCATGATTCCACAATGTTGAGTAAAACGCTTTTTGTCAAAAAGTTCCACTCTAAAATGGCGACCTTTACACCATGCTAATGTGTATGACTTATACTACAACCAAGAAAGATTATGAGTGGCCGTTCAAACATCTAGAAAGTCACTAGTCGTACATTGCAAACTTACCTTGGTCATGTAACCCCGAGAGTACTCCCACTCCTCCTCAATCACTTCTTCATCGCACTGTTGTGCAGTTTTCAATTGGTTGTGCAACCATCTTAAGCTCATGAATGTTGGTAGGCTCTCCAGACCCGCCGGATAATGCATCGGTGGTCGTCTTCCCCGTCTCCACCGATCCGTGCCCTTTGTCTCTCTTGCTTTGCATCCTTGTATAGTGAAATCCACTTTTGCATCACTGGATTGTGAAGCATGCAAAATTGATTTTAGCCTCTAGATCTTCTGTCACCTTATTCTCAACACCAAGATTGCACATGACAATTGCAGATATGCACTCATCATCTATGGATCTCCATAGCGTATCCCGGGCTTTATCAAATCCGTCTAGCCACTCTCCAATGTAAACTAGGGACTCTAATACCAGCCAACCTTCTGCCATGCTACCCTTTTGGACGTGCCTTCTGACGCACATATCCCTTAAGTGTTTTCATGAAACGTTCTAAAAAGAACATCCATCTCGAATGTACTGTGCCAGCTATTTCCACATCATCAACTATGTGAACAAGAAGATGCACCTGAATGGTTAGCATGGTAGTAGGAAAGTGTTTCTCAAACATGCACACAACCTCCACAACATTTAGTTTGGAAAATGGTATGGAGTCTACATTGATTCCTTTTGTGAGATCCATTGCACCAACTTCGCAAGTTTGTAGATTGTGTTACGGACGTCAGGAGACAAACATCCCTCAATGGCCACCAGTAAAATAAACTGCAAAACATGTCTAGCAATGATATTAAAGTCCACACACGAATTTGTTACACAATTCCCACTATGATATATTCTACTTCAAACATACCTAATACATTTTATGCCAGTCATGTGACTTCAAACTGGTAAGCTTTCCTTATTTAGTGAAACACGTTTGGAGCGAGTGTATAACGCCAATGGGGGTCTGCACAGATCGAATGGTCTTTTTTACTTTGCGTTCTTGGGCTCTTGTCAAAATCCATGGAACTTTAGGGAGTTTTATTGATCCATCGGATGCTGTCTGTGGCCAATATTGCTCCATACGATCAACATTTCTAAGGTCAACCCTAGCTCCCAAAGTATCTTTCTTTTCGGTCAGATGGTCCCATAGAAAATTACCCACATTCTTGAATATGTGCATTGGATCGAGCAAGTGATTGATCATGAGTTGGGGCCAATATGGTAACTTGTACTATAGAGAGAGTATCTTCATCCCTGGGGGCAAACCGTCATCACACATCTCCTTCTACTCTAACCATGCTTGTGTAGACATCCTCAGTGGATCTCTTCCCAAAAATCCATCGTGTAACACATGATTCTCTAGAAGATACGCTTGATGACATTCATAAATTTTCTTCTTCAATGAGGGTGCCCGAAGTGCATTCAGTCTAGGTACACATGTGACACATGCTCTATATCCGCTTGTTTGAAGCCCTGCATGTATACACATGATAATAGATAAGCTTGAGAAAACCAAGATTTACAGTGTTTGAGTTTGAGTGTGAATCACCTGAGCATTCTATTAGTCCGGGATAGTCATGCATGGTCCATATTAGAATGCCTCTGATCAAAGCATTCCGTCAACCTGTGTGTCGGCTCATATCCACCACTTCTATGCCAATCCACAATTGTTGTAGATCTTCCAATAGTGGATAAAGATACACATCCACATTCTTAACTTTATATCGCCTCGACACAATCAAGCTTAGCCACAGGTGCCCCTTCTTGGTAGTCAACCACGGGGGAATGTTGTAGTTGATGCCAATCCACAATTGTTGTAGATCTTCCAATAGTGGATAAAGATACACATTTCACTTTATACCGCCTCGGCACAATCAAGCTTAGCCACAGGTGCCCCTTCTTGGTAGTCAACCACGGGGGAATGTTGTAGTTGATGATGACAACGGGCCATACACTGTAAGATTTTGATCTTTGACCAAATGGATTTATGCAATCTATAGCCAGGCCTAGGTGAAAATTTTGAGCTTCCCTGGAAAAATCTGGCCATGTTTCATCTATATTTTTCCAGGGCTGCACAATCTGCAGGAATCCATAGCACACCATCCGAAGATTTATTCACTCATGTCATGATGCTAGGGTGGCCATGGACTTATATTTGAACAAATGCTTGATGCGAGGAAGCAGAGGAGAATGTCACAAACCTTTTGTGGAATTTTTGTTCTGTGGAGACCTACTCGATATCTCTCAGAACCACATTTTGGACACTTCTCCATGTCTATGTATTCCCCTCTAAAAAGAATTCAGTCGTTAGGACAAGCTGAATCGGATTGTAATCCATCCCCAAGTTCTGCAAGATCTTTCTTGCTTCCTCTCTGGAATCTAGCATCACATTAAAAGATGGTAGTATGTGCTCTTTGAGCAATCTACACAATGGAAAAAATGCGGTACACTTGTGAAAGTAATCTATTAGATCATTATACATCTAAAGTTTTTGATTAAAGTAAATAAATTTTAATAGATCACCTAAAAAGCGCTATGACGCTAGTGTCACTCCATCCAAACTTTGTCTGCATGTTGAGAAGAACCAGGAGCGCCTTCAATCTAGACACACGTGCTCCATCATACAATGGCGTATCGGCTTCACTTTTCATATCATTATAGATAAGCCTTTCTAAATCCATGATCGTCTCGATCATTTCATCGATCTCGGGCTCAAACATTGCCTCGTTGGGAATATGGTCTGCATGATCATCCTTCGAGATGTCAGAGGCTACATCTTGTGGCCTCACGTATGCTGCTTGACCAAAGCGCCTGCGAACACGTCTATTGGGTTGCAAGATTGTTGCCTGTTGTGGCCAGTGTCAGAGTCTGACGAGTTATATTTGGCAACAACTCGATGTATAATAGATGGATCAAACTCGCCAAATTCGCAAACGTGCTGCAAAGAAACACGTCTTGTCCGTCACACAGCATGCTTGCAATGATTACAAGGACCCTTGTTGAGAGTTAGGTGTTTCGGTTGGACGGCCCCACATCCTCGTCACTACCTATAATGAAGGTAAAAACCTTATAATATGGACATGAATTTAATCTTCTATTGGCATCCTTCGTCTTTTATCTCTCTCTCTCTCTCTCTCTCTCTCTCTCTCTCTCTCTCTCTCTCTCTCTCTCTCTCTCTCTCTCTCTCTCTCTCTTTGTTCACACTGTAAACTACCTTACATTCTCTAGTCATGTCCAATCCTCGCACACCTCGGTCTAGAGGTGCACGGAGATAAGAAACATCGGGTTATAATCTCGTCTTTATTTTTCAATGCCTATATTTGTGGGTACGATAAATCTACACACCCACGTCTACATGATAGTGCATGTAGTGGACAAAACCCCTTTGCCTCTTCTCTAGCCGTAGCAATTCCAACATCTTAACATCTCTTCACAACAGATCTTTGTTCGAGGGATTACTTAGCACATTACATGTTGGCCTCCAATCTGAGTATCATGCCGTTGAAAGCTTTCCAACTCAAGGTCGTATCCGTAGAGAGGGATCACCGTTCGTCTAACTCTAACTTTTTAATAGTAATCCCGAAGGTAGACTCTAATATAAAAACTCAATCCAAAATCTAATCTTAAATCTAACCTAATTGAACATGTGGTGATTCACGGCTAATTGAATATGGTTAGTGTGTGAGTTAATAGGTATCACATTCTGATGGGAATATACATATTGTTATATAACTAGTGTTTGCTCTTTAGGCAAGTGTGCCTTCATTGACATGCACTAAAATCTAACCTAAATCTAATCTAATTTTAAATCAAACATAAATCTAGATCTAATCTAATCTTAACTCAAAATAAACTTAAATCTAATCTAATCTTAAATCTAACCTAAACCCAAACATAATCTAACTTAAATTTAATTTTAATCCAGTTAATCTTAAATCTTGTCTTAATCTTAAATCTTGTCTTAATCTTAAATCTAAATCTAATTTAATATTAAACTCAACATAAAACTAAATCTAATCCAATCTTAAATCCTAAACCTAGATGTAATCTAACTTAAATCTAACATAGCTAGCTACTCTTAAATCTTGCTCTAATTTTAAATCTAACCTAACCATAATCTAATGTAAATCTAAATCTAACCTAATCTTAAACTCAACATGAACATAAATCTAAATGTAATCTAACCTAATCTAATTTAAATCTTAACCTAATCTCTCTCTCTCTCTCTCTCTCTCTCTCTTTGTTTTCTCCCCTTACCTCTCTGTTTCGTCTTTTCCCCCTCTCTCTCTCTCTTTGGTTTTTTATTCTCTCTCTTTCTCCCTCTTTCTCTTTCTCTTTGTTTTCTCCTCTCTCTCTCTCTCTCTCTCTCTCTCTCTCTCTCTCTGTCTCTCTCTCTCTCTCTCTTCCTCTCTATGTGTGTGTGTATGTGTTTTTTGTTTACGCATGTGCTCTCTCTCTCTCTCTCTCTCTCTCTCTCTCTCTCTCTCTCTCTCTCTTTCAAAGACACAAAATGTGTGTGTGTGTGTGTGTGAGAGAGAGAGAGAGAGAGAGAGAGAGAGAGAGAGAGAGAGAGAAAGAGGGGAACGGAACATGAGAGAGAGGAGAGGGAAGGAGCATACCTGGCTCTCCTTCCTCTCCTAGTGTGTGTGTGTGTGTGTGTGTAAGGGGGGGGGGGGGGGGGGGGGGGGGGGGGGGGGGGGGAGAAGGAGAGAGAGAGAGAGGGAGAGTGCGGGTTATCTCTTTCGCTTGAACACCGAAAACTCAAATCTGAGATCTGAATTTTTGGCACTCTCGGTTTATTTTTTACCCCTGTCCGACGTCGCTATGCAACAAATAGAATAGCAACACCCGTAACGACACCGTGGATTTTCACTTTTGAGCGTCGCACTGCGAGCGTCACTAATGTGAAGTACCTCTTGTAGTGACGTTCCCAATACATGTTCACAACAAGTGCTACACTTCAACATGCCCCCACTTTACACTAGGATTTGCTATAGAACTTCTTGTGTTTATGCACGAGAAAGTGTGAAAAAACTTTGCAACGTGGGACACAAAAATCCATCTACAATCAACTTCCTTGCCATGCTTCTTTTCTTACCCTGGATATCCCTTAACAATGTTGATTTTTAAGCACTCCAGGTAGCTTGGGTACATGTCATTGTAGCCAACGGACTTTTCCATTTCCCTGATGAGGCATTTTGGTCAAGATAGTAGAAGTCCTTAACACTAGTTTGGTACCAAAAAGGACACTTTGTTGTCCTTTGTTCACAAACTTAAATAAAATGGTACATGAAATCTAGAAAAATCTCAAGAAATGTTTTTACAAACTCATAAAACGTTATTCAAAGCACTCAAAAAAATTATAATCTATCACTTTTGTACACAACCTCAATATTGGCTACGCTCATAGAAATTACCTAAGTAAAATAGCACTCGATGTTTCACTAAAACTCATACTATAGTCTTTAAAAAGAATGAGCAAGGTTCATGCAATATGTGTTTGAGATTTTTGCAATTTTCATGTGAGAAAAAAATTCTTTATGATTAGGATTCAATATAGAAAGTCGTGTGTGTCATATATGCAATGTTTACAAAGTCAGTTTAACGACAACATAAAAAATTTAAGTCCTCTAAATTTGCAAGGTTTATGATGCATATATACTAGATCTACGACTCCATTACTTAAGGTGATACTATTTGATAGTTATGCAAGCTATGTTAGGTGATTTATGTCTTTCCCAGAAACTACGCATGTTGTAATTATTATTTTTATTTATCAAATATTAAACTTAAAATAAAGTCCACTTTTGTATTTTTCCATTCATCTCGCTTATTTGTATACAAATACCTCATATGGACACTTTTATTAGTTTTTCATAGAAATGTTTTTTTGCAAGAAATTACGCACTATATTTTGTTTTTAATGAGCTTTAAATACAAGACTCTTGCGAGTTTGAAACCTTGAAAAATGCTTAGTTGATGGGTATTAACCTATAGATACATTATAGACCCTGGGTTTCTCCCCATAACCTCATCATGTTAATGAAAAAGACCTTGAAAGACCAAAGGTTTCCTCTTTGTTAGCATTTTCAAGATTTGTGTTATTTGATTATAACAAAATCTAGTCTCATAGTAGCTAAGTTATGAAGCTCAATCTCTTGCCATAATAAGTTTTTTCCTATCCATACATATACCTTGAAATCTATGCAAAATCTTATTCAGATGAGAAGTTATATTCAATTTATTGAAATTTTATTAGAACTCCACTATATTCTTACGATTTTTCCATCTTAAAACTTATGACCATAATCTTAATTTGGTATTTTTTCCAAAATAAAAAACAATTGGTTTGGCACACATAGTAGTATATTTTCTCCTCCCCTAAAAGCAAGGGGTAGGTATACCATTTTCCACATTTTCTAAATTGTTGTTTATGAACCTACCACGACGTACTTTCTCGCCAAGAAGAAAACCAACACACGTCATTTTTGTTCCAAGCTATGTGTGCCTAATTGCCCAAAGTGTTTGAAGAACCTTCTTCTCTGGCGAGAGACTAGGAGTTGCAAAAGCACTTTACTTGCTTTGCCGTATAGTGTAAATTGGTGTAGTGATAGTAAGAATCTCTGGTGTATGGTAGTCTTCTTTGAGAGTTACATCGGGGTCAAGAAAGATTGATCGCAATTTTTGCACAAGTTTTTCTTGTATTTTATCTCTATTCATCTTTAGACTTGGTATTTCATTTTTAGAGCTGCGGATTGAGTTGCATTAACAAGTTTTATAATCTATGCAAACATTGGTTGATTGCTCATAAATCTGGCTTCCAAGCCTGCCACATTGGTTGTGTGGATGATTGCATTCCCTTGAAGTAGGTGTTGTAATGCACACTTTGAAGAATTGGTAGTAAAATAGCTGCACAAGTGAGTTCATAAAGACCAGTGTCTTTTTTATGACCAATTGAAGCACACATACTCACATGTTTAGCCTCTAAAAGATTCATTATTCGGACAAAAGTACTTGAATAATGAAGTGAGCAACAAATTTGTCTCCCTAGTGTGGCACTCTAACATCCCATTGTGACAACCAAGTTTCCAATACTGGAATCTCATCCAAAATAGGGTGTCCCATTCTTCAAAACTCTTTGAGTTCATCCTTGCATACTTTACTGCATGTTCTAATGGTGCATGTGACCATTTCCAACACAATATTTTATGATGCTCTTGAATGAGGAGCATATACATTTTACAGTGTGTTTAACCATGCTTTGTTCCCAATGAAAAACACACAATCTCTCTTGCTCAAGCATCTTTTTGGCTCCACCAAAGTAGACAATACAAATTGCAATCCAGTTTTCATTTTCCTCATCTGCCATAAATCCTCAAAACTGAAGCTTATCATAACCATGATATTGATATGATGACCCATAGAATAGGTTGAACAACTTTCCTCCTAGAGAGAAATAAGATACCTTTTGAAAACCACAAGCTCTTGGAAAAGACAAACCAATAGTTATTTTTAACCCGTGCCTTGCTCTTTGAGATACTAGGTTTGAAAAAGGCCAAAACCTAGGGAATTTTTATTCAAGAGATTGGTTTTTTTCCCGAATCTCAAATGACTACACCTCTCTCAACTTATTCTTGGCGTTCAATTTTACTCGATAGCATTAATGAACTATACCTTTATGCTCCATTTTCCAGGAATCACTCTTAATGTTTAAAACTGTAACAAAAACCACTTGAACATTGCTCTAACTGATCCACATTGGCGTGGGACACTTTAGGATGAAGTCCCATTTTAGGGCAGCAAGGGATGGGAGTATGCTATTAAGCAAGGTAAGAGGGGCTTTCTTAAGAACCTTACTTCTTTTTGTTTTTGAAATGGTCAAAGTCAGTGAGTTGAGCGTGAAGAAAGATTTAGATGTGGTAGATAGAGGAGTAAATAAATATGTTTATTCCTTTTTGTTTATTAAATTAATGATTTACTTTGAAAGCATTAGCTCATGTTTTGTTAATTGGGATCATGCCTTAACTTGTTCCCCTCCGACGCGGAATGCTGAATGATCGGGTCCGGATAGATAGGATTGAGAATATTAACACAAGCACGATGATAAGCACATCAAAGCAATCTCACTTGCCTAATAGACTCCGTGTTGCATCGATGCGGAATGCTCAAGAGTTAAGGGCCATCCGAAAAAGCAAACTCACTTGCCTAATAGACTCCATGTCACACCGTTGAGGAACACTCAAGAGTCAAGGGTCATCCACATTGAGATTAAATTTTTTGAAGCTCAATACTCTTTTTGGTGAACTTAATTGGGACTCTACCTTAATTGCTTCTGCACAAACACAGAATAGTTAAGGAGTGTGTCCCGATTGAACTTATGTGCTTGTCCTTCACCGGGTAGGATAAAGGGGCCAATAAATGGACACCCCCCACAGGGTGGATGAATCCACCCCCAAAAAGAGAGAAAAAAATTAAGAATATGTTTTGAATCTTGCTTAGGTGTCCTCATTTGATTTGCTAAAACCTGTACTATTATTGGGGGGTTGAGTGTCTCTGTGATCTAAAATGTAACGTCCTCCTCTTAGCCCTTACTCTTGATGACATATCTAAGCCGTCGACTTTTTGAATACGATCAAGTAAATTTGGTCTATAGTTAAGCACCCTAGCTATCCACGAGACACTTTCGGTTGTCACCATGGGAACGTGGATATAACCAATGCATGGGATATTAGTTTTATCTCAAGGAAAATAAAAGTTGCATAAGGAAACAAAGAAAGAATAAGGGTAAGGTGAAAGAGTAGCTTGTTACATAAGCCACTTGTTGGAGAAGTAGCTTCTTGCATAAGTAGCTTGTTGGAGAAGCTTTGAAAAGGAAGAAAGGATATCAAGTTATGAAAAAGTAACTTATCACGATAAGTTAAGGACCTTATCAAATTAAGCTTAAAAGGAGGCCTTCCCTACTCATTAAACACTTTGCTTCACTTCACTTCATTTCTCTACACATTTTGAAAGTGCAAGCTTGATAGTGAGCTATGAAAGCCAAAGCTAATCCTCCTTCACACACACCCCTACACTACCTTCTCTCCTCAAGAGAAGCCATAATCATAATCCAAATTACCATTACACTTTTCATCTTCTTCTTTTAACCTACAAGCTTTCCATAGCTTGAATTTTCTTAACCTCTCTCTCTTCCCATATCCAAATCGGTGGTTTTCAAGCAAAGGGAAGCAGAAAAGAACCGGCTACGTCAATACACTTTGTCGTTTACTCTTTCAAAGCAAGGAGAAGACCCTACTATATACCCATTAAGGTAAGGTTATCTTGTTATTTCTCATTCTTGAAAGAGATTTACTTCCATGCTCACTTAAAATCCATAAATTCATCCCCTCTTTTCCCTCTTACCAAATGGAAAGTTCCGAAACCATAAGCCTCTTCTAGCAACATAATTAATCCTCTCCACAGTAGTAAAGGTACTCCTAAATCCTTTCTTAAAGAAGAATTCGTTAATCATTCATACACTATTACATGCAGATTTTACGATACACTAGCATGTCCACTCTTAGGAACTTTGCAATTTTTACAATACCATGCATAGAAGGGTTTTACTCTTGCATAAGCACTCAAAGGAAGTTTTTGATTAATTGTCTAAGATTGCAAGTTGGTGCATTTCAAAGTTTTGTTTGCATCACACAGACACACCAAGAAAGGCTCATTATAGAAAGCATATACATTGTTCATTTCAAGTTTGTCTACTTTCAAGTTTGTTTTGCAAATTCTAAGGGAGGGAAGTAAGGGGATAGCTTCACGGATGTCATGACCGTGTTGCTTGAACATAAAACTCCCATCACTTCCATGGAGATGCCCCATGGATGGAAATGATAAAAAGAGACTAAAATGGGATTCATCGAAGACGGGGTTAGCTCAAAACTTACATCGAGACAAAACCTTAAACTTCCACGAGATTCGTTGTTTTCTTAAGGTCTTGTTTGAGTAGAAAATTAAAAGGAATTAGAATTAAGGGATTATAACTCAAGGAGTTTAATCTAAATTTAAACTAGGATTAAAAACTTTACCGAGAAGATTGACGTGGAAAGCCCTAGCATAACATAGAAATTTAAGTGTAAACTTGTCTTTGTGTTTGAAAAAGGCCGACGCAGGTGTTTGCTTGTGGGATACAATGGGGGATGGTCCTTTTCGGCTAGTACTGATAACCGCTGGTCTATGTGTTTGAGCTTGGTTTCATTCATTGCCCAAGAAAAGGGATTGAATGGGAGTGTGTCCATGCCAGGTGGATGGGATGCGCGGATGCGTCTGAAAATTGGCATAGTCCAGGTAGGCCTTATGCCGACGGAAAAAGGAGGAAGGAAAAAGGATCCATGGAGGGATCATGATAAGGGAGGAGGATGTGATTAAATTGAGGAACTCTTCAAATTGTTTGGTAAGAAGGAATCTTGGAAAGGTTAGGAACCTAAATGGGCTATTCCGTAATTGTCCTCATCAACCGGACCTTTGCTCTTCTTCTCGGGATTATTGATTTAAAAGAAACCTAAAGTAGATTATCTTTGAAGCCTTTCCCACACAAGATAAAGAAAAATAAGAATCAAAATCTGGGTAAAGGCGTCGCCTCCACACGTGGCAGAGGAGACAGGATACTTGAGTCCTGGGACGAGGATAGGGATATGCCTGGAGAATTATATGTAATTTCTTGAAAGATAACTATATAATTTTACTAATATTAAAGGAAAAAGGAAGTAAAAATATTATATAAAGGAAAAAGGTGGAAGCAACCTGATAAACGCACATTTGCAAGAGTATACAGCAGTTTGCATGCTGCTTTCAAATGGTTTAAATGTATTCTTGGTTTGACATGATTGGAATACTATTTTCTAGTATCATAGTATTACCTTGCGAATGTGCATTTATCAAACGGTTCGGTGGGTGGGCGGATTCCAAAGGGTTAATTGTTGGTCGAAAAGTTGAACCCAATTTTATGTTGTCCTAGAAGTAAATTCAAGAGCGAGGGGGAAGGGATTCCGATCTACGGAGCGAGAGAAAAACTTGGGATCAAGGGAACTCATTGACGGCTATGCTCGGTCATAACCGGAAAAAAAGCGTCAATGACCTTGAACCAAGGGTGAATTAGAGAACTCCCACCAGTTGACGTTGGAAGGTTGAGTTCCAAGTTAGTTTGATGACTTCGATTGGTAAGTTTGATCTGTAAGCGCGGATAAGGGATCCATATGAGAGAAAGTGAATGTTATCACCCCCTTGTTTGGCATCGAAGAGCAGGAGAGTCCTGTCTTGGTGTCGGTCTCAAGCGAGAGGGATGTTGGAGATCACGGTGTATCCATTTGAAGATGGTACAGATGGTGGTCCCATAGCATGGCCCTCACAACTGGTATCAGAGCGCGGTCTCTGTCCTTGGATAGATAAAGGTCTTAATTGACTCTTGTAGAAAGGGTGAGATAATGAAAAATAACAAAGAGTTTACCTTTTTGAAGCTTTTTATTAAAAAAACAATTAACTAGTCTTGTATATCTAAAAGAATCCTAAAGATGGGCCGATTGGTTGAGCAAAATTAAATCCAACATCCATTGTAGTGAAGGAAACATCTCTTTTTCAAACTCAAAGGGTGAACAAGTCTTAGTGCAAGGCAGAACAGGGAAAGCTCCCCTGAAGGTGGTCAAAGCTAGTCGTCGTTCGGTTAAGGGGTTAAAGAAAGGGCTATCAATTTATGTTATTAGACTCAATAAACCAGAGATAAAATCAAAAGAATCAGATCTTGAATGGATAAATGAATATCAAGATATTTTTCCAGAGGAATTGACAACTCTTCCACCGCCTAGGGAATTAGTGCACGAGATCGAGCTCATTCCTGATGCCCAACCAATAGCAAGGACTCCCTACAAGATGTCACCTTCCAAATCCATAGAGCTGAAGAATCAGTTGACTTAGATTTTGGAACAAGGTTTCATCAAACCCAGTGTCTCTCCTTGGGGTGCTCCTGTACTCCTCCAAAAGAAGAAAGATGGAACATTTAGACTTTGCATAGATTTTTGAGGCCTAAATCAATGCACTGTCAAGAACAAGTATCCCTTGCCTCGCATAGATGAGCTGCTTGATTGACTCAGTGATTCCAATTTTTTCACCAAGATTGATCTCAGGTCACGCTCCTACCAAATTGGGATAAAAAGGGATGATATTCCAAAAACAGATTTCAACACAAGGTTTGGGCATTATGAGTTCACCGTCATGCCTTTTGGCCTAACTAATGCCCCTACCACATTTAACCTTCTCATGACTGACCACTTCAGGACAAATTTAGATGGTTTTGTGCTAGTCTTCTTTGATGACATCCTTATATATTCAAAGACTAGACAAGATCACAAACGGCATGTACGCCATGTATTGGAGATTCTCAGAAAATACCAACTCTATGCCAAGAGGAGCACATGCTCTTTCTTTGTAGAAAAGGTTGCCTATTTGGGATACATAGTTTCAAAGGACTGTCTTTCTCCCGACCCAGCTAAGGTGGAAGCTGTAGTTCAGTGGCCCATTCCAAAGATGGTTTTAGAAGTACGGGGATTCCTTGGCCTCACAGGATGGTGTAGAGTATTTATCAAAAACCATGCACTCATCGCAGGCCCTCTCACTGAACTCACTAAGAAAGAGGAAACCTTTATCTAGTCCGACAAGAGAGATAGAGCCTTCAACAAATTAAAGGAGATCTTGGCCAGTGAACCTATTCTCAAACTTCCACATTTTCAAAAAACCTTTGAGGTGATAATGGATGCTTGCATACAAGGTATAGGTGGAATCCTACAGCAAGAAGGCCATCCCATAGCCTATGAATCACGACAGCTGAGGATTCATGAGAAGAATTATCCCACCCATGACCTCGAACTACTAGCTGTGGTTCATGCCCTCAAAAAGTGGAGACACTATCTTTTAGGTCAGATGTTTGAGCTTGTTACTGACCACAAAAGTCTCAAGTGGATTTTCACCCAGCCAGATCTCAATATGCAACAAAGGCAATGGGCTGAATTCCTATAAGAGTTCACTTTTGAGATCAAATTTAGACCAGGAAAGGAAAATCAAGCTATTGATGCACTGAGCCGACGTGTAGTGGCCCTTGCCATTATGCTAGTCCACTCAACTCTACCCGAGGAAGTTGAAAACTCCCTCCAAAACTGATGAGTAATTTGGTCCATTGATCCAAGAAATCCAAGCTCAAGTTCAAAAAAGGTATTTGGAAGACTACTCTATTCAAAATGGACTCTTATTCTTTAGGAATTGATTGTGACTACCTACATGCCTAAGGATGAAAATACTAAAGGAAGCTCATGAAACTCCCCTTGCAGCTCACCTTGGTTATCACAAAATGTTTGCTTCTCTTAAATTCTTTTTTTAAAGATGAAAAAGGATACCTTAGAGTATGTTAAGAAGTGTTTGGTATCCCAAAAGGTGAAGGCTGAAAGAGTTAAGATTCCGGAGAAGCTACAACCATTGGATATACCTGCAATGAAGTGGGAGTGTATCAGTATGGATTTTGTAACAGGGTTCCCCAAGACTGCTGGAAATTTTGATTCAATTTTTGTGGTGGTGGATAAACTCGCCAAAGTAGCTCACCTTGTCCAAGTCAAAACCACTGCCTCTGCAACGGATATTGCTCAGATTTTTGTAAAAGAAATTATCATATTATATGGAATACGTGCTAGGATAATCGGTGATCGTGATGCCAAGTTCACCTCTAAGTTTTGGAAGGCCATGTTCCAATCCTTAGGCACTCAATTAAACCTGAGTTCAGTCTATCACCCAGAGACAGATGGAGAAAACAAAAGAGTCAATCAAGTCATAAAAGATATGTTGAGATCATATTGCAGTCAGCAACCTCACCTTTGGATCAAATATTTACCCTTAGTGGAATTTGCTTATAATTATTCCTACCATAGAAGCCTAGGAATCAAAGGATGCACTTTTTCCCCCAAAAAAGAGGTGGATAATTTTATGATTTTCAGCCTTGCATAACTCTCACATATGATCTTCGATTTGAGTAGAGATCGTAGATCTGCAATTTTTGAGTTGAGCTCTTTCTATAGATATGTTACATGATATGGTTTTACTCGTTAGACTTTAAATTCTATTTTGGGGAGAAACTTTAAATTCAAATAAACTAGCCGTTTTGCTTGTTTGAATTCAAAAGTTGTCCTTTGATTACTATCTTAATACTAAAGGTTTAACTTCCTTAAACTGCCAAATAAAGAGGCCCTCCTAGACGCCATTCTCTTCCTAATGTGAAATTGATAAGGCGACTTAAACAAGGGTGTGGGACCTTCATAACGTTTGCAAAAGAGTTAAAAGATGAACTTAAAAAAGGAAAAGAGAAAAAAAGTTTTATATCTTGAAGGGTTATCTTGAGAGAGGGTATCCACATTGATTCTGACAAGGTCAAGGCAATTGAGGAATTGCAGGAGTATTTAGGGGGCACTATGAGCAAACACATAATAAGAATTTTTCTAATATTGCGAGACGTCTAACTGAATTAACAAAGAAAAATAAGAAATTTGTATAATCTAAAGCATGTAGAGCTACATTAGAAAAACTGAAAGAAGGGGCCTGATTGAATATTATATTTTGAAGATTCTAGAATTAGGAAAACCCAAGAAAAACCCTCTTTGGTTATATGTAATCCAAGTGGAGAACAAATGGGATGTGTTTTATATGAGAAGGAAAGAGTTGTAAGATATAATTATAGAAAGTTGAGAAGGCATGATTTGAATTATCCTATGTATGATTGAGAATTAATACTAGGTAGAAGTGATGGCTTCAACTATTATGTGAGTATAATTTAGATTTGAAATGTTTAGCTAGAAAAGAGACAAGGTCACCAATTCCTTGAGTCGAAGACCGATATATAATATCATTTATGTGGTCGCTTGATAGTAGTTTGATTGATTAAGTTTGATATAAAGTGAAAAATGATCTTTTCTACTCTAGCAGTATCTCTTATGTAAATCCTCATGTGGGAGAGATGTTTGAGAGGAAATTTTGTTTGCATAATAAGAGTAACTTGTATTATCATGATTGCTTATGTGTACTTGTAACTTCCTCTCTGAAATATCAAATTTTGTGAGAATGTCAAAAAGAAAATTTAGATAATCTTGTTTTAAGAAAAAGATATGAGATAACAAAATAATCATTCTAAAGGTAGAACTAGAAATCATTTTGATTGTAGAGTTGAGCATCTTAGAAGTAGGATTATTTTTGAAGTTTTGTTCAAGTAAGATGTATATTGTAAAAGATGTCTCTTGGGTTGACTTCGATGTTTTGTCTGTTGAAAACCCCTCCTTCCAACTCTAAGACAGAGTTATTTTGATAAGGGGAGTATGTAATAGGACTTATTTATGAAAATTCTTAAAGTCAAAAAGAATGTAATAGGCTATATCTTTCGTTGAATACGATTTGAAAGCTTGTTGAATAGTATATCAGATAGATAGTAAAATTCTTTTTATATAAATGGATATTGAGAGACAAAATATATTTTCTTCTTTTTAAATAATACACTAAGACATATTTGATAAATATTAATGAATAGCAGTTTGTGTTCTCTCTCATGTCCCTACTTGTACAGATCGCCCCCTCCTTGTAGGGATACTTGTTGAATTTTTGACACCTGAAGCCCGTCAACCTTGGGCCTAGTTCCCACCACAAGATTGTCCCTTAAGCCCCTCAACCTTGGGCCCGCCCTCGGAGGACTCACTCTAAATACAAAAGGAGATGCCACCTGCGAGCGGACAACTTTGATAAAACCCCTATATACGACTTATATTAGGTAATATGACTCCCCTTTCTACGCTTATATGAATATCAATGAAGAAAACTATTATACCCCTATCTTACATATAAAAGTTAGGTCTCACATGATCTAACCGAGTAAAACTAGTCAAAGAGTGTGTAGCATAGTGACTGGCAATGTACTAAGGAACCACTTCTATTGATAACTAGATGTACCCTCAATGTGTCTCAGTATGACTTTCAAACTATGTTCCCGATCAGCTGCACTGTAGCTACTCGTCCAATTCTGTGACCCATCCAAAGTTGGTGTAAATCAGCCCTTGACCTGCTCCAAATCAACACTTATCTATGATTGGCTTGATGCAAAATTTTATGTGTGACCTGATAAAAGACTTCCCTTAAATTTATCCAAGTTCTAGTGCACATCAAAGACCAATCATTTCAAGTAATCAACCTGGGTCAGGTTCCTCCCCCCCCCCCCCCCCCCCATACATATGATACCCCCCCTCCCTTAATTTTAAGCTTGGGAGATAAATTATTGGGGGTCTGCCCCTAACTTATACGCTTATGTGTAAAGAATGAGGATGCAAGAGAGCTACACAAGACAAGCACAAAGCACACAAAGATGGAAAGCTTTTTCTTCTTCTTCACAGAAAAAAGAGTACAAAAATGACTAAGTGCTAAAGCTGAAAAGTAGCACATATGTACATGCGGTCACTAAGTGTGAACTCGCTAGAAGCATACTAGGCTGGCACTATAAGTGTAGTCCAGCTGTAGAATCACTGGCAGAGATCCTCCGTGTCGGTCACCTAACGCGCCAGTGAGTAAATGCCGTAAGCGGCCAAGACCCGTAGTGGATGCCAGCTCAAGATGTAGAGCTCGACATCTCAACACTCCCCCTCGAGCTCTGCATGTTGTAGAGTCCAGGCATAGTCCGGAAACGTCGAAGCTTCTCAGCTCCGAGGGCCTTGGTAAAGATATCCACTATCTGCTCCTCTGTGCTGACGTAGACCAAGTCGATGTCGCCCGCCAACACTCGCTCTCGAACGTAGTGGTAATGGACCTCTATGTGCTTGGTCCTAGCATGGAACACTGGGTTCCTAGCCAACTGCATGCTGCTGAGGTTGTCACAATGGATGACAATCTGCTGGTCCACCTGCACTCCCAAGTCCTCAAGTAATGTGCGTAGCCAAGCTACCTCGCACGCCGCAACTGCTGCACCTCTGTACTCGGCCTCTGTGCTCGATAAAGCAACCGTAGGCTGCTTTTTGCTGCTCCAAGTAACAGCAGCACTCCCAAAAGAGAACATGAAGCCACTCGTAGATCTCCTATCAACAATGCTACCTGCCCAATCTGCATTTGTATACCCATACAATGCTAATGGCACATCTGCTGCATAGAACAATGCATAGTCAAGAGTCCCTTGCACATACCTAAGTGTGCGTCGTACTCCATCCAAATGTGGCTTCCTCGGAAGCTGCATGAACTGACTCTCCAAGCCTACTGTGTAGCTCAAGTCTAGCCTCGTGATAGTCATGTAGATTAGACTACCCACAATCTTCCTGTACATCTTGACATCCTCAACAACATCACCCTTCTCTGCACTCACCTTTGCATTCACATCCAAGGGAATAGAAATTGGCTTACAATTAGCCATACCATACTTTGACAACATGTCCAAAGCATACTGTCTCTGTGACAGCCATACACCCTCTGGAGTCCTGATCACCTCAATGCCAAGAAAGTAGCACAACTCGCCCAAATCTTTCATTTCAAACTCCTCTTTGAGAAGACCCTTCACATGGTCAATCTCCATAGCATTGTCACCAACAATAATAAGGTCATCTACATATATGGTAATGACCACAATCCCCACATCACTCTCACGTACATAGAGTGAATGATCAGCATGAGCTCTTCTAAACCCAATACTGACAAGATACTTGGCAATCCTGTCATACCATGCTCTAGAGCCCTGCTTTAAACCATACAAAGATTTGAGAAGCCTGCATACATAATCTAGGTAACCTGGATCGACATAACCAGGTGGCTGATCCATATACACTTCCTCTTGCAACTCACCATTCAAGAAGGCATTCTTTACATCCATTTGATACATAATCCATCCTCTAGATGCAGCCACTGCTATGACAACTCTCACAGTCGTCATCTTTACCACTGGAGAAAAGGTCTCCTCATAGTCTATGCCATATGTCTGTGCATAACCCTTTGCGACCAGCCTTGCCTTGTGACGCTCAATGTTACCATCAGCCTTATGCTTGGTTTTATACACCCATTTACAGCCAATAGCTTTCTTGCCACTTGGCAGTGGCACCAACTCCCATGTGTCGTTTGCTTCCAATGGAGCCATCTCTTCATTCATTGCATCATCCCAATGCACATTTCCAACTGCATCCTAAAAACATGTGGGCTCCACATCTTGTATCACCTTAGCCATGTAGGCTTGGTGATGCGCTAGATACCCATCATAAGTCAATTTCTGAACTGGATTTCTGACTCTGTTAGATCTGTGCGGTCCTGGGTCACTCCTTTGCCCTCTAGCATCTTCTTGTACTTTCCTTACACCAGGTGTCCTGACAGCCGGAATTCCAAATTCCTCATCAAGACTTTGTTCGTAACCATCTGAATCCATGTCTACATGTGAAAAACCTGATGATGCATCAGCCATAAAGGGAGGTTCATCAACCTTTTCCTTTACTTTTCGTGATACATTCCCTGTACCTGTTGGTGGAGTAACCTACGTACGTAGTCTACCATTCCATGGCTTCTCAACAGATCCACGAGAAGAGGACTCTTGTGGTCCACTCAAAACCTGTGACTGTGGCATAACAAACATGCGCTCGTTTTTGCTGTCATCTGCATCTCTACTAGTAGATGCATAGTTGCCCTGTTCTCTCTTTCCACTTGCTTTTCCCTTTGGACAGTCACGTGACATGTGACCTCTTTCACCACAAGTCCAACATTCTCTGCTATCTGGAGTATGTTGCTGCCTGCTTGATCCTGCACCACGACCTCTTTGACTCCCCCTGCCTTGAGATTGGTTTCCCCTGCCACCTGTATTGTTTTGATTTGATTGACCTTCCAGAAATTGGCCCTTGCAACCCCTTGGGCCTCAACCACGACCTCTACCTCTACCTCTGTTGGAGTTAGAATAGAAGGCCTGTTCAGAATTATTTCTGCCATGAGATGAAGATGTGTCAAGGTTCTTCTCCTCAAGAATAAGCATAGAAATCAAATCTTGGAACATGGGGATGTCGTCTCTTGTATTCATGGAAGACCTGAAATGTACATACTCATCTCCTAGGCCATCCAAGCATGCACGGACAATGTCATCGTCTTCCACTGAGACTTTAATAGATCCAAGAGCCTCAATGATACTCTTGATCTTCAAGGCATAATCATTGATTGAGAGGTTGTTCCTCTTAACCTGATTTAGCTCCGACTTTAGTTGAAGCTTCCTGGCCTTGGTGTTCACCTCGAACACTCTGCCTAAGTTTTTCCATGCAATGGCGGGGGTTTCAACATCCTGTAGATAGCCCATCATGCCATCTGTGATGCTCATAGAAAGCCAATACATCACTTTGCTCTGGCCTTGCTGCCAGTCCCTCAAAGCTTTTCTTTGTTCTGTTGTAGCATTTGCCTCCGGAATCTCTGGTTCCTTTTCATTGTCTCCTTCTACATAGTCCCAATAACCTTTTCCTTTTAGGAAATTAGTTATTATGAACTTCCATGCAGGGTAGTTATTTTTCTCAAGCTTCTCAGTAACAATCTGACTGAAACCGTCAGACATCTTGAAGCACTAAGACAAAATAGCTGCAATCTGCAAAAACCTACAAATCTGCTGAACCTGCTATTGTGGTACCTGTAACGCTTTCTACACTCAACGAGTGTCCACAATCAAGCGTACATACAACCACTGTACTTGTACAATAAATCTTTGTGTACTGCACTTTGGAGACCTCTTCAAAAACTTGTACAAAAAACTTGTCGTGGATTGCGAACGAAGGGATTGTGATGCTCTTGCTCTCTTAGCCTCTCTTGCCTGCACCAGGCTCTGATACCATGTAAAGAATGAGGATGCAAGAGAGCTACACAAGACAAGCACAAAGCACAGAAAGATGGAAAGCTTCTTCTTCTTCTTCACAGAAAAAAGAGTACAAAAATGACTAAGTGCTAAAGCTGAAAAGTAGCACATATGTACATGCGGTCACTAAGTGTGAACTCGCTAGAAGCATACTAGGCTGGCACTATAAGTGTAGTCCATCTGTAGAATCATTGGCAGAGATCCTCCGTGTCGGTCACCTAACGCGCCAGTGAGTAAATGCCGTAAGCGGCCAAGACCCGTAGTGGATGCCAGCTCAAGATGTAGAGCTCGACATCTCAACATTATGTAACTTGTAAAAAAAACCCCTCCCCTGCACTTACGTGGTGCGGTAAGTTTTCCATGGTGAATCCCCCGGGGGCCCGGAGGTTCCCACCACAAGATCGGCCCTTAAGCCCCTCAAGCTTGGTCCGGGTTCCCACTTCAAGTACAATCCTAGCATCTCAAGCGCGACAAGCACCTCAAGCATCTCAGTCATCAAGCACCTCAAGCTTGGGTGCCGGGTTCCCACCTCAAGCACATGCCTAGCTTACCTAAGGTCCAAGTATTTTCACACTAACTATTGGAGGTCTTTAATGAAGCTAACCTTAAGGTCTTTTAAGATCCATTAGCTAGCCTTGCTCCTTGGCACATCATCTATCATTTGGACCCCTTTAACCTTGGCCCTGTGTTGAGATAGACCCATAAGCACATGTCTATATTCTAATCCTTGTTCACGTTTATTCTCCCACATTAAATAATCAATTTGATATGAGAAAATAATTTGGGTTGGTTAGATATTAGATTTTATGACAGCTTTTATGAAGTGCTTATGGAGGATATGCCCTCTCGTGAGACTTTGATTTCTATTGACAACATAGTTGAAACTCATGATTCTAGTAAGAAAGCTAGACTGCATGAGGAGGAGGAGGTCAATAAAGGCATTCAGATTGAGGTTCACATGCATGTTTTTGATAGTCAAGGAGACACTCACGTAGTTCATAGTACCCCCCAATGAAAGATTCTGCCTTCAATGTGAAAGGGTTGAAAGACCCTACCAGGTTATACACTTTCAATAAATGGATGTTGGCCTCTGACCTTGATATTTGTCTTGTTCAAGAGCACAAAAGGCATGATAGGGTTGGGATGTTGTTTCACTATAGGGTATTGCAATGCTTTTTTGGGGGAGCTCAATCTAGCTACAGAGGGTTCCTTACTTTCATAAAGGCTTCTCTAAACCCTCAATGGTTGCTAGGTCACCCCATTGGGAGATGCTCGTCCTTTTTCGTTGATATTAAATGGGGGAAAAAGATGGTGGTCAACATCTATGCTGATAATAATCCCACCCTTAGGCAAGAGCTTTGGCACTGGTTGTTGTCAGATAATTTGGTAGCTAGTATAGTTGGTGGAGATTTTAATATGGTAAGTAATGCTAAAGACGCTACTTCAATTGGTACTATCATCTCTAGGATTGAATCTCTAGCATGGGAAAAACTAACTGTTGGGAAATGGATTGACTTTTGGGAAGCCTCCTGTGCATCCCCTACTGGCTATACATATCATTCTCAAGCATACACTTCTTCTTAGTCTCGTTTGGATTAACTCTATTTTATAGGTACTAAGTGGGTCCTTGCCTCAATCCAGATGTCAGTGAAAATTCAGAAATCTTTGTCAAATCATTTTTATGTTACACTGTCATTAAGTAAGTTTGATGTGAATGCATTCAAAACTATTGGCTCAGCGCATCATTAATGGTTAATCATTTGCTGTTTCATCATGATGTGTTTCAAAGTTCAGTAAATAATTCCTTTTTTGATGCCGTGATCTTGTTTGGACTTGAGCAACGAGTGAAAGCATGGTTGCATTTTTGTTCTCTGATGTAGATATGTATAAGGAAGGTTAGTCTATTTGTTGCCAATCATAAAAAAAAGGGAAATTTTGCTCAAGCTTTTGTAGCCATTAAAAGGGTAATGTCTAAGGATGTATCAGTGCTTGATGATGAGAATATTGACAATTTCAGGGATGCAAGAACGATGTTAAGGAATTTTGAGCAGGAGAATGCATCTAGAGCCAGATTTCTATGTAGGCAGCATGAGTTAAAGGATGTACACTGCTCCTCAAAATTATTTTTCAATAAGCTAAAGGATAAGCATGCTAGACACAATATTAATAGAATGGTGAAGTATAATGGCCATGAGATCTCGTCACCAGTAGAGATCTTGAAGGAATGAAAATTATATCATGAGGAAATTATGAGCAAAGAGGCAGATTAGTCTTCAAGAAGGCAACAAGCTGTTGAGTTAATGCTTTTAGCTATGGATCCATGTATTGAGGAGTGTAATTCTAATATACTAGAAGGCTAATTTGAAGTTAAGGAACTATTGTAGGCTCTTAAGAAGTTGGAAAATGGTAAAACACATGGGGTATGTGGATTCACTAAGGAATTTTTGATGCCTTACCGACATTTATTGAGTCCTCTGGTCTTGGATGTCATCAACTATATTTGGAATGCTCAAAGTATGAGTCCTCAACTGAAACATGGACTTATCAAGCTGTTGCCCAAGAAAACTATCCTTGCCTCTTTTTTTTTATTGGAGGCCTATCCCATGATGGTAATCCTCTATAAACTCATGGTCAAAGCCATAGCCGTCAAGATTTCTCTCTTTCTCAAGGCTCATATGCATGAAGCTTAGTCTAGCTTCATAGGAAGCAAATCCATACTTGACAACATTATTACTATCATGATAGACATAAAAGCTTGTCAAAATATTAATCAAACAATGTTATGTTGTAGCTTTATTTTACCAAAGCCTTTGAGTCAGCTGTGGGATTTTGTGGTTAATATTCTTAAAAAGATGGGATTTGGTAATAAGATTGCCTCATGTGTCGAGTTGCTAGGGCAGGGGGCTTTGTCTCAAATATTAATTAATGGAAGACTATCTAAGGCTGTGCAAATTTTTAGGTCAGTGAGGCCTCAAGGGGGTTCACTCAAAAATATGTAGAATAGCACATGATTTCAACAAAAGGGATTAATTTCTCTTATGAACTTATAGAAAATATACATACAGAAGGGTGTTTTAAATTGAAAAAGTAAAAATTTTGGTACCTAAGCGGTCTTTCTTTTTTGAGAAAATTGGCACATAAGGGGTCTCTATATACTTCAAAACATGTAGAATAGAGATTTTTATAAATACCTCTTGAACGCACGTGCTATATAAGACCTTTATATAGTGAACCCCCCAAGAGTGAGGCAGAGGTGCCCTTTGAGTCCTTTGCTATTTGCTGTTGCTACACATCCCTTGTTTTTCTTTCTTGTTGCTTAGGTCAGTGGGGGAAAACTAAAAGGTATGCAAATTTGGGTAGGATACGTAGTTCTTTGGGCTTTGGTGATGGCACTTTGACTTTTCTTCAAGCTAATAATGCCAACATTGGGAAACGTATGAACTATCTAAGTGTATACTCACTTGCTATAGGACTTGATGAGTCTAACTTACTTGATGTATCTGGTGAAAAATTTGAGGACCTCATTTGGAGGGGCAAATGAATATAAGGGTACAATCTTTAGGCATTTGGAATATCACATAGGGGTGGATGTCACTTCCAAACAATTGAGTGAGTGGGTTGAAGAGAGGGCCTGCTTAAAAAAAGCATATTGGAACTGTGATGAATGTCGGTTTTTTTGTAAGGGTTAGGTTGTTGCAGGTCATTCTCATAACTTATCTATTGTATTTCTTACCGCTACTTGAATGGTCTGATATTGCACTGAATTGGCTTAGATCTAAGTACCTACAATTTTTATGGGGCTCCATCCATAAGGTCTAGATAGCTTGGGAGCATGTTGCTATGCCTTTTTCTAATGGAGGCTTGGGGATTCTACATCTGAAATTGCATATGTTGGTGAGGAGGGTTACACTTCTAAAACATATGTTACTCTCTAAAAAATGATGGCCTAAGTTATTATGGTTTTTGATTGACCGAGCTCTTGTGTATTTTCATGGATCTTGGAAAAAGTCACCGTGGGATAAGTTTTTCTCTAATGCTCCATTGAAGTTATGTGGTCACACTAGTACCGATTTCACAAATTTGTCAAAAAATGAGAATTTGTTGGAGATGCATACACGAGGGACTCAAAGGGAGGCTCTCTTTTTTGCGGGAGGTTTTGGGTGGGGGTGGAGCAGCCATGTGAGGCAAGCAGGTGGCAGTAGGCAAGAGAGTACAAATCGAAGTGAGTTGCAATCCAAGAGGTGAGGGAGCTCTACAACAGGAGACGACGAGAGCACCTACCGGAAGAGCAATAGTGTAGGTGACACATCTTCATTGGCAGCCATGGTTCCCTTTTTTTTAATGAGTAAAGAGTTGTTGCATGAGGAGTAACATCGCTAATGCGGGTTGGCTTAACTCTGAAGGCATTGAAAGCGTACGTAGCTACCAGAGCTTGACCATCTCTCTGGCCGGTTCAATGAGAATGATATTTTTCTAAGTTAGCAATAGCTACAACAAATTATCAACTAAAATCTTTGTAGTCACCGATTTAGGCTGTAATTTAACCAATCTTACATATTTGTCCTTCCATGTTGCTTTGCCTCCTGATCCATAGTGCATGGGAGTTTGTCTAGCCCAAGCTTCGCATTGTTGTTTGTAGGATGCGCCCGTTGTTCTCTAACTTGGTTGGCCGTTGTGTCGTACACTGGACTGCTTGTTTTTCAAAAATGTTTTTAGTATCTCTCCAAACACTATTGTAAATAACCTTGATCAGGGGCATTTGGAAATCTAGCATACAATGCCTCCTCAATGTAGCATGTATGATTGGGCAGCTGGTCTCTAAACTTTACAAAAAAATTCTTATATGTCGAATGTATAAGAATCTGAAGATGGTGTCAAAATGCCATGCCCTATCTATACCAAAGTCCATATCCCTGCCACACTTTACCCTATAGTAGAACCTATGCGTGTCTGGCATGGGTGCATCATTATCCTCGTCCTCTTTGTTTGGGGAAACACACTTTGAAATAGGGGATTTTGTCCCCCTCCCACTACCAAAACAAGTGAAGCCACAAGATCCTCCTTTGCTCCGTCTCCCTTGGCGCTCGCTTCCGTGAGAAGAGCATCGACGTGCGCCACTAGAAGAAGTGCGTGGATGGTGCTCGAGCAAAACAGGATTGGACTGGAGTGGCGTGGAACCCTGTGATGCCATGGGAGTGGGACCGTACGATGGAAGGGGAGTAGGATAATAAGGGGGCCGTAGATTAAGGAGTCCCTCTCTGACTCCCCCATGCCATGGACTGCATAGAAAGACCATATCTTGTAAGCTTCTGTAGAGTGCACCAGCCAAACAATCCCTCCGTTGAACGGAGGTACTGGTCCCATAAAGAGAGCACCCGCTGTAGGTTTGGATCTACCACCGATGGAGGAACTTGAGTAGAGTAGGTGTAGGATGTCCATGCTTGCAAATAACAAAGAGAAACCTATAACACTCATGGTCACAAAAAACTAACCACAAATAATATTAACTAATTTACTTGGTCTAACCGTCTCAAGACTCGGGTCCACTAGAGGCGATGTCCACCCCAAGTGGGAGTCCACCTGGATGTGAACCAACCAAAAGAAGAACCGGATGGCTGCTCCCTACCACAAAGTCTCTTGTTTGACATCTAGATTACAAAGAGCAATATGAGATCTAGCTTTCTTCCCCGACTCACTCATCTATATATATGTACACAAGTATATATGCAGACAAGCACGTAGATACATATGCATACAAGTAGATCTAAGCAGGAGCTAGTAGTGTCAAAGGTCAAGTGACACCTCTTTAGATATCATCACATTCTCAACAGTTGTAAAACCAAAGGTACGTTGCGGTAATCCATGCATGAGTGGATCAATGACCCCAATGCCACGATTAAAAAAGGACTATACCCAAGAGGAAGCGTCTAACCTTTGGGTTTTATGCTCCTGTACTTAGTGCCTATGTACATGCATAAACAAATATATACATACACACTCCCTATATTTAAGTATATACAATTATGTACTCTCTACAATTAAATATAATATAAGTATATTCAATTAAGTAAATATAGCCATCATTTTGAGTAGAGATAAGGAGCTATGGTTGTAATAGCCATCCTTTTGTGTTGTACGCAGTGCAAGATTCCTCTACCTCTATAGAGTGCTTTGAAGAAGAGCTTCTTTATTGTGCTTCTTGTGAACCATCTCTTCATAGCAGGTCCTTTTTTTTAGGGATTAATGTACACATTACATGCTCGCCTCCATACTGAGGTACTGTGCCGTTAAAAGATTTCCAACCTAATGCCACATTCGTAGAGAGAAAGAGATAGATAGACAGAAAGAGAGAGAGAGAGAGAAAGATAGAGAAGGTAGAGAGAAGAGCGTAGAAAGTCATTTTTGAACTCCGTCTTGGGGACATAAAAAAGACCTTTTCAAAGAACTCTACAAAAGCCTTTGCACTCTCGCATGGCGCACCCCACAAAACAGCGGCCATCACTTACAATCATTGCTCTTTACTTATGTGCAATCTCACATGTGCAAGCGGCTTGTCCGCGAGCCGTTTGCACATGAGAGCTTGCAAACAACTACATGCTTAAACTCATCTGAGCTACATGCAAACTACAACAAACATAATCATAAACCTAACTCTTAATCATTGGGTTTTAAAGAACAAGGAGCTAGAACAAAATGAAATAGATACATCAAATGAATGATGATAATCAAATAGAGGCAGGATGGTAGGATGTGGGGACCTAAGGATTTTATATAATACCTAGGGTCCAAGCAAGAAAACTATTATTTGTTGGTAGAAATTTTTTTATCGACATATATGTTCACATGAATATGATGTAGGAAGTTAAAAGCAAAAAAATGAGGCCCATTATCCATGATTACACAGGGTAAAACCTTACTTACTGCAATCACACCGTCTTGGCATTGGACAAGGTTGTATATCCACAATAGGTCACTACCATTCATGACTTCCACCTTACCATGCTCTTCAGCTACCATCACATAGGGGGTGATGACAACGTTCTTGATGACCCCAATTTGTTTTGCTAATAGCAGCTGCAAGTAGTTGCTGTAATCAAACCATTGCATGAAGTGCACACCATTTAGGTGTAAATTTCCCCTAATCCACTCATTTCAATCTCTGGTAGATAGCTTCCCTAGGATGAGCTGCAAAGGGAGATAAGGAAGGCTCTCAACACGCTCTCCAAAACAACGATGACAGTAACCAAGTCATGCCTCTTTAGGGCATGGAAATGCCCTTGCTGCCTTGGCTTTAGGATTAACACAATGCACTGGTTACACTCACATATATTCCATAAAATGATATGCGATCTTGCTTCTTTTGGCCTTAGAAGACGACATGGTAACCTGGGTGGAATCTTGGCTATTTTTCTCGGGGCGGGGGGCTCAGAATTTGAAGCACCAACACTGCTGGGCACCTCCTTCCCTTCGTGTATCATGTACTTTCAAGTTTGGTTGAACCCCTCCTTTCCTTTCACGCATGCAGAACCCTTGGGCCACCTAAGGGTGCTTGTATCCCTCTTCCTCTTTGAGGATTCTTCGAGAAAGAGAAGCTTGACTAATCTCTTCCTCCCTTGATGTGGATGAGCTTGTTATTTTGGATGTCGATGTAGAAAACATCCATTTCAAGTGTGCTTGTCGGGGTTTCTTCACTCATTTTAAAGAAAAAAATTGAAGCCTTAGCAAGCTCTCATTAGTGAGGCCACCATTCTAATGAGGCAGGCAAATCGACCCCGGTGGACTTGACACCAGGACCAGGCCTAGGGACCTCATCAACGGGGGGAGATAGAAAGTTGGGGGCACCACCTAGCAGATGTGCAGCTAGGACGCACTACAGGGACTCAAAGAGTCAGACACACACACACACACACACACACACACACACACACACACACACACACACACACACACACACACACACACACACACACACACACACACACACACACACACACAAGAGCTAGGATGCTCATGCTCTTGTCGTTGCCCATTCATTCATGCTGGTCCACAAGGATACTTTATTTTTGGCAGGTTTAGATCACTTGACCGCATGGTGCACTGTGCCATCTAGAACCCAAGAACTAGAATATTCCACATCGCTTCGCCAATGGTGCTAGCAAAGTGTGTGGTGTATCATGTGGCTAAGACTATTGGTATGGTTTATGAGATGCCATAATGCTCGGTGGGTGCACTATGTAATCATGCTAATGTATAATGTGAGTTTGATAGGAAGAGTTTTAAAATTCAAACATTTTAGGTAATTTAATAGAGATACATTAAAATAAGGGATTTTTATGTTGAATTTTGCACAAAATTCATAATATAAGGGATCATTTTATTCATTCAGACATGTTCAAAGAGGGGGTTCTTTTAAAACCCCGCGAATGCACGTTATATAGGGGTGTACTAAATAGTGAACCCCCGATCCATAATGGGAAGTGCGGTGGTGTGTGTTAACTATGGTTCGTACAAATGCCTTTATGCTAAGAGAGAGAGAGAGAGAGAGAGAGAGAGAGAGAGAGAGAGAGAGAGAGAGAGAGAGAGAGAGAGAGAGAGAGAGAGAGAGAGAGAGATCTATTCTCAATGTTGCATAGTGGATGCCTAATGATCATCTCTGTGGTGATAGCTTTCATACCCTCCTTCTGTAAGATCTTCTAACTTGTGATTGTGATCCCCTGAGAGTGACCTCTTCACCCTTTATATAGTAGAAGAGAGGAGATTTGAAGAGAATCGTTTAGTGCCGATCTTATCTTAGATGTATGGGACCAAGCACATGGCTCTAGCGCCCACCAGTAGATCACTATCTTGGCTTATTCAGAAAGGAGGTGCGGCTAGATGCTCCCCCTAGTGTGCATGGCGACCATAGCTAGAGAGAGGGAGAGAATATACAATTTTTATATTTAAATTACAAGAGAGTAGGTACAAATAAGTGATTGCTCATTTTACCCATCATTTGATTGATGGCTAGGGGAAAAATAGGTTCGTGGTGCTAGCTTGAATATGCCCTTGGCCCAGACGTGGCACTTGGGATGCCGCCCGCATGGTTTAAATGTTTCTTTTTATCATTGTGATCACCCGCTTTTGCAATTTGACATCGATCAAATGTGATTGGATCTATCATTTTTTCCTTTGAGACATCCTTTCTCATGATCCCAATAGCGCCATATCCATTTGTGTTGATTGTCATCTGGGCCACCACCATCTTGTGCATTCAGTGCATGTGAAAAGTGAGTCATTAATGTGTGCGGTGTGTGCGTAGGTAATCCAAGAGATGAGGAACTCGTGTTGGCGGATACGCCGTGACGGACGTCAGCATAGCGAGAACTCACCTAACATATTATGTCAACTGAGGACGGAGCTCGACCCGCAGGCGCATGGAATCAAGCAAAGGGTGTCAACCTCTACTCGATCGACTAATGACTACTTCCTACAAAGATATCAAATCTACATGCCATCGGTTCTGTGAATGTAAGAGTCTCCTATGATGCTACCGCAAGCCAAAAGCCCATTAAATGTTCTCGAAACGTTACAAAACCTTAGGGATATCCTATCAACACCAATAGGCCACTCTCCCTAAGGTCCGTGACCCAAAACCCTACCCAAAAACACCCGTTGCAGAATCACGTAGGATGTCTTCCAGGTTTTTACAGGTCGATGTTTCCAAAAACTAAGATGCGTAATGCGTAGCTATACTCGCTCTGATCGCGTGGATATACTGAAATGCAAAAACGGACAATGTTTACTCATCGAAACTCCAAAAGTAGCTCGCGACTGAATTTGCCAAAACACAGACGAACGTGCGTGATGTAAGCATCAACGCGTAGCTCTCCTCGTGGGCAACATGCTATTGCTCTCCATTTGCGATTCCGACCACTGTAGTTCTTGTAGCACACACACACACTCTCTCTCACTCTCTCGTAGTCTCTCACAGAAGATAAGATTATTAGAAGTCCCTTTACAACGCTTTAGGTTTTGGTTTATATACTAAGCCTTAGAAAACCTAATGTCTGGCCAAAATGACCTGATTTGTCCATAGGCTTCTATAGAGCTTAATTACAACACCGTGAGCTGGCTTTGCTCATCCAACAAGCATCTGCGGCCAAAATACAATTTCCGACTTAAAATATGAAGTTCCTGTAAACATTACAAAAGTGGCCGTAATGGCTCAAAATGATAATAACGAGATATTTGATGATGTCCATGAGCTTGTATCTTCACATTACAGCATCCATCTTCATCTTCATCACTTCATCAGCATCTTCATATGGAATCTTTAGAGAATCTTTGAGGAATCTTCATGGAATCTTTGTGGAAGCGTTGTTGAAAGGTTGGCCTGTCCTCAACACTCTCCCCCTCCGAATTCTTGTCGTCCCTGACAAGACCCTATGTCTTTTCCTTGTACATGTAGTGTAGTTGAAGCCATAGCTCTTCCCCTCCGATTGGTTGTTGTATCGTGAATAGGTTGAGTGAGGTTTGTTGTTGCAGCAAGTCTTTATCTTAGCATCTCTGTATTGTTTGTTCTTTGGGTGTCATCCTGCATGTGTACCTGTGAACTTGAAGCCTTTTTGAACTTTTTCTGGGCCGCTTTCCTTTGATTTTCTAGTTGATGAGCATGTAGTTGTTTGGGGATGTCGTTGGTCTGCTTTTCTGTGTTTATATAAAAAATAAAATACTAAAAATAAAATGTGGCATATATTACAAAATGAAGGTCTTGGATACCTAGATAGGACTAAAGGGAAAACCCCAGTGGGAAAAAAATGCCTTTAGTCACAATGAAATGTAAGGCTATATGTACTTATGTTTTGATGTAACCGAGTTTTTTTGAGTTTCACCTTTTGATGTAACCGGATATACATTGGATAAGTGTTAGTAGCTTGAAGTCAGAGTCGTTGTTGTTGAGCAAATGCTTATGAAACCTATTACCACTTTGTCATCATCATTTTGTTGTGTAAGTGCATGCGTGGAACACAAATCGTGTCAAATGCAAACGTCCAATGATGTGACATTATATATGCTTGCACAGATAGATGCATGGGAAACAATATGTTGTGTGAGAAGAGTTTGAATGGGTGCTTCCTGGAGTGAATGTAGCTAGAGAAGAAAAAATATATTTGACTTCAAGAGCTGCCGTTACTCACAAGAAGGGTTGTTGATGCTTGAGGTTTTTTCACTCTCCTCACTGTGTACATGTGCGTGAGTGTTTTGTGGAATACTCCTCCTCTCCACCAAATAAAATTGTTAGACTTTGACTCTTCTGCTCACTCTCCTCACTGTGTACATGTGCGTGAGTGTTTTGTGGAATACTCCGCCTCTCCACCAAATAAAATTGTTAGACTTTGACTCTTCTGCTCACCTATCCAGCATGAGCGACTCAATTTTACAAATTTCTCAACTCTTCCAGCTTGAGCTCTCCTCACTGTGTACATGTGCGTGAGTGTTTTGTGGAATACTCCGCCTCTCCACCAAATAAAATTGTTAGACTTTGACTCTTCTGCTCACCTATCCAGCATGAGTGACTCAATTTTACAAATTGCTCAACTCTTCCAACTTGAGCTATAATCTAAATATCTAGACTCATAGACCACAAAAAATATTAAGACATGAAGCTTGGGTCTGACGCTTGCTCATTTAGTGGCTCAGCTACCCGACTCTTGACTCTTATGCCATGATTTTTATGGCGACTTGACTTACTCTCAGGAGATTTTGACCAAGAATAGGTTTTGAAATTCAAAACTCCCATCCTCGAAGAGAGGATTTGTGAAGGAGCATACTAGAAATATTGGTTTCTTTTGCCATACCTAGGTGACCTTGGTTGTCAAATTTTCTTTTTGTTGTTGTTGGTCCCTTGCTTGAGAAGATTGGCTTGCTCCATTCTCCGTAACACTTTATCTATCATGTCTTGACATTTCTTGAGAGCTAGAGATCACTTCAATCTTCTTTGGTATGTGTTGTTCTTTTGGCATCCATTTGTATCTGCATCGTGTGATTAGCGTGTCTTTGTAGATATCCTTTGACTTGACTGTGACATTGTCCTTGATTTTGCCTTCCATGAAATTGCGATTATTTTCAAGATGAATCGTTTGTTTGAAGAATGTTTACCTGGCATCTTTGGTAGCCAGATTCTCCGATTTCCTTGATAGTAACCTTGTGCTTGAAGAATTGTAGATGGCACTTCCCATGATGTTTTTGATGTCGTATTGAGATGTACAAGAGTGCCATTTTTGGGATTCTTTACCGATGAAGTCCTATGTTGGTATGAAGGCCAACTTGATTTGAAATTTCCTGCGTACCTTTGGCGAGCCTTCTTGGTTGGTCTCCTTTTTAAATATGAGCTTTGTTTCTTTTGGGGACGCTTTTTGAAACCTTTATCCATGCATAAGCCGAGGTCTGTGGTTTTGGTAACCAAATTTTCTTTTGACCCTCATAATAGCCTTGCTCTGGTAAGTTGTAGTCGGAGGCTATCCATCCCATGTGTTTACCTTTCGTCAATTCGCTAGGATCATTTACCCATATTGGGTCCTTGACCTTTATTTCTTCAGCTTTAATGTAGACCTTTGAAAACCTTTGGCGGCGGTGATCTCGCAGTGTAGGGTATTTTGGTTGAAAGATTTTCTTTGGAGTCTGCCTTTCATGTGTAAGCATGTGGTCAGTTGATATAGAAGCTCTGTCTTGAACTTTTCTGGGTTGGATTGAAGACTCTGATTTAAGGGGCTGCTTCTGTTGGTAGGACATTTGTGGGCTCATTTTGGCTTTGCCTTTGTCAGTAACCGATAATCTTGGAGCGGTTGTAGGCTGGCTTTCTTGAGAGCTAGTCGTGTTGAAGATTCAGATTCTTCTTCAAGTGTTTTTGCCCATAGCTTGAACAAAATCAAATGTGTACTCATTTTGGAAGAATTCACTACTAGGAATTTGTCTTTAACTATCTTTGACCGTAGTTTAAGGGTAGCTTCTGCAATTCCCAAATGTGTGATGGCTATTCCATGTGATATAGGAACCTGTACCTGAATTTCATACAGTTCTGGCTTATCTAGAAGTAACCACAGCCCATAAGACATGACATTAGTCATGGTAGTGCAATCTATCTCTGCTATAAAATTGAATTTCAATTTCTCATGCGCAATTAACGAGAATTTAATCTTCTTGTTGGCTGCCAAGTAACTGATGTCCTCTTTGCTTTTGGTACTTGTCTTGGACTTTTGTGCCTTGGAAGCTTTTTCATCCTCTTGTATGTTGAACTTCTTTGTCATTTGACTGGTTGTAGCATGTCCCAAGTGCTTACTATCTTCTGATCTATAGCTTTGGGGAAGGTCTATAGCCTGAGTTGCTTGTTGGTCTTCATTGCTAGTTTCTGATTGTGACGCCTCGATTCTTGATTTCAGAAGCTCTCTATCACTATTTACTTCTTCTAGCACTTGAAGGTTATTCAATGGTGACTTTTCTTCTTGGAAATCTTTTGAAGCTTGTGTAGCAGGATGTTGAGGTTGACTCTCTTCTTCCGATGCAACGGTCGCTGTGGCCTTTGGTTCCCATTGTTCCATGGGTTTTTGTAGAGTCTCTTCTCGAAAATATTCATTCATATCCTGCACTGCTTGTCCTTGGTAGTCAATTTTGGAGTCGGTCATTTCCCTTTCTTCAGCGGGTTCTAAAACTTTAGCCACATCTTCTTTTAGCTTCTTTTGCTCTTTGATTTCTTCAATCATCCTGGTAGAGTCTACAGTAGAGTAATTCTCTTGTAGAATTTCAGCTTCATCCATTGATTCAACTTGCATGTCTTTGTCTCGTGAGGTGACACTAAGTTTTGTTGTTACCTCTGTCACCTCTTCCCGGGTTTGCTTACCATCTTCAGAATCTTGGCTTCTTTTGCTCTCGAACCTTGAACTACGAGCTTCATCTTCATCACCTTGTGGATGCTTTGACTTGTCCTCACTGAGGTTCTTTAAGAGATCTTGAATCAACTGATTCAATTGATCTTTTTTGAAAGCCTGATTCTCTATGATAATGTCGTTGACACCCTTGACTTCAAGCAACTGTGTCTTGAGCCTATCTTTTGTGCTCTACGACAAGATCTGCTTCTTTTCCGGAGATCTCGTTGGGGATTCTTGCTTCCGTTCCCTTGTTGTCATTGTCTGAACTTTTCTTTTGGCTTGTTGCTTCTTCTTTTCCATGTAGAGCTTTGCTAGGCAGTCCTTCACTAAATGACCAATTGCACATTGGTTGCAATATGTTGCTATCTCAACATGTGCACCCTTTGGACGAGGCAGCTCTCCATAATACTGCTAATAATGGTTTCCTGTGGTATCTAGATACAGATATGACCTCTTCTTTACATGCATGAACCTGTAGATTATGACTGACTTAGGGGTATCCATTGGCTTTGTCTCTTTATACTCCTTTGTCTTGTCCTTGAGAAGCTGAAAATAGCTTCCATTATTGCTTGCATACAAGATCAAATCACTATCCATGCTTTATAGCAGTCGTAATGCTAATTCTTCCATCAACATATGGTCTTTGACGTGGGGCTTTTGCATAGCCTTAGGGCTATGTTTCCGAGTTGATTTTGGCGAGGTTTGTACCGAGGGTGAAGATCGAACCAAATCTTTGTTTTCCGTTTCCCTGGATGGTTCTTTTGGACGGGGTCCAAGTATGTGACTTATAGGTTGCCCACAAATGCTAAACTCATCCATATTTTTCACATCGGCTTTTTCATAGTGCCTACTACCGTATTTGTCGACCACAATGACATCTTGACCTGCTGGGTTCACAGATTTAAACCAATATAACTTTTTCATTTTACTTAATTCTCCAGGTTTGGGATCTAAGCATATGTAGTATGTGGTAGACTTAGTCTCAGAATTCCAAAATTTGTATAATCCCACATCCTCTTGATCTAAGTCAACCATATAAAGCTCACCTGACCTTCTACATTTGGCATTGTGAATTTTCGGTGGTCTCTCCTCCTGCTCGGCATCTTCCAATGCTTCTTGAAATTCCACTTGGGATCGTGAAAAGGACACTACTTCTTGTAAAACTGGACTTCTTAATCCCACTCTTGAAGAGACAAGGTCTCTTTGTTGAGTTTGAACTCCCCCCATCCAAGAAGGTTCCATATCTCATAATGGCGTTTGGTTATTGCCTGATGATATGACTCGTTGTGCTCTGTTCATTAGCTCTTGAGACCGAGCTAGTTCCTTTTGAAGTTGTGTTATCTTCATAGCTGATACTTCCAGCGTATTCCCTGTTTGTGCAATTTGGTGTGTTTGTGCTTTGTCTTGTGTTGGTGCGGTGCACGAGACTTGTGTCATGTCTTTCCATGTTGTGCCTTGTGTTGTGCCACTCATTTGTGCATTGACAGTTGTAGTTGTTAACTCTTCTAGCTGTGTATCAAGAGGTAAAGCCATGACTAGATGATAAACATTACCACCTTCAGATTTGTAGTCTTCCCCTCTTGATCCAAATATTTTAGCTGCAAAATATTGGTTACTCTCTGTAGGAACTTCATGATTTGTGGCAGCTTTGTAGTAGCGACCGTCCTCATCTACATAGAGGGTACCAATTTGCCGTTTCCCATCTTGAGCTTTGTACAAAAAAATACTTGGAGGATATGCATAGAGTTCTGTAAGTTGATCCTTGTACAACATTTCTATCTCATTGTCGATGTATTTTCCGTGCCTCATGTAAATTAATCCCAAACAGTCTTCCAGGAAATCTGGATGTGGGTGTAGTACATTCTTCACTGTTTCAACTTCCACATATTGAGATGTCCGAGTTTCCTCTGTATCTTTCTTTGTCTTGATGTACAAATTCCGATTTATATCTTCATAGCATGGAAATCCTTTGTAATGGCCAATTAAATAGAGCCCACTTTGCTCTCTTGTGATTCCTGTGGATGTACTTGAAGCTTCGTCTCGGCTGGTCTGATTACTTTGAGACACCATTGCTTTTGTCTTGACTCCCTTGTTGTACCTGTTCAGTGATAGCTCTAATTGCTTGCTCAATGCTAATAAATATTATTAGCACCCTTGTGTCGGTCTTTTTCGCTTGAGGTCCTTCAGCTTTTGTGGATGCCTTAATCTCTGAGTTTTCTGAACTGGGCTTTGCTTGCACTGCTTGAACTTCTTAGCTCCCTTGCTTGCCAAGGCTGATACTGACTTATCTGGCTGCTTTCTTTGCCTAGAGATTTTTAGCAGGGCTCGATCTATTGGAAGCACTGTGATAAGTTATGCAACTTACCACTATACTGCAATGATTTCTCCCTTCGTAGCGATTCCTGAGTCGAGCTAACCTGTGTTCACTTTAGCACACAATTTGCAAAATTCTATTTAGCTGGCAAAATTTTTCACAATGAATGCAAAAATTCTTGATGTGCCTTTGACGGCCACACTTGCTCGATGGGCTCGGAAGTGACTTTCAAGTTTGCTTTTAGCTGAACTAAACTTAAGCTAGCACAAGAGAATTATGCACAAGTTGCAGTGACTTTCTAGCAAAAATCTTGTGTTAAAGTTCTCCAAAACTTGTGACTGTTGTTGCAAAATCAAGAGTCCTTGTGTATGGTCTTACTGCTACCAGATTTGTGTATGGATGCTCAAATTTTACACTAGGCCGTAGTTAACTTTTACACCTTCCCGCGGGTGACCAATGGTTTTCCCAAAAGATAATTTCAATCTGCTAACTTAGCAGTCTTAAATGGTCAATTAGAAGGCCTAGAGACCAAATCTGGTTTCAAATTTCACCTTTTCGATGATGAAAATATCACATGCACTCGTGTCCGCTCTAGCTCGATTTGAGTGGTCTGTTCCAGAGCCTGGGTTGACTCTAGCCGATGACCTTGCTTATGGCTCACTAGCCCCTTGCCTAGGGAAAAGTCAAAACTATGTTCAAAATCGTGACCGTTTTCTCACAATTCTTTCGAACTGTCGATTTTAGACACTCTTGACTTCCGGATGCATTTTGAGGCCTTAAACGACGTTTTTGTTTCAAAGTTGACCTAATTGGTTGCCAAAGTCATACATTTAGTTCAAGTTTTGCCCTAAGATCTATAGTGTCGCTCTCAAGCTACATTTTGATATAAAAACTTTTCGAATCCAATACCGTTTGTAAAAGTTATGGCCAAAATAGTGAAATGCAGTTTAGAATGGTCTAAATGAGTCCAAGTTCAATTTTAAAAGAAGATTTGGGATCTCTATGACACTGTGAACACCCCTGTATGGTCAAAATTACAGTTGAACCCTAAAACTGGCCTGGACACATCCTACGGGTAGGATGTCTTTTTGCTCAGAATTGAATAAATTTTGGTCTAGAGACTTCCCTTGGGTCTAGCAACAAAGTGGTATGGTCAAAATTTCAAAATAAGCTCCTAGACATCCTACAGGTAGGATGTCTTTTTGCTTAGAATTGAATAAAATTTGTTCCAGAGACTCCCCTTGGTGTGTTGAACCCATAGGTATCCTCACTTTTTGTTTCTAACACTTGTAGGCTGGTCAAATGCTCAAGAATCTGTTTCAGAAGCTGGATACTCTATCAGCTGATTTTTCAAGTCAAATGAGCTCCAAATTGGACCAAAATTGACTGGAAGGCTTATAAGATGCTATGAAACACTTTGGTATTGTCAAATGTTGGTCTAGGGTCCAAAATCATGTAGGAGACATCCTACGGGTCGGATGTCTTTTTGCTCAGAATGGGCCCAAATTTGAACCCTAGATTCCCCTTGAGTCAAGCAGCCCAATGCTATGCTTAGAATTGAAATTGGATTCCAAAAGGTCAAGATTTGGGCTGCATAAGCTTCTGGTGCCTTAGAGGGTAGGATGTCTTATATCAGGAGCAAATGATGTCCAAATGACTTGAAACTTGATGGCTAAGCTTAATACGACATGATAAACAATTGTATGAGGTCAAAATCTCCCCAGAAGTTCATTTAGCACCTGGAGACATCCTACGGGTAGGATGTATTTTTGCTTAGATTTGGCCAAAATTTGAACCACACGTTCCCCTAGAGTCTACAACACAGTGGTATGCTCAAAATTTCAATTGGACCTAAAAATGACCTTGAGACATCCTACGGGTAGGATGTCTTTTTGCTCAGATTTAGCCCAAAATTGAATGCAAGGTTCCCCTTGATGTGCTAAACACACAGCTATTCTCACTTTTTGATTCTGACACTTGTAGGCTGGTCAAACGATCAAGTATCTGTTTCAGAAGCCAGCTGTACGATCTGGTGAATTTTCAAGTCAAATCAGCTCCAAATTAGACCAAACTTGACTAGCAGGCTTATATAAGGCTATACAACACTATGGTATAGTCATAGTAGGGTTTTGGCCTCAAAATCATGCAAGAGACATCCTACGCGTAGGATGTCTATTTGCTCAGAATTGGCCCAAATTTGAACCTAAGACTCTCCTTGTGTCCAGCAACCCAATGGTATGCTCAGATTTGGGTTTGGATGCCAAAAGCTCCCAAAGCTGGCTATTCTTGCTTTTGTCTGGTACAAAACGCTAAAATCCGCTTAATCTTCAATTTTACTCGTCCAACTGAGATGCAACTTGTCACATACACTCAATACAACATTTAGAATATGCATATGATGTCAACTTATGGTTTGGTCTCAAAATCACCCCTTGTACACAATTTGGGTAGGATGTCTTTCAATTCTCGACTTTTGCCTTTAATCTGTCAAAATAAGGTCAAATTCTTGGTTTGAGAGTGTAAATAGGGTAAAACCTACCTTCTAAACACTCTGGTGACCTCAGAATTGCAAAATTATGCCCAGATCACCCTGTAGACATCCTATGGGTAGGATGTCAACTGCCTATTTTTTCATATTGAAGTGCTCCTGATGCTTCCTTATGGTCACAACAAGTGCTAGTAAGCTCCACAAATGAAAAAAATGTGCAAAAATCACTCACTTCAAGCACTTTATGAATTTACGTTTTTTTGACTCCGCCTTTTGGCTTTTGGTCAACCAAAATATGTAAAAACACTCAAGTCAACATGTTCCTAGCATAAAACCTACCCTCTGAACCCACTAGTAACCTCAAATTTCCCAAATTCCCTGCCAAAAGTCCCCTGGAGACATACTATGCCCTAATTTTCTTCTTGCTCCGAATAAAGTAAGATTTGGTTCAAAGGTTCCCCTTGAGTCTAGCAACACCTTGGTATGCTTAGAATTTCATTTGAATGTCAAAATCACTCCAAACAAGCAATTTATGAATTTTTTGCTTTCTGATTTTGCCTTTTGACTTTTGGACATCGAAAACATGGGTCTCCCTTGCACCAAAAGATTCAAGGGTTTTACAGTGCCGACAATCACCTCATCTTCAAAACAAAAGGGCAAATCTTCCAAAGTCTTTTTATACCTCACTCTCATCTCATGAGCCGAGAACTAGAAACAGCAGCATGGATTCTACGTTGTCTCATGAGTGAAGTGATGGAGATTGTCATCGACAAGGTCTTTGACACGGGGTTTGCTTGGCGTAAAGACAAGACCCTCCACCTTCAAGGAGTGTTACTTTGTGGATCAAGGCAATGATGACGACTTTACAACTTGCTATGTATCCATCCAACTTGGATTAATACAAGTGGTAAGACTCACCACCTATCTCATCACACCTGTGTATGCACTAGATGGCACTCTATCTTGCAGGAAAGTGAAGTTGCTCAAAGAGAGAGGATTCAAGATTTTCCAAGAGATTGCTAGAGGGGCAGTCCTAGAGCTAGAAGACGAAGACAACCTTGTCCTGTGGTACTACAAATTTGACCTCGACTACCAAGATCTCTACACCTCCGACTATAACCTTCCACCACAAAGGAGAGAGCCTTTCCGCATTATCATGTGATGGATCCAACACATCAACCTTTTGCAAGGGACCAAACTTATGCACCACAATGAATTCAATCAATCAAAGTAATCTTGGACCGCAAGATGTTTTATCATCAGCTCATTACAACCATGTTTGGTAGAGAATGACTGCAAGAGATAAACACCTCTTCTTTACCATTTATCCTCCCTATGATTAATCATGAAGTATCGTTTGATGTAGTTATTTTCATCCTTGTATAGTATGTTTTCCATCTACCAAGCACCCATGTACTGAATCTTTAAAAAAGAAAAAAAAATATTTCTAAGCCGAGTTATTGTATAGTATTTTCATCTTTTGATGTAGTTATTTTCATCCTTGTATAGTATGTTTTCCATCTACCAAGCACCCATGTATTGAATCTTTAAAAAATAAAAAAAAATATTTCTAAGCCGAGTTAATTTTCTCACTCTCACAATGGCAAGTGTAGCATTCCCAACCTTTATTGGTAAGGTGGGTGAGGATGCTGGAGACTTTCTAGACAACTTGGAAATAGCATGTGTCATCTTTGGGAGAGATGATGATGCTTCGCGCTTGCGCATATTCCAACTTCTAATGAAGGTGGAGGCAAAATCATGGTACAATGCCTTGGCACAAGAAACCAAGGAACGATGGGACTTATTAAGAGAAACCTTCGTCAAACGTTTTGGAGAGGGCACAACATCAGAGAAGCTATGGAAATTGTTGTCGGAGTTGAAGCAAGGTAGCATGCTAGAGTACGCATCATATGAGTCAAAGTTTGTAGATCTTTGGGGGCGATGTATTGCATCTCTCTGAGAGGATGAGGGGGCACCTGATTTCCTAAAGAAGGATCGGTTTGTGGTTGGGTTATGGCCAACTCTTAAAGAGAAGGTGAAGGGAAGGTTTTATGCTACGTATGAGCTAGCAGTTGAAGTGGCCCTCCTTAAACACAAGAAGCTGCACCTGCCAGGAATGCCAATGAAGAGGAAGCCGTTAGGACCCGACCACATCTTGCACCACCTACAACAACCACCCAGAGGATTCAACCACAAGAACCGGTTGAAGATCAGCAAGACCTGCTCAATTGAATCACCAACTAGCTTGAAAATCTCTCAGTCCATTTGGTGCAACAAGGGCATGCACACACTTGCAAGCAAGATCAAGGGAGAGGACAACGAAGGCAAAACCAAGAATATCACTGCTACAATTGTGGGAAGGATGGTCATGGAATGTATTATTGTCCACACCCAAGGAGGCAAAATTTTAATAGAGGAGCCAAACAAAACCAGGTTTCACCACCGAGAGCAAGACCACCAACACCGAGGGCACCACAACAAGCACCACCCGTGAAAATCCTACAACCACCCATTCAACCACATCCAGCACCACCACCACAACCTCTCATTCCACCCTTACCCCCACCACCAGTTGGCAATCAAGCAATAAGTGTCATCAGTCTTGAAGGTAAGGGAAAGGAGAAGGTGGAGGAAGACATCAAGGGAGTGGCGAAAGGTAAGACCAAGTTTAAAGCAGTAGATGTCATGAGGGTAAAGCACGCTAGGCATGGTGAATCTTCCCAAAAGGAAGAAAAGATGAAGACTAAAGGGGAATCTAGCAAAAAGCTGTCCAAGTCACGACGTAAAATTGACATTGTAGATTTCTCTTTGGGTGAATGTTCTAAACTATATGATTTGGTTCAAGATGTTTTTGAGGGCCAAAAAATCACCTGGCCCTAGTTACTCCACCTAGCACCTAGGGTGAGGAGACAATGGACAAAGATGGTTAGCACGAGACAACCAAAGCAAAAGATATCTGGGGCTATCTCTAGGAGGAATCTAGATGACATACTACCAGTGATGGATGCTCACATCAAAAGGGAACACATGTCCAATATCTACATCGATGGTGGCGCACAAATATGCGTCATGAGTGAAAAAATGATGCACCGTTTGGGTTTAGAGGTGAGTCGGCTGGCACCATGCCGAGCCAAAATGGCAAATAATGTAAAAGTTCAATGTGTTGGTGTTATAAATGGATTAGGATAAAGGCGTTCAACACCGAGGTAGATGTGGACATCTTTGTCATGTCACACAAAGGGGAGGTCTATCCTATCATTCTAGGGAGGCCTTGGCTTATGGCTATGAGAGCTAAGCAGGAGTGGGACACCAGCATAATCCAAATGAAGGATGCTAAAGGGAAGCCAATACTTTATGACATGAAGACCGGTCGACAATGCAACATGGATCTAGAAACCTCTATGGATGAGTTTTCTAGTGGTGACTCTTCAACCGCTTCAGAGAAGGAGTCAACAGTGAGTGAAGAAAGTGACATGAAGACAGGTCGACAATGCAACATGGATCTAGAAACCTCTATGGATGAGTTTTCTAGTGGTGACTCTTCAACCGCTTTAGAGGAGGAGTCAAAAGTGAGTGAACAAAGTAACAGTAGCATTGAGGTGATGGGGGTCATTCTCGAGGACCCTAAGAAGATGGACCAATTTGATGCCTTAAACCAAGGGGAAACACCAGGTATACAACCTCTGGTAGAATCAAGTAAGCTACATCCAATGCTCTCTAGTGAGTTGTGTGGGAAGGGGCGTGAAGATTATATTTTGATGCTAAGTAATTTTACCACATTGTCCATTGATGAATATGATAAAATCACTGGCATCACAGTAGTTCAACATCACATTAAGCTCAAGAAGGGAAGTAAACCTGTAGTGCAAAATCTCAGGCGGCTAGGAGTAATTCAACAAGACGCCTTGCTCAAAGAGGTGAGGAAACTCTTAGAATCAGGTTTCATCTATCCTGTTGAAGACTCAGAGTGGGTTTCTCCTGTGGTAGTCACACCAAAGAAGAATGGTAAGTGGAGGGTTTGTGTTGATTACAAACCTCTTAATGCAGCCACAAAGAGGGACCATTTTCCTCTTCCTTTTCAAGATGAAATTCTCAATGAGGTAGCAGGACATGAGTGCTACACTGTATGTGATACCAATATTTTGATGATGTGAACTATGTGCTTGAAGAAGACACTCATAGAAACATGAATTTATGCAAGTCAATAATAAAGATACTCATCTGGGCCATCCAAATTGGATGGACCAAATGAGCATCTTTATTTTGAAAATTTGTATGGTGGTAATATACGAGGTAATATGCATGGTAATAATTGCAACTATATTACTGCACCTATTATCGTGTATATTGTTGTTAAATCACTATCGCGTATTTTGCCACTACTATTGTTGCACACATAATATTTTCTCTTTCTAATTTTCTTTGTTAATCTACGATAATGCTAACGGTTCTGGAATTTTCCTCTTATAGTGATAGCTATAGAGAAGTGAGGTTTATGAGAACTATGTATTATGGCTCTATGTGTGTGTGTGTGTGTGTGTGTGTGTGTGTGTGAGAGAGAGAGAGAGAGAGAGAGAGAGAGAGAGAGAGCTATTTTAAACGTGTACACAAATAAATGACTTGTAGATGTTTATATGTGTTAGCATTCTCAATGCAATTTAGTGGTATTCAATATATCCTTTATAAAGCCACACATTATGATATGGTTAAATCCTCTAAAATATCAATTATGTGCATGTAGTAGAGAGTGTGTGTGTGTGCGCGTGCGTTTGCGATCACATACATGCATGTATGTATTTGTGTGTTGAGTGTTTATCTTATAAAGACACACATGACGATATAGTTTAAACCCTCTTGAATATGTTAGTATGAATGATGCATCTGCTAATGTTTATGCATGCACTTATAGATGTATTTCAATATGCATTTACACTTACATATTTTCGTAAGGTAGCATGGCGATGGAGAGTATGTGTACACCTATCTCTCTCTCTCTCTCTCTCTCTCTCTCTCTCTCTCTCTCTCTCTCTCTCTCTCTCTCTCTCTCTCTCTCTCTGCATTCATACATGATCATGCCTGTATAGACAAGGTGCTTCCATAATACAAAATAACTCATTGGTGAGAAAATTTTCTTAAATGAGATACTTACATCTTGTACCTTTGCACGAGGATGGTAACTCGTATTCCAGGTGATGTTAGGTTGGCAACTACTCTAATAGCACATGGAAACCATATTCTACTAGTACTTTCTCTGCAGGTACGGAGTGCCACCAGTCGGAGTACAGACCTCTGATAATCCAAATGCTGCTAGTTGCGTCGGTGAATAGCTTTGCGTAAGGGTCTGCTGCAAACCTAACCACTCAGCTCAAAGACGCAATGCCCTCTCCACATCTGGATCGGTCACAGGCACGGCAACGGACCCACCAAGAGCGTCCCAAAACCAGCCGAACCCTGATGATGACCGCTGAGGCGACGGCTATGAATGATAGACAGAGAGAGCGTTGGGATATGACATCCCGTCCGCCATGAAATCCTCAATGTTGCGAAAGCGTGGTGTGGAAGAAGAAGACATGGTCTGCATTTATTACGACAAATATTAAACTAGGATATAAAAATTCGAATATATGATTAAAAATTTACACATTGATTTTTTTCAAACATTGGATTTTTTAACATTGGATTCTCTATAGTATCCAATGTGGAAAGAATCCAAGGTGTGTCTACAACCTATAAAAGAGTCTTGCAAAGCCTTGAGTGTGCTAATAAGATATTAGTGTGTGTATTGACTAATAAGAGATTATTGTGTTTATGATTAGTGTGACCGATTGCGCGATCACTTGGACGGCCATTGGGACCTATTACGTCACCTACGACTTAATCATGGAGGTATGTTATGTTTTTGTGTTGATTACTGTTTAATTTAACATAATTAGTGTTGGCTTGTGTAATTGGCTTGTGCACACACTAATTAGTGTGTGTTAACATACACTAATTAGTGTGTGCATTAGACTGTGCACACACTAATTAGTGTGTGCATTGGCTTGTGTAATTGGCTTGTGCACACACTAGTTAGTGTGTGCATTGGCTATTGTAATTGGCTAGTGCACACACTAATTAGTGTGTGTTAACATACACTAATTAGTGTGTGCATTAGATTGTGCACACACTAATTAGTGTATGTTAACACACACTAATTAGTGTGTGCATTGGCTTGTGTAATTGGACTAATTACACACCAACGTACACACTAATTAGTTTGGGATTAGTGTGTGTAATTTGACTAATTACACACTAATGAATGTGCGCATTGGCCAATCACATTGGTCAATGCACACACTAATCACACAATAAATACTGTGTGTTAACACACACTAATTAGTGTGTTAGCACACACTAATCCCAAAATAATTAGTGTGTACGTTGGCCAATCCAAATGACGGAGGCACACACTAATTAGTGTGTGCATTGGCCAATCACATTGGTCAATGCACACACTAATCACACAGTAAATAGTGACACTAATTAGTGTGTGCATTGGCCAATCCCATTGACCAATGCACACACTAATCACACACTAATTAGTGTGTACATTGACCAATCACATTGGTCAATTCACACACTAATTAGTGTGTGCATTGACCAATCACATTGGCCAATGCACACACTACTTAGTGTGTGCATGGCCAATCCCAAATTTAACATATTAGGTTTTGCAAGTAATAAATTTAACAAATTTGACAAATTTAACAAGTTTAGATTTTGCAAGTAACTAATAATTAACAAATTTAGGTTTTGGTGTGTCTTTATTTACACTAATTAATGTGCGCATTAGAATAATGCACACTAGTGTGTGTAAAGAACACATGCACTAATTAGTGTGTGTAATTTGTGTGTGTGTATGCATGTGTGTGCATGCGTGTGTATGAGTGTATGCGTGTGTGTGTATGCGTGTGAAAAAATCAAAAAACATAACAACAAAACTTACATGGAATTGAAGAGCTTGTTGGGAGAGGGTAGGAGAGTGGAAGAGTAGAGATGGTGGAATTTAGAAGAGTAGAGATGGAGGAAGAGCTCAAGGTTGTGAGGTTCGCGCTCTCGGCTTCTGTGGAGAAGACGATGCAATTCGAATTTTAGGGTTTTGAATTTCGCGGGGCACGTGGGTGCCCCTATTTATTAAAAAAATTTGAAAATTGAATTTCCGCAACTATTACCGCGTGCATTACTGCGTGGATTACCGCAATTATTACCTCGGCGCAATTTCGGCCCATCCACAAAGATGGCCACGTTCTGAAATTATTACTATTGGTTTCCAAAATCTATTGGTACTATGTTTTTTATAAAATGTATATAAAATAAAAGTATTCCTAGTACTTTGAAAATGACATTTTTACATAAAAGTTTTGATTACCATGCATGTTAAATTTATTCATTTTTACTTTTTACTGATATTTTATTAACATTTTTTGGTAATTTGATTTTAATTAGTGTATGTAATTTATTAATGTAGGTTGCTTGGGATGATTTTGGCCCGTCCACCACTGAACCGGATAGATCACGGTGGTTGGCCGAGCGATTACCATGCCCATGCGTGCGGTGAAAATGCGCCATTGCTCAACTTCGACGGATATGCTTGAGCCATGTAGAAGATTATGGACTATGGGACGATCCTTGCAAGCGTGCACGGATGGAAACAAACGATCCGCGAATTGTAGCGGCTATTGACGTCACACCTCATTGGCGTGTGGTCGGTGGAGGAGGGGAAAGGAGGGTGGAAGAGCGCATGCGTCAGGAATCAATTAGAGAGGGAGGAAGCACATCAAATCAGCCAACTGCTACTCCCTCTACGAGTGACCGCATCCCATCTCCTTACGTGGATGCAGAAGACGACCATTTGCATAGAATGGTTGAGGATCTCCTTGCACGAGAGGAGGAGGATGAACCAGAGTGTGCATGCGAAGAAGCTTCCGAAAGAACGAGGAGTGAGCTACTCGATTCGGCACACACCGCACTATATGATAGATGCTCTTACTCCATTTTAAGGGCATCTCTCAAAGTCCTTAACCTTCAGGCGATGTTTGGATGGAGCAATGCTAGTGTCGACGCACTTTTGAGGTATGTATACAGATTGTGAAGGATGCTTGCAAAATTGCATAAATTAGCTTCTAATGTACTTTCTTCTTGTGATAGGTTGCTAGGAAAGATGCTGCCAGCTGGCAATCACATGCCAGAGAATAGACGAAAATCACGTGAAGTGGTGACTGCATTAGGGATGGATTATGATCGCATTCATGCTTGCGTGAACGATTGTGTGCTCTTTCGTAATGAGCATGCCGATTGTGACACATGTCCATCGTGCGGGGAGCCTACGTTCAAAGAAGGAATGCAGAGCAATAGAATTCCACGTAAAGTTTTGAGGCATTTTCCACTCATCCCTCGCATCCAACACATGTTTAGATCAAAGGGTACAAGCGAGCTTTTGAGTTGGCATGCAAAAAATCGCTCCACAGATGGTATTATTAGAGTGCCAACTGACTTGAAGGGTACGAGCGAGCTTTTGAGTTGGCATGCAAAAAATCGCTCCACAGATGGTATTATAAGAGTGCCAACTGGCTCACCAGCGTGGAAGCACATAGAGGACACATGGCCAGAGTTCAGGGATGAGCCTCGTCACTTGAGGATTGGGTTAGCTAGTGATGGAGTGAATCCATTTGGGCACCACTATACTTCCTGGAGCACTTGGCCGGTGGTGGTTGTAAACTACAATATTCCTCCTTGGGAGGCAACAAAAAAGGGAAACATTTTACTATCACTTCTCATTCCAGGAAAGCACAAGGTAAAAAACATGGATGTATATCTGCAGCCTCTTATTGATGAGCTTCAAGAACTATGGAGAGGCATAGATGTCATTGACATTTCACGGCCACCATGAGACCGCAAAGGAGTCATCAAGTGCATCCTCATGTGGACCATGCATGATTACCCAAGATTTGGAGAGGTATCTGGTAAGTATACACATGTTAATTGTACTCTTTGCTTTAGGTTTATCATCTCATGTGTAACGTTTGTTTACCTCTTGGCAAGATTGGCAACATCTGGACATAGTGCGTGTCCCACTTGTGGCCATTCCCTTGTGACAGAGAGACCTCCTCTTCTTGGGAAGGTGATCTATCCCAACAACCATCGCTTCCTGCCTCCTTCACATCGTAGATATGCTCCCCCTATCAATGGAGTGCAGCCGTTCCATTGGAACATGGATGATTGGGCAAAGCATTGGGAGGAGCATCATGGTACCTCACCGCCTCCCAATGGGTTGCCAAAGGGTATGTCGAGGTACTCAATCTTCTTGTCGCTCCCCTATTGGGCTTCGTTGAAAATTATTGGACCCTATGCATGTATTCAAAAATGTTGGGCAAGCTATATGGGATCACATAATTGGCAAGAAGGATTCATTGGGTTCTAGGGAAGTATCAGAACTCCAACGGGATATATGCGATCACTCAAAGGTGCTTTCACAAAAACCAAAAAGGGTGGCTCCACTCAATTGTATGGATTGAAATCCCATGATTGGCATAAAATCCTTCAGGTAAGAGTAGAACAGTTTGTGGTGTCTATGTGTCCTTATATATAGGTTGACATTCACTAAGGTGTTTTATTGTTTGTAGTTTTTACTTCCCATAACTATTAGTGGTTATGGGGACACTAAGGTGAAGGTTGCAATATTCAAAGTGGGTGAGATTGTGAGGTAATGGGTTTTTTTAAAGTACTATATCATGTTGTGCATGCATGAACAATGGAAATTTTTTTCATCTACTATATTATTTGTGTCCTGTAGATTTGTGAGCTCCAAGGAGATAGAAGTAGAAGCCATACCAGTAGCCCATCAGCTAGCAGTAGAGGCAGTGTGTGCTATTGAGGATGCATTCCCACGTACAATCCTTGTTAGCCAAATACACCTATTGCTTCACCTTGTTGAGGAGATTGCCATTTGTGGGGTGGTTCACTCTAGATGGATGTTCTTCTTGGAGAGATTCTTGAAGACTTTAAAGGATTTTGTTAGATTGAGGTCACAACCGGAGGTATGCAAAATCAATAGATAGCATTTATACGCTATGGAGTTACTAATAAAAAATATGTGGTTTAAATGTTTTCAGGCAAGCATGGCAGAAGGTTGGGTGGTGCAAGAGGCATTTGTTCTCACAGTATCTCATCACAGTGGATCCATCATTGCCTCGTTTGTGGAGTGAAGAAGAGGATCCTAGGAAGCACTCAACCATTCCCAGTGGAAAAGGCTCACTCTTGGTCATGGATAGAGAGTTTCATGCCATATTCAACAACTACTATTTACTCAATGCCACTATCATGACCAAATGGGTCAATATGTACTTGGAAACCCGTGCAGCTAGAGAAAGGGATAGAGATGCATGGAAGAGGTCCCATGGAGGTAGACGTGCACCTCCTTTTCCTAAAGAGCTTGCAAAATATCCTGATTTGATTCAAGTAGAGTGGATCCATAATGCCATGACCAATGCCAAAGCACAAGGAGAACAAATAAGCCCTAAAGAATGGGAGTATGCGCGAGGATGCTTGCGCAAGGTGAGTGTGTATGCATGTATGCAAATCACTTAATGAAATGCGATGTTACCTCTTATGCTTGCAAAATATCCTGATTTGATTCAAGTAGAGTGGATCCATAATGCCATGACCAATGCCAAAGCACAAGGAGAACAAATAAGCCCTAAAGAATGGGAGTATGCGCGAGGATGCTTGCGCAAGGTGAGTGTGTATATGTTATGTATGCATGTATGCAAATCACTTAATGAAATGCGATGTTACCTCTTATGCATTGTGATTGTAGGGTCTCATTTTCAACTCCATTTGGTCCGAAGGCCGACATTTTTGCACCCGCAAGATAGATGAACATCGGACCACTAATGATTGTGGCGTGACGGGAAACTTTGACACAACAACAGATGAGGTAATATATTGTGGTACTATAGAGAGAATAATCAAAGTGGATTTCAGATCTTTTCACAAATTCCTCTTTGAGTGCCGATGGTTTGCGGGTGAGGTCAAAAGACATGAAAATTGGCTCATTATGGTGGATTCCACCCAATTCCATTGGGGAAAAACTGACAACTTGGTGTATCCTAGTAGTTGCGAGCAGGTAATTTAGGCTATGTGCAATTAACTTAAATTAAAAATTTAATATATGTATATCAGCTTATTCTTTGTGTGTGACGTATAGGTCTTTTATGTGCCATGTATATATCAAAGAAGACTTTGGTATGTCATTCCAGTCATGCCGCGGGGTAGATCTATCTTTGCAGAGACGGACATTGAGCCAGTAATTGATCCCATCATACCATCACCACAAGATGCAGAGGAAGATGTAGTAGAAGTTGAAGAAGGTTAGCCAAGCCTTGCAAATAGTCATCTTGAGGAGGAGGAAGAGGGAGAAAGCGATGATGATTCTACAGGAGGTGATGGAGAGGAGGAAGAATCTCTAAACTTGTTTATTGATTTGAATACTATGGGTCTAAATATGGATCCTAGTGCTTGTAGAGATCTTATACAAGATGAGAATTAATAAAACTCTCCATTCTTTCACTTGGTGTAGTATATGATTAATTTGCAAATGTTTCGTTATGTGCTTATGAATATTATTTGTAATGGTTTTGTTGTGAGTTCAATGATTTATGTATAGAATTTTTAGAGTGAAAGAGAGATAAAGTGAAGTGAGCAAGCATTCTTGAGAGTGTAGGAGCTGTAGTGTGTAAATACATTTTGAGTCTTATTGGATTTAAATGGTAACCCGCGGGGGGAGAGGGAGGGGAAAGGGGGTCTATGGCCTTAGCGGTAATGGGCGCTGCAATATTCGCGAAAATACACGCAGTAATACAGGCGGTAAAATGCCGCTTGAACAACAAAAGGGTTTCTCTCTCCTCATTTTGAATTCCTCTCTCTTGTTTTGCGGTAATGGCCCACGGTAAACACCACGATCTCTCATAGTGCCCCCACTCACCCTATCTCTTCACCCCTAAGATCACTCTCTGACACTCTCTCCCTCACCCTCGGTGTCGACGTAGGCAGCCCGAACAAGCGTAGTTATCACTCTCTCTCTCTCTCTCTCATAGCTCATCCACACACACACACACACACACACTTCCCCACCCCTCACCCACTCACCCCCCCCCCCCCCCCCTGTTGGCACCAAGCTCCCCATCTCTCTCTCTCTCTCTCTCTCTCTCTCTCTCTCTCTCTCTCTCTCTCTCTCTCTCTCTCTCTCTCTCTCTCTCTCTCTGTGAGCAGCCTGTGGGCGCAGCCAGAAACAAAACTTCTCTCTTTCTACACACACACACACACACACAACAACACACCCACACACACATACATACCCTCCCTCCCTCACCCCCTCTTACTCATGCCATCTCCCTCTCCCTCGTTTCTCTGTAGGTAGCACGTAGAAAATTATTAAAAAAAATTATATATATATTCTCTCTTACTCTCGTACACACACACACACTTTCGTTAACAACACACACGCCCTCACACAGTAACATACACACATGCATACGCACTTACAAGCACAAATAAATATAAACACATACATACACGAGCACGCATATGCACACACACATATTCAACCGCATATGCGCACACACATATAAACACACAATACACGCACGTCATACGCACCCACAGAAAAAAAAACAAATTTTGACATCGACAAAGAAACGGATGGCCACATTAGGAAATTTCGGAGGTCATTTGGAGGGCCTTCTAAGAAAATGTATTTTTTGCACTCTCTCTCTAGAAAAAATGACAAATAAAAGAGCTGGGTCTTTCATAGTAAAACTTCAAAAAGTGTACTTTAAGTAGATTCCTTACCCCTCTGAACATTCGTTCGTAGTGATTGAGGGATAATCCTCTTTTTAGTTGTATTGAATGAACAACGTCAATACGGAGGGAATGAGGCTAACATGGAGGGACGAATCCGCAGCCGCTATTCACTTTCCATTAAACCTGCACATTTGGCTAATGGCGCACTCCTCAAATGGCACAAATGTTACCCACAAACGAGCCAAATATCACCTTCACATTGATTTGGACAATGAGTACCAACCATTGATTAAGCGCAGTAAAACAAACACACATATACCTCCCACCTCCATAGACACGCTCAGAGCTCAAGGAGCTAAACACATAGATATCTGGACGAGAGGCTCTCTCTACCCTAAGAATCCAATAACTAATGCGTCTCCACCGTTTGTCAATCCTACAAGCTTATTGACCTTTGCTGGTGATGGAGAAAACGGCCTTCTGGGTTATTGTAAATCACTTACAAGAGAAGCTGGAGCTTACAAGAGCATTCTCCAAGCTCAACAATGTGAGATTGTTCGCCTTTCACATTTACATTCTACAGATCAGGTTACCATTTTGCAACATAAAACAGAGGTACAAGAACTGAAAGGAAAGGTGCGAAGTTGTCAAATGAAGGACACCATCTTGGGTGGTCGTATCCGAAAGAAGAAATTGCGCAATCTTGAAACATTGCAGGTTGCATCAGGAGGTCTCAAGAAAAGAATCCGAGCATTAAGGTGATGCTTCTTGGTTGGCTACATTGTCTTAGTTAAGTAATCTCTTTGTTTTTTCTTGTTATGCATTGTTCTCATGTGCCTAAATAGTGTTAGTGAAGCAATTTTTCTGTTATTTACTTATGCATTGTCTTCATGTAGAGACTCAATCTATCCTGACAAGGAAAACATTGACCCCAAAGCCAATATAGGAAAGAGATTGAAGCCACTTATAAGTAGAAGCCTGGCAGCAGATATAGTACATGACAAGAAGTTTAAGGTTCTACAAAGAAATGTAGTGGACCGCTTTATTTCAGAGAACTCAGTGCCTGCAAAAGAGATACAAGGCACACTTGATTCACTTGGTGTAAGCAAAAGAGGATATTCGGCTATCCAAAAGTCTGTCTCATCCATCTTTGTTAGGAAGGGTATAAAATCCAAACTTCTACCATCAGCCTCAAGTGTTTGGAAAGAGAGGCTTCAGCTTAACGAGGCACAGGGAGACTATCTTGGACAGCCCTTTCCTATTAAAGCAACTTACAGTGGCCATGGAGCCAACATGGCATATGATGAGTTCAACAATATTTTTATGGACCTGCGGATACTACAGAAGAGAATGGTGGAGTTTTACAACATCACATTTGAAGAGTCACGTGGACTATTACATTTTGTGTTAAAACTGGATGAGTGTGAGCTTGTTAAAGAGAAAAAGCTAGAGCGTGTTACTATTACTTTAATGAATAGAGCCCTCTCAAAGTGTCCCAGTGATGATCCTTTATATTTTAGTGTTCAATCAGAATCTAACATATGGTGGCTTGGTGCGTTTGAGGTAAGCGATATTCTCAAGTAAGCTCAAATATTCAGATCTACTTAAGTCTCATTTATTTTGTGTTGCAGGTAAAGAAAGAAGATCATGAGATTCTATATTGGGTGTTCCATCGAACTAATATTCCGGAGCTGATTGATCGACAGACTAACCAGGGAGAGGTACTACGTCTAGATGGAAGGGGAGACTTTCAAGTTCAGTGGCATCTTGCAGGTGACCTTAAAACATTAAAGTGCATGTATAATTGTGGAATGGGTGCAATGGCAAAGTCACCGTGTTTGTTCTGCATGGAGCCTGCAAAGGTCATGGACCCAAAGTGGTGGAGAAAAGCTCCAACACGTCACATTGAGGATCCAGCTTTTCGACCAGTTTTGAAAATACCACTTGTGAATGTTCACATTTGTACAATGCATGCCCTTTGTAGAATTGTAGAGAAATTGGTCTACTTATACATCGGGTTTGCTTGGAAGATTAAGAACTCTGCAGAACGACAAGTAGCCTTGCAGTGCTTAGAAATGGTACTGTCCGATATGGGGCTTCATGGTGGCAATGTGAAAATCCAGCGGGATGAAAAGAGATCAACTGCTGAGAAGGATGTCCCATGCAAACCATCCATCGGTGGGGTGAAGGCACGGAGGTTTTTATCTAAGCCCCAAGGTACAAGAGATCCAAAGCTAACAAAACATGGAAAAATATATAACACATCTTATGTTAGCAAGGTAGAGTATCAGAGCTGGAAAAAGCTACATATTGCAGTCAAAGACCACGAACCAACTACTCGTAACGCGAAGGCTGAGGTTTGGCGATCAATAGACATCCTATTTTTGATGTGCGACAAAGATGACTGGTCACAAGGTGATATGAACAAGTTCAAGGAAAATCTCAACCTTCTGAAAAAATCATTCAAGACAGCATGGACAGACACCCAGATTACTCACTACATGGTATTATCATGTATTTCTTTCTCTCTTATGTGCAAATATGTGAGTGTAAAACATTCTAACTAATCTGTTTTCATATCCAGCACATCATCTTCAATCATTTGCCATATTTTATACAGAAGTATGGGAACCCGGCAATATGGAATACCCAAGGGATGGAAAGGTCTCATTACATGGCGAGAAATGCTTATTTCAGGCACACACAACATGGTGGCTCTCGAATCAAGGCTAACAGTTTGAGAGAACTATTTGAATGGTTCTATCGTAGAATCATTCATCGAATGCAGGCAAAAGAAGTCTTGGAAAATTCAGCAACAGCACAAGCCATCAGACATTTACAACAACAAAAAGCTAAAAGATCAATGGCATACAACAACTCCGGAGCTCGTGAAAGTCAACGAAGGTGGAGAGAGACAATGGTGTATGTGAATCACAAGTGGAGAAAGATACTCTGAGTGGATGGCATTGTAAAAAATTTATGTAATACATGATCTTATACAATTGGTACTTGAAGTGTATCAAGATTTTGCAGGTTCAATTTTGTTTTTTGGCACATCACCCTTGTAACGAATCATGAGATGTTTGCCATACTCTAAAAGTTCATCTGGGTTTTGTCTACCAAGAGCTAGTGCCATTGCTGTGTAGGTGTAGTAATACGTTGCCCGACCACCTGTATAGCTTGGGCAGTAACCAAAACAATCTCTAGCAAACACTTTGTCAACAAGAATGACTTTATCTGCACTTTTGGGCAGCACCGGTCCACCCAAGAAGCGTGATAGTGTCTTGAATGTGTAAGTTGCTATTGAACCCTCTTGTGACATGGAATTGTGAAAAACTACTATCGGCGACTCGCAGAGCTTTGAAAGGTACTGTGCTAGGGCCGCATCCCTTCCTCGATACTCTCTTGTCCGGCGCCGAAGGAAGTCATCCTTGTCAGCAATCCAAGACTGCACATACAATGTCAGAAATGACACAAACAGAGAGAGAGAGAGAGAGAGAGAGAGAGAGAGAGAGAGAGAGAGAGAGAGAGAGAGAGAGAGAGAGATAGAGAGAGAGAGAGAGAGAGAGAGAGAGAGAGAGAGAGAGAGATACCATGAAGCTCTCATCCTGCAGAAAGAGGTTTTCTTGCCACAGGTCTACAGATGTAGTTGACCCCTGACCTGAATGGTTAAACCAATCCTCCACTTCTTTGTTACTTTTCGATGGTCTTAGGCTTTGTCTTATTGCTTGGAAGGTGGCTTCATCAGGTAGTGTCTCCTTGTATTTTTCAGCTTTCTCAAAGCATCTTCGAAGGCATTCCATTGGATTGCTGGATGTTTCCATTGCCTCATCATCACTACTATCCTCTGAAACAAATCCACTCCTCTCCTCTTGGACTCTGGAAATAATAGCCAGGGAGAAATCCTCCCTTAAATAAAACACACTTTGCACATCATGTAAGAAGATATAGGTCCTGTCTCCAATCCTGAACTCAGGCACAGCTGGCAACATCATCTGAGCATGCTTCTCAGTGAAGTTACTGACATCCAATGGAAGTTTGATTTCTGTGGTTTTCACAGAGAGCATCTTACTTCTTTGTACTTCAATTGCCTCAACCTCAAGGTCGACTGTGTCTTCAACCTCCTCGACTTCTTGCATATGAGTTGTCTCCTCGCATTCCTCTTCTGGTGCTGCATCCTGCTCCTCTAACACCTCATCAGGATTCTGCATGAGGAATCCAAACAGGCTGTTGAGGTAAATCATAAAGCCAAAGGCTTCCTGAATGAGTTTGCATTCTTTTTGGTGCAAAGGGCAGACTGAATGTCGGCAAGAGGGTGGTAATTCCCTATACTTCTTCACTCCCTATCCCTTTCCACCACAGTCATTTAAATGCACAAGAGTCATAGTAGGCAGAACAACCCTTCCTACCTGCACCATCACCTCAAACTTATCTCTGTAGGACCGCAAGAAATTACTGTGCTGAGCTAATAGGTCTTCAATGTCAAACTTTGGATTAAACATAGAATGAATTAGACCATACTTGTCCCCATCACCACAAGATGCTGCAAAATCAAACAGCCTCTCATCAGTTGCAGCTGGGTCTTCCAGAGAAGACACATCCTCCTTTTCTTGAAGATTTTTACCTTGAAGACATTCTGATTCCATACTTACAGAAATTGTATCTCAGTCCATTGTTCACGGAAGAGTTTGTACTTTCTAATGAATTAAGATGATTCTTCTATCTGTCTTTGTCTTGTCTAACATATATATATATATATATATATATATATATATATATATATATAAAATATATAGATAGACAGAGAGAGAGAGAGAGAGAGAGAGATTTGACGTGGTAAACAAATGTATTTCAAGCACACTTTTTCACAGGGCACAATTGAAAAATGAGATCAATAAACTTCATGTCTTGAAAGTCATTTGTATACACTTGGGTTTACAAGAATATCTGTTACATTGACACTACTTCAACCCGACCATCCAACTCTTTGCACAAAATATCTTTTTCTCTTCGCCGCATCACCTTACGGCCAGCTAAGAAAAAGGAAAAATCTGATAGTTCCTTGTCCATTGACTCTTCAATGATATCATTTCGCAAATGCTGAAGACTGCATAGCTCCCTTATTGTAACCACCAATAGTAGGCCATTCTCTTTATCAATCACTTCCACATCCACAGTAGGATTATCTTCCAAACCTGCAGTGTTCCAATCGGTCGGTAGAGGTAGTTTCACCAACATGCCATTCTTATTGCCTGAGCTGAGTTGGTAAAAGTGGTCATAAAAAAAGATTCCCTCATCAGCCAATCTTTTGCTGCTCCTCTCTGAATACTGTAGAGAACCAATATGGGCATGTACAACATGGAAGAGGCCTATTATGCACTCCACAGGCTCCCATTGCTCATAAGAAGAGGGATAAACATCTGCAATATATATAAGAAGAGTTAAACTAAGAGTATCAATAAGTACAAATGACAAATCTAATGTAATTGAGTTGTGAAGAGTAGAGACATTACTCATAACAAGCGGGAGAAACATTGCAAAATATATAAGAAAAGTTATAATGAGAGTATCAGTAAGTTCACATGTCAAGAGTACTTACAATTGCAACGTGGCTGATGTATATTTGATACATTTCCACCGTTTGCTATCACCTCTGGATGGGTAAACACATGCTGAACAAGAACTTCCTTTACAGATCTTTTGCCGATCTCAACTTTGAAATCCAACACCCTGGCCTTCCATGCTGAGCGGTAAACGTTGATACCACTAAACCTCTTGGGTCTTCTTGGTTGCATGAGGACCCATGAACCTTTGTTTATCCTTTGTCCAACCCATTGGTTGTCTGCACTTATTGAAGCTGGTATTGTAATTGAGGATATGCTACTACTTGGCCTTCTAGGCAAAGTGCCGTTGTTGTTTGTTGGTGTGAGAGACAGTAAACACCTTGAGGCTCTTGGGCGAGAAGACGTGGATGCCATAACTCTCAGAGAAAAGCTTTAGTGGAGGGAGATTCACTTTGAAAGCATTCTAATGGAGGGAAAGTGTTTTAAAATTCCAATATCTTGTGCGGGCTTAATGGTCACCCTCCAGTACGTTAATGACCATGAGAGAATATCAGAAGTGGGACCACACGCAAGCACCTAAAAGCTCGGTAAAAGTAAGGAAATTACTATGCTACAATCCTAGTTTCGTGAAAGTTTTATGCTATTTTCCTATTTTTTGAGTCTTTCCAGGTACTTTTCTATGTAATGTAGCCTTCATGCTCATTGGACGCGCTCTATTTTTCTCTCTCTTCATATGGCCCTCCAAATGACCTCCAAAATTTCCTAATGAGTCACGCGATGGAAACATTAAACCAAGAAGTGACGTCGAAGGTATCCCTCGACTGACCCAAAACTGCTGGCGAACGCACTACACCGACGCACCAGCAAAACTCGCCATTCGTTGGCATCTCGTCCACGACGCATCTCCGCAGTAACATTCGTAGGTTATTATTATTTTCCAGTTTCAAGCCAAAAATCTTGTAAAAAAAACCATTGTAAATTGCCACCTCTCTCTAGGTGATGGTCACAAAGGCTTACCTAGGAGATATCATTTTAAAAATTCTCCTAAGACAAAGCAAGGGTCAACCATCTGGGACCCAACTCCTTGCTTGGTCTCTCCTAATTAGGGCCCTAACCTAATCAGATTATCCTAACCTAATGTAGCCTGCACCTACAAAAAGGCACTGAGAGGTCACTATTGGGGGGGTCAGTATTTGGTAGCATTTTGGTGAGGGGACTGAAAAAGCTTGCATCAAGAGAGAGGGGATTTTAGTGTGGCATTTTGGGAAATAGAACTATGAGGAAGAAGCCATGTCCACACCCTGACTCCAAGGGTCGCCACACACTCACAACAATAGAAATCTCTGTGCTTATAAGTCACCTCTAGAGTACGCACTATATGCTCACTATCTATCTCTCCCTCTCTCTCTCTATCTCTCTATCACCATAGTCACCATCTCGCCAAAGCTAAGATTTCTATAAATATTGCATTGAATTGAGTTTCCCTCACATCCTGAGGGGTTTTCATCACCTATCTCTCTCTCTCTCTCTCTCTCTCTCTCTCTCTCTCTCTCTCTCTCTCTCTCTCTCTCTCTCTCTCTCTGTGTGTGTGTGTGTGTGTGTGTGTGTGTGTGTCATGTTTGTGCTATTTCAAGTCACTGTTGTCCATGTCCTAACCGCTCAAAGCTAGGTGGTGCCCCCTTTTCATTTCCCGTGGCCAGCTTGGCGTGCATTTGGGCCCTCGCGTTTGAGGCCGTTGGGGTCCGTGTCGCACTTTGCACTCATCATTTGGTGCCCCTACTGAGGAGGGCTTCTTGAAAACCTCCAGTTTATAATGCTAAAAACAACACACATCATCAACCATGGACAAATGGCGTCAAGAATTCTCCAACTGGAGAACGAAGGAGGAGGAGATTGAAGAAATATTGACCTCTTTCATTGAAGTGCTACTGCCTGGCTGTAACGTTGTCAATATCCAAGAGGTGAGCTCCCCGTCTCGTCTTGCTCGTGCTAGCCACAGATCAAGAGCATCAAGTGGGAGGGCTACAAAATGTCATCACTGCTGTCAACCAAAGCACACCATCAATGAATGCCAGCAAAACGAAGGTAATGAAGAGACAAAAATCATCTACATTGATGTCCACCACGAGGAGGTCATCCATATCAAAAGAGGAAAATGATCGGAAAGGCCTCTCTTTCCTCAGGAATCTGCAAGTAAAGGTATAGCCTCTACTCCTAAGTGGCCAAAAGGGGTTGTGCGAGCCAAAGGAAAGGAAGGGTTGGGCGAGTCGTGGAATAAATGACCCCAAAGGAAGAATCACTTGGACACAAGAGTGCTTCAAGTTCGGGAAGCAGAGTCGTACCTAGTTTGCCAAAACGGAGCTCATTCGAGGACAAGCGGCGGAAGGTCGCCTATCGGTTTGCACGGCGCATGCGAGTGCTGCCAGTCCATTTTGACAACCCCGAAGCAGAAGTGGTAAGAAGGTTCCCATGCCCTAGGGAGGAGTGGTTTGTCTACTGTCCTCGCTGCTTTGGAAGGCGGGTAGAGGGTCTTCCTCCTCTCCCCGTACAGCTCATCCTGAAGACTATCCACCACAGGTGAGACCTAGTGGGCTGGAGACGAGTTACAGATGAATGGAGTGGAGTTCATGAACACACTGTCTCACTGTGGAACATGCATAATGTGAAACTAGATTATCTACATTACTCTCAATGCTTTTGCTATGTGGGACCAAATGCTATGATGTACATAGTGTGATATATGCAAAAATAGATGCCACGGTTGCAGCTTTGTATATACCTTGCCGGGACAGTGAGGCCCTTGACGTGGCACTATGACATGATTTTTCACATAAATATATGCCTATTTTTCTTTAGAAATGTACAAATGTCAAGTGTATCGAAGTGGCACACTCGTTTTGCCTAGAAAGTTCAATGCGGGCGATCTCGACCAAAAATAGCAGGTTTCATGCACGGGCGTAAGAGATGCGTCCAGAGTGCTTGCCAAGTGGAAAAATGAGTTTCAAGATTAAATTTAAGCCCAATGGTATTTTTCCACAATTTAGGGATTTTTCCCAGCTCGTTTGGGCTTTTTACGGGCAAAAAGGGCATTTTAGGGCTAAAAGTGACCAAAAATTGGTCAAAATTGGCTAAAAATACCACATCACTCACGGTGATGTGACTATGAGACGTGAGGAGCATTTTAGAACAACGAGATAAACACTATAAGCCTCTATAATAAGGGATACAAAGCGTGCACCTAAGGTATGCTAGTGCAGTCCCATGCTATTCCAACCCTGTATTCGAGGCTGTGAGGCCACCAATTAGGGTTTCCCCTCTTCAAATAACTACATGGGAATGTATAATGAAGTTATAAAACTTCCATGAAATTTCTACGATGGAGAATTGAAGCGTTTGTATAGCGGGTTTTATCAGGGCGAAATAGCACTATAATTGTGTAATTGGCAGTGAGGCTACACCAAATCATCACACACACAAGAGTTTTGAGTTTATGTTGGTTATTTTTCAATGAGAAGCTTTCATGGCTGGAGTTTTGTTCTTTTTTAGTGTGTTTTTAACCTCAAATATTCTATGACTTGCTTGAGTTTGCTGCGAACTCTCACAGTCAAAGGCCAGACGCTTTCCTAGTTGCACTGTGCACTTCTTGACACAAGTTTGGTGAACCCGACACAAAGTAGGCTAGGGTGAGGCTTAAAAAGCTTCATTGAAGGTATCAAAACAAAGGTTTAAAGCTATGGATCAACAAGAGCAACAGGGGGTTCGGTTTGATGCTGTCACAATGCAAATGTTTCAAGCTTTTGCAGTGTTTATGCAGCAGCAACAAGCTGCGGAAAGGAGGGAGCTTTCCTCAACTAAAGCGCTTCAATTTGTGGTGAAGAAAATGGACCAATTTAAAGGTAAAGATGTAAAAAATTATCTTTGTGGATATGTAAAGGAGATGGAGCTTCATCGAGTGTCCGAAGCAGAGATGGTGCAAAGTTTTGAACTAGCTGTGGTTCCCGAGATCAGAGAGCATGTAAGGGGAATTATAAATAATTATGGGGCAACTTGGAAAGCATTCAAATTAGCCTTGAAAGAAGATTATTTCATGAAAGACTCCGAAAGGGTGACAAAGAGGACTTTTCTAGAGCGGGTAATTTGGCCAAAAGAGGGACTTTCGCATACCGAACTTTCAAGGGAATTTGAACGCCGCTATGATCAACTTTCAAGGACAGAGAAGGCTACCCTAAACTCAAAGTAGACAGAGCTCCTTTTGCAAGCTGCAGTCAAAGAGATTCAAGAGAAGTTAGAGTTATTGCTTGAGGATAAGGATGCAGAACAAGGCTTAAAGACTGATTGGAATGAGGTCGAAGATGCAATTTCACTTCTAGCCAAGCGACAATGATGAAGAGACAAGATGATCGTCAAACCTACTCAAGCCCCAAGTGTTCCCGAGAGTCCCATGAAGCCTGGGATTGTGGCTCCAAAGAGTGACAAATCCTTCCTCAACGATATAGTAAAGGGAATGCAAGAATTGAAGTTAAAGCTTACAAGGCTAGAAGAGAAGGGGCAACCATCAAATCAATATACAGTGCAACGATCTCCAAGCACAGAAGGTTTTGTAAATAGATGCATATGATGTGATAGTACCAACCATGGAAGGAGGGATTGTGAAATTTTCAAAGATGCTTTGACAAAGGAGCTTGTTTTCTTTAAAGATGGCAAAATTCACTTAAGTGAAACAGGTAAGCTCTTGGGTATAATCTTTGGCAAAGGTGAGATGAAGAAGCTAGTCAAGGACATGGCTACTAGCCATGTCTACTGCCATCTCAATGGTTGAGGAATCCACCTATGGGTTAAAGGTGGATCCTGTAAAGAAAAAAGGAGTCAAGATTGGAGAAGAAGCATCTAATGGGATTGGAGAACTATGGCCATGGGCAATAGAGTCTGCTGTAAAAGGTAAAATGACTAAAGGGGTTTTACATGAAGATGGAGACAGCATTCGGCTAGAAAGAGGTTGGAACGACCCTGTAGACTCTTTGTCAGTGCATGCATACATTGCCAAATGTCAAGCCAATGAGGCTATTGTCGAAGAGAAACGTAGGCGTGAGAATGGGGATGCATGGCCTTCAAAACGAGCGACGAGGAGTGGGGGCAAAAATGACAAAGTGCCTCCTAGATCACCTTCCCCACAACAGATGCCTATCCTCGAAGTGCCTATGCAAGAAGCCTCTAAAGAAAAGAAGAAGGATGCAACAAAATCTAAAGAAAGGGGTCTGGCCTACAAGCTCCAATCTGACATAGAGGTGGAATTAGATCTTAAAAAGGTTTTGGAAGAGAGGATTTTGAACAGTAAGGTGGAATTTACATTGGGTGAGGTCCATGGAATAGCAAAGAGGGAGTTCCATGAAGAGATAATTGATATCATCAAGAGGAAGCGGCAGTCTCTTACTTAATCTGTCCATGTACAGGGTGAAGAAGAGATTTTAAATGCATAGGGAGTATATGTCTATGGCAAGAAAGGTGATGAAACTGTTGTTGGATGCTACAAGTCTAGGAGAGAAGTAAAACAAGTTCACTTCTTGGATGATGGAGATGAATCCGAGACCACTCACAAGAGTTATTTCTCTAAGATTCATTGGGCAAGAGCGACTACAGAGACCCTAGTGAAAGTGGAGACTTAGAAGAGCCATACATTGTGCTGATAGATCATGGTTCAGAGATTAACCTTATGTCAAAGATATTATCAGAAAGGAAAATGGCCAATTGATATAAATCATGGATGGATGATTTTTGCAGCAAACAACTCATCAAGGGAGCTATACAAGCTTGTCCAAATGTAAAGGTTACTATAGGGGATGTGAAAGATTACCAGAATTTCTTTGTACAGGAGATGTCTACATACCCTCTTATCCTTGGGCAGCCATACATCACTGCTACTCGCATGGAAACCAAGGTGATGGACGATGGGTCAACTTATGCTAGGATAACGAGCAAGGATGAGAAGCTTGCAGTACAATTTCTTACTGTTTGTATGGACCATAAAAGGAACCGTGAAAGTCTTAGAGAGAAACCCTTGCCAAACACAAACAAAGAATTCAAGTACTACAAAGATATGAGGGGTTTTGGCCATGTACCATTGTAGAGCGGGATTGCAGTGGTACAAGAAGAGAAAAGTTCTCGCATGATGTATATGCAAAGGAAACATTTCCTACAGGTTTCTTAGGTTTAATAGACTATGGTTCTATTGCTTTTACAAAGTGTGAGGACTTAAAGGGGGGTGAATGACAACATGTAAATAGTGTTCAAAGAGGTTTGAATATGAATGGTTTACTAGAAGATGATGAATGCATTGCAGGTATGATGAGTGTTCATTTGTGGAGTCTTTAGTGGATTGCAATTTGCGTATGGGAAGTGAGGTCGTGAAAGTTTTCTCAATAGAGATGTACAAGGTCATTGAGGATTTGGAAAATGCTCAAGGTATTGATGTGCGAGTGGATACTTAGTATAAGTCTATGGAAAAGAAAGTGAGACCAGTGGCATTACCTCTACTAAAAGATTGCACAAATAAGATGGAACAAACTGCTTTGCAACCTAGCCTTCGTGACCCAAGCAAGATTGGACTCAAGTTCATACAAGATTCTTTGAAGGAGTTAAAGGTTGTTTGCGAGGAGAGTTTGACAAAAGCTGAAAAGATATGCTTTGAAGACATGCTTGCCAAACATGAAAAAGCTTTTGACTTTGAGCCCCATGAGATAGGGTGTGTTGATCCATCCATTGTTGCTCCTATGGTGATCTTCACTATCCCTCATATACCTTCGAACTTGAGGCCTATTCTAGTTCCAAAGGCTCATTTCCAAAACTCATTGAGCTGCTTAATGAAAAGATCAAGATGGGTATTTTGGAGCCTTCTTGTGCTCCATATTCAAATAGGTGGTTCACAATTCCGAAGAAAAATGGTTCTTTACGCTTTATTCAAAATATACAACCTGTAAACAAGGTGACAATTAGAAATGTGGGTACAGGGCCAATTGTAGATGAATTTGCAGAGGCATTTGCTGGAAGGGAAATATATTCTATGGGAGATTTGTACTCAGGGTATGATCAGTTCCAACTAGAAATGGAAAGCACGGACTTGACTACCATGAGGACACCTTTGGGCATGGTAGGATGTGCACCTTACCACAAGGAGCAACTAATTCAGTTGCACATATGATGAATGGTATGAGAAAAGTCCTACGTGACTTCATACCTCAAACTACAATGCCTTTCTTTGATGATGTGTCAATCAAAGGATGTGATGTAGGTGATATAGATGTGGCTCTAGACTCGAGGGGGTGCCGCAAGTATGTGGAAAACCATATCAATGATTGTGATAAGATCTTATCAAGGTTGGAAGAAGTGAACCTTACCTTGTCTGGGCAAAAGTCAATGTTTGGTGTGAATGAAGTTCTTATTGTGGGACATATGTGCGGGCCATATGGTAGAAGGCCTTGTCCTACAAAGATTTATGTAATTCAAAGAATAAAAGAGAAATGTATAAATTTCACTGAGGTTTGAAGGTTCTTGGGTGCATGCGTGTTTTATGTTATCTGGATTCCGCATTATGCACATGTAGCAGAGCCTTTGTATCAACTTATGAGAAAGAACCAAAAGTTTCAATGGGAAGAAATGCATACACATGCCATGAGGAAATTAAAGAAGTTGTTGCTTAGGTTGCGAATTTGAGGGAATTAAACTATGATTATGGAAGACATGTGATTGTGACAGTAAATACTAGCCCCATAGGAATTGGATGGGTGATTGGCCAAGATGATGAAGGTGGTAAGTGATATGTAGTGATATTTGGAGCAAAAGTCCTAAGTGCTCGTCAACGCAATTATCCACAGGTGAAAAGGGAATTATGGGGAGCAGTTACAGCCCTGAAATGTGATAAAGAGTATTTGATAGGTGCAAATGCAATAGTGGAGACTGATTGTCTACCTCTTCTTGGAATGATCACAAGCTACTCAACTCTTGACATTACTATGTTGAGATGGTTTGCCTACATAAAGTCCTTAAATCCAGAATTTAAGCATATTGCAAGAATAGAAATCCGATCACGGATAGGCTTTCAAGAGCAAGATATGAAATGAAGAAGACATGGTTGTCGAGGGTGATGATGTAGGCACAAGGTTCTATAGTATCTCTCTTGCCAAGGGTGATCATGTTTGTCTTTCAAACACACTTGAGTCATTTACAAAGGACCTATATCAAGGTGACTGGTTGCTCATTGGACGCTATCTGAGCACTTTGACAAGGCAAGAAGGGTGGATAGATCAAGAGTTCAAAACATACACAAAAAAGCCTATGGATACTTTTTGAAACATGGATACTTGTGGAAGCATCCAAAACAAAGAAATGGAATGCCATTGAGAGTTTTGAATGATAAGGATGCTCAAAATGAGCTTATGAAAAAGTTTCACCAGAGTCTTTATTCTGGACATAGATGGGTATGGGCCACCTTTTCTAAAATAAAAGAGAGGTATTGGTGGAAAGGTATGTATAAAGATGTATCTCTTTTTGTGGAGTTTTGTGAAGTACTGTCATGCCGCTTTGTGTGTACAAGCTGAAAAACAGATTTTTGTTTGTATCTATGAACTTTGAAAAATCTATGCACTATGCTAGAATTGTTTATGGCATCATATTAGCAGAAATGTATGTATTATGTGGTTTTTTGTAGACCAAAGTGAACTAAGTGGGCTGACATGTCAAGATTAAATGAAGGGTTAGTTTTCTTCTTAAAAAAGTAGAGCTTGAAGTGCTGAGTAAATTGGTCTAGATGGCTCATCAAACCGAGCTACGGAGCCCAAGATATCGAAGTTTGAAGGTTCAGTGTGTTGTAGATTCTTGGTGGATAGGGTAGCTGGGGACAGGTGTCCCAAGTGGGTGACAGGGTATAGGCGCGTAGTGCTCAATTTAAGGAGCCTACCCATCTTTTCAGATTGTAGATTAGAGCTACAAATAGCAATTTATAGCCAGTTGAAGTTTTGCTGGGGGACTAGGTTGGTTCCCACTTGAGCACATGGGGTGTCGTGCCATCTGGTTTTTTTTGGGCCTCGACATGGTTCTAGAACGTGGAATACATCACATGAAGTCAACAAGAATTCACTGCATATCAATCGGATGCTCGGTCAATGAGATGCGGTAAGATAAAGATGTGGGCCGACATAGAGCAGGTGAATACAAGTGTTTTTCTTATACAAATTTTCAGGTACCTTGTTTGATGCCTCAGGAGACTCAAAGAACGGCCAAGTTTGCGGAACTATGAGCCGAAGGGGAGGAGTTTTGATTGGACTTGGCGGCTCAGGTATCGAACCTATGAGCATCAAAAGACAGGTCTCGGAAGTTATGAGGGAAAAAGTTTTAAGTGTATCAACTTTAGGGATTTTGTGGGAGGGTTCTATTGTTGTGGGCCGTAAGGAGGGGCCACATGGCTTGCCGTTATCTCAGATACAAAACCAAGGGCCTGTGGGCAGGGCTATTTGAGCAAAGGCATGAGCCTTTTATTAACATCACGTGGAAGAGAGAAGCTCTCAGGTCACGACTATGGTGGCTTTGAGGTTGGTGCTGCTTGATGGCATTGTCGCCATGGCATTGGTCACTGTGGCGCTGGCGACCATGTCTCCCGCTGGTGCTGGTTGGTCTTGCCATTGATGGCAGCTCGGCGGCAGTCTTGTGCATATAGTGATGACATGGCATGGCTTAGGTCGGTGCCCAACGCGCCAACCCTTTTCAATACAAGGTCAAAGCCCCCCCCCCCTCCCCCCCAAATAGTGATGTTTCTAATGCCTAGGGGACAGGTCCCACGACAGGTGGAAAGAAATGGTGAGAGACAGAGAGAGAGAGAGAGAGAGAGAGAGAGAGAGAGAGAGAGAGAGAGAGAGAGAGAGAGAGAGAGAAGGTTTTCAAAGGGTTTATTCAAAGGGACAGTCCTGCCCGCCACAAAGGTCAGTGGAGAGCCATGGTGAAGCAAGGGAAGAGAGAGAGAGAGAGAAAAACAACAAATGCAAGGGCCAAGCCGGGCGGCCGAGTCGGGCGGACAAATGACGAGAGGTGTGCACCATGCAGAGGTTGCCAAAATGGTCTATGCCAAGTGCAAGCAATGCAAAGCTAAGTCTAAAAGGAGCTTAAAGAGAACTACACGAGCAAGAGAGATCACTTTTTTCTCTTTTTTGGGTTTAGTTCCCCCTATAAAAGGAGGTACATCTTCATTTTTTGGGGTTCAATTAGTTTTTTTAGGGAGGGATCATTTTTCAAGAATTTTTGGGAGAGCTTTTTGGAGAACTTGCTGGAGCAGTAGGGAGTCGTTCTGCTTGAGAGCATTTGGAGAAGCCAGAGCACAAGGAAGCACGATGGTGGAGCAGCTTGGGGAAGAATTCTGAGGCAAGGGTTGCAATTCGAAAGGCATACCAAGCGGGCATATGCAACTGGATTGTAAAAGAGCAGCTAGAATTCTTACAGTGGATCTACTGTACCCCAACTCTTGAGTTTGGAAGCTTTGTTTCTTCATCATATCAATAAATATTGTTCTTATTTGCAATCTTCTCTCTCTACTCTCTTGAATCTTTAATATTATGTGTATTAAACCATTAATTACATCTATTTGTACTCTATTATCCTAATTTGAACGCTTGCTAAGCTCATGTATACAACCAGAGGCCCAATGCTTTCCCGGTCAACCCTGGAGAACCGCGCACTCTGACAAATTTGGTGAACCCAATGCGAAACTGACCAGGGTAGACGGAGCCCCAACCATGTTGGCAGGCAAAGATAATGGGATGTAGCAATTTGTTGCGCTTATGCATCAACAACATCTGCACCATCAGTAGATGATGACTCAAAGCTCAACAAGAGAAATGGAAGCTCAGATTGAGGAAGCTAGGGAAACAGTGACTGATAAATTGGGGCGGTTTGAAGGTCGTGCTGTTACTAAATTTTTTCAAATGTATGAACAGGATATGGAAGACAAGGGAGAAGATGAACAAGCTGCAGTGGAGAATTTTGTGTTGGTAGTCGTGCTTGAACCGCGTACACGGGTTGAGGAGCTTCGGACTTCTCATGGGGAAACCTTGGTAGAGTTCAAACAAGCTCTCAAAGACGAATTCTTTCTTGAAGATAAGGAGTGTGTTACAAAGAAAAGCTTTTTCAAGTGGGTGAAGGACCGCAATAAGGGGCTTTCTGCAGCTGAGCTGCTACTACGGGAATTCGAGAAAAGATTTGGTCAGCTATCTGCTACCAAACGTACCTGCAAAAGAGCTTAGTGGATCTCCTTGAGGATCCAGCAGGGGAATTAGGGCTGAAATCAGATTGGAAAGAAGATGATTGAAGCTGTCAATATGGTGGTGAAGCGACAGAAAAGGCTGGAAAAGTTAGTCAGGATAACTACCGACGTGGAAGACAAAGTGGAAGAGGTCCCTGTGCTGTTAAAGGAGAAGACCTCAAAGCCAGAGGAGTTATTCATGGACGAGCTTGTGAAGGGAATCTAGGAGTTCAATATTAATTTGAAGGCAGTAAAGCTAGAAGAAAAAGGTTGAGCATCTCAATCAAAACAAGGCGGGTAGAAGAGGGGAAGTGGTAATTAAAAATTGCATGTGATGTGACAGTCTTGATCATATCAACAGTGAGTGTGATGAATTTGTAGAAGCCAAGTGTAAAGAAGTGGTTTTCTGGAAGGATGGGTTAATACATCTTCGGGAGACAGGTTTGCCCTTAAAGACCAAATATGGGAAAGGAGGGTTGAAGAAGAGTATGGAAGAAATGATGCAAGAACATCATGTCAGTGTAGTTGAGGCATTGACTTATTGAGTGCAAATTGAAAGAAACTTACAAGAAAAACCAATCGAAGGTTCCCACAAAAAGGGAATTTTCTAGCCATATCCTATGACAATGGCAAGAAAGGAGAAGGTCGGATATCAGCAACTATGTCAAGTGGGGAATTGCATTAGAAAGACTACTGGGTGGGAGGATCCTGTTGACTCCCTCTCAATATATGCATACATATATCAAAGTCTCAAATCAATGAGGCTTTTGTTGAAGAAAAGCGGAAAAGGAAAGAGGATTTGGTAGGAACTTCGAAGAAGGCGACTATACCAGCAATACAAAAGGAAAAGGAATCTAACTCATGTGTGGCTTCTACTCCACCTGATGTTCCAATGGATGAAGCTAAGAAGGAGAAGAAAGCAGGGAAAGCTCGAGGTCCATCATATAAACTAAAGTCTGATATTGAATAGGCAACTGATGTTAAGAGGGTACTTGAGGAGCGGATTCTAAATAGTCCAGTCAAATTTACCCTAGGAGAGATCGTAGGTATTGCAAAGTGGGAATTTCATGACAGCATCATTGATCTTATGAAGAGGAAGCGTCAAATACTATATGGACCCGAGAATGATCCAACCAGGACACAGGGCCCGTGCAGAGCATTTATGAACAAATTGAAGCCATATTGAGCAATGTTAATGAAGAAGAATTTGGGGATGATGAATGGGGAATCATAGTCGACAACAATGAGTTTTCAAGGCAAGTAAAGCATATCAGATTTCATGACGATGAGTATTGTGAAGAAGTACCTCTGAAGAAGTACCTTGAAGCCATTTTACACGGAATCATTGGGCCAGACCTACTATTGAAACTTTGGTAAAAATAGGCGATTCGGACGAGCCAGTTGTTGCATTGGTAGACCATGGCTCAAAAGTAAATCTTATGTCAAAAAGCTTATATTCTAAAGGGAAGTGGCCCTTTGATGTCAAACATGGGTGGCGTATTCGAGCTGCTAATGCACAATCAGGTGATTTGTATGGTGCATGTCCTAATGTTAAAGTAACTATAGGAGATGTGAGTACAGTGATGAACATAATTTCTTTGTGCAAGAGCACTCAACTTATCCAATTATATTGGGACAACCTTATATTACTGCGGTGCGAATGGAAACTAAGGTTTTGGATGATGGATCTGCATATGCCACGATCCGAAGTCATAATGGAAAGAAAGCAGTACAATTTATAATTGTTTGTGTAGACCATGCTAGGAAGAGGGACACCTTAAGGGATCATCCATTGCCGAAGTTAACAAAGGAAATTAAGGAGAACAGGGGATTCCCAGATTTTTTCCAAGTGCCATTGTAAAGCAAGACTATGATGTTACTTTGAAGGAGAAGTTATCGCTAACGGCAGGTGTTTCTAGAGAGGCTTTTTCTTCAAGATTTTTGGGTTTATCTTCAGAAGGATCAGTATCTTACAAGAAATTCAATGACTTATGCATATGGGAGAAGCAACATGTTTGCAATGACCAAGTTATGTTTCAAGAATGTGAGTTATTGGATCCGAATGAAGCAATTTCATGAATTTTTGAAGAATATGCATTTGTGGACACAATGGGAGAATTGGATGCTGCCATGCAATCCAATGATCAAGCTAAGATTGAGATTGTTAAGGTAAACGCTCTGGATATGTATGACGTCCTTTTTCAGTTCAAAGCAGAGCTGGATGCAGAGGAAATATAGGAGAATACAAAATACAAAACAGTGGCAAAGAAGGTCAAACCCGTGGCTACTCCATTGCCAAAAGAGAGTGACACCGTTATGGAGAAAGCATCTTGACAACCTATTCTCTCAGATGCAGGTAAAATTGGGCGCTCATTTACTGAAGAAGCTTTACAAGAATTACAAATTGGTGATGCAAATTTTTTAAATCAAGAAGAAATAGCATGTTTTCAAGAAATGTTAAAGAAGCATGGGAAGGCTTTTGCTTTCCAACCAAGAGAGATTGGATGTGTGGATCCTAGTATTGTGGCTCCCATGCTGATCTTCACTGTGCCACATCTCCCTTGGAATCTATGACCTATACCTTTTTTGAAAGCTCATCTTCCTAAGTTGGTTGATCTGTTAAATGAGAAGATTAAGATGGGCATTTTGGAGCACTCTTGTGCTCCTTACTCTAACAGGTTGTTTACGATTCCCAAGAAGAATGGTACATTGAGGTTTATACAAGATATGCAGCCAGTAAACAAGGTAACTATCAAAAATGTAGGTACAGGTCCAGTGGTTGATGAATTTGTGGAGGCTTTTGCAGGGAGAGCCATTTATTCTATGGGAGAATGCAAATATAGCTCCTTCTCCATAGCTCAGAGGTCTCCACTGATCATTTGTGTCATCAATTCTTGCTTCTTTGACAATTCAACCTTGGTTTTCATCAACACTTCAATCAGTTCATAAGACCCTTCACTTTCATCTTCAATCTCATTTGCAAATGCAACTAAACCAGACTCGTGGATTTCTTTGTCTATCAGAACAAATGCAACATCAACATCCTCATCACTGCTCGCAGTACTACCACTGTCCTCATCTTCATCTTCATAAAGCTCTTCCAATACTTTCCTTGTGTCCGTATTATATAGCTTCTTGGCACCTGTCTTTCCATAGAGGCTAATCGTACCATGTCGCCAATCTTGAATAGCTCCCACTGCACGTAACCATGGTCTGCCCAGTATAATAGGATATGCTCCCAATCCTGTTGGCATCACATGAAAATCAACCACCACCTTTGCATCATACGCCTCCACTTCTAAGCTCTTTACAACAACCAAACATTTTACTTTTTGATGGTTTGCCAATCTGATCGGAAAGCCTGACATCCCAGTCACTGTAAGACCCATCTTCTCAACGCATGAGTGTGTTATGACACATATTTGGGCTCTGCCATCAACATAACCTTGTCCCATATTTTTTCTTTTGTGTCACACATCTACTATTGAGAAAATGTCTGGTAGCTCATCCATCGCCAACACCTTCACTGAACCTCTCTCTAGTTCTTTCTCCGTTGGGTTAACCATCCTCTTCCACTGTCGCTTTAGCTTAAGCACCATCTCTATAAGCTGCCCAAAAGTAACATCTCCTTTCCTGCTTGTCAAATCCTCCTTCAAGTCATAGCTTAATTGCCCATCCCCTAGTGGAAAATCTGAAACACGAAACTTGCGACGAGCCCTTCTTTTCCTCTTGGCCTTGACATCCTCATCTTCATGGCTCTTTCCCTTCTTCTTACTAGGACTTGGGGCACTTCTTCCTTCCTTATCCTGTGTGGTCCTCTTCCCAATAGAAATCACTAATGTATCCTCTAGCTTTGCTACCTTCTCCAAGGTGACCATGCTTATCACTTTTGTCTTTCCCTTTTCCTCTGGGTTAATCCAATGGTTTCTTCTTCTCCCTTAACTTTGATGCCATAATCATTTGACCTAGTTAGCACCTGTCTTGGCAATGGATACATGTCGCCCCCCATCCTTGGTGGCTTATCACATTGCGGGCTGATGTGGCCCAACTCTCCGCAATTATAACACGTGGGCGTCTGCCTCTAGACTCTACCATTGCTTTGTCCAACACCATTCCTGGATCTTTCTTCACCTCTTGGTTGATTTGCAAACCTCCCCTGACCTTGATTGTTTCCCACATTACATAGCATGTTTAGGTTGAGATTCTTCATTAAATCTACCACTTGCCTCATTTCTTGCCTTAGCCCATCATCTTGCACTGCTGTAGTGACCACTGCTGTCATAACTTGAGGAGTAATAGAAACCACTGGTTCATGATGAACCCCTGGCATGCGACCTTGCAAAGAATCCATAGGCTGAAATTCAAACCTCCTAGGCAAAGAATCTACTCCTAGCTGACTCATTCTTCTCAGCTTCCACTCTTTGTTCCTTGCTACCTCTAGTGCATCTTCATATGTCCTAGGCTTCTTTAGCTCCACTCTCCAATGTATATTCTCCCAAAGACCAGCCAAGAACCTGTCCTTCTTCATCATGTTGGGTGGGGGTACATGTGGTGCTAAGGCCTTGCACATCCGCTCTCCTGCCATTGAAAAATTACGTATGTACAATCTACTGGCTCACCTTCCCTTTGCACTAAACCCGGTACTTCTTGCCACACTTTGTCAGGCTCTGCTGTCTTCACAAACTCCACGGCTAATCCATGCCTTAGATTGTCCCAACTTAATCTCACAGGTGGATCCGCCGCACGCAACTCCTCTTCAAATTCTTTGGACCAAACTCATGCATCGCCCTTCAAAGAGATTTGGAGAAGACGTAACATCTATGCAGAATCGTGAATCTGATTGCTAATGCAGGCAACCTCCATCTTTTCCAAAAAGTCTTCCACATCTTCATCACTTCTTCCATGAAATTCCGGATAAGAGAAATCTATGGCTACCCAAGTTTCAATGCTTTGAGAATCCCTTCTAACACACATGCAAGAACCCAAAATTTTTACTGACCCAATCCCTAGAAACTTCAATGGAGCTCAACTTTAGATAAGGACAAATACATGCACATCAAATGAGTTTTCATAGTTAATCCTCGGAATTACAACAGGCAAAGGGCATTCCAATATCTCTCTTAATCTTCTTGGCCCCAACATAAAGACTATGCGCTGCTGGAAAAAAATCTTCCTAGACACATGTCAGGAGCGGCCAAATCCCTAGAAACTTCAATGGAGCTCAACTTCAATGGAGCTCAACTTTAGATAAGGACAAATACATGCACATCAAATGAGTTTTCATAGTTAATCCTCGGAATTACAACAGGCAAAGGGCATTCCAATATCTCTCTTAATCTTCTTGGCCCCAACATAAAGACTATGCGCTGCTGGAACAAAATCTTCCTAGACACATGTCAGGAGCGGCCAAAAAACCTAGTCTACAATATCAAAGTGCTCAATCCGACCTCAAACACTACAATAAAAAAATGTGTTATCGACGTATATAGCGACGCTTAACGTCGCTATATGGGTCGCTATATGCGTCCCTGCGAAACTGTCGCAAAGAGCGTCGCTATCCGCGTGGAAAGGGTTTATTGGCGACGCGTATAGCGACGCGTATATAGACGCAAATAGCGACGCGGATATCGACGACCATTAAAAAAAAAAAATCTTGGGCAGAGGGCAGGTAGCCTGGCCTGTGCCCAGTGAAAAGATGGACACAGCAACCACAGCCAGACTTCCTGCCCTCTGCCTAAGAAAGAGAGCAGCACCAAAATCAACCGTGCTCCCGCAGTAATTTCGACAGAGTTCCCTTCGTTTTTACATAAACTTTTCAAAAAATATATATCATGTATACGCCTCCTACATGCTATCCATGTAGGATCTCACATGAGATTTAAGGCTAATGACCATAACAAACTATAACCATAACTTAAAAGCATAACCATAACTTAAAACCATAGCCGACCATAACCACTTTGATCATAACCAGAAACAAAATTAACCATAACCATAAAGTTAAACATAACCATAAACAAAACTTGAACCATAACTATGTCTATACAAGAATATGAGAAATAACCACAATGACAATAACCATAACCATAAGGAAAACAATAATTGTCTGAACAATAATCATAACCATATATATATGTCTTTACAAAAGGAGACACAGAAGCGTGTCTGTGTCTCACAAAGCATATATATGAAATCCGGTCCACTGATGACTAGGCGTCACAACCTGCACATAGGACAACTCACAAAATTAGTATTGATATTACTTCACATATACTTACTTAATTAAATCAACTCACACATATTAACATCTCACCTCAAGCGATCAGCGAGACTGTAAGGCCTCCCAGTCTACAGGCTCTCTTGAAGCATCAAGATCATTCAATACTTCATAGATACCTCTGCGATATCCATCTGACTCCTCCTGACGTGTCGGGGCTCGATGCATCGCAAGATTCTGCGTTTATACACAAATCAAAGTAATAAGAATAAATGATTCATCGCGTTTTAAAAAACGCCATAGTTAAGATTGGATTAGAAACTCACAAACTCATAGCGAAAGGTGTCGAAGCCTCCGCTGCCAAGATGAGATGTCCCCCTGGTCATCTGTCGTATCTACGTGGCCTCACGCTGCTGTCTGAACAGCGTGGCCGCTGTCCGCTCATCCTCCCTGATCTGCAGCCACGTCTCGTGTGGGATGCCCGAAGGCTTCGGCAACCTGGTCCTGAAAGCCTTCCGAGTTGCATCTCGTCGATGTTTCACGGTGTCCCGTGCAACACCCTTGATCTACCTCCTCGGAACAACGTCAAAACTCGAAGCAGGCTGGTACTCTCTCAGGATGGTCTCCACTATGTAAGTGACTTTGTCCCTTTCATGCTCACCCTAAGATGTCAGAATGCTGGTTGAAAACTGTAACTCCGCGAGCTCGTGAATCCGCTGTCTCATCTCAGTCCCGACTCTATCCATGTCAACAGAACCATCTGCCCGTACAGTATAGATCTTGGAGCCACTAGGATAGTGTGCCCCCCAAGGTGTCCGAGGTGTGCCAAGAGGTGTGTCGAGAGGTGTGTCTGGGTAGGATGGGGGTCGTGAGCGAGGAGGGGTCGAAGCATCTGTGGACCCTCCTCCACAGCAACCACCACCTCCACCTGACGATCGCCGAGATCGGCGAGTGCACCTGTGCTGCGGAGAGGAGGACGTACCTGTCTCTGCCCCACCTCTAGGTGTCGAAGCGGCCGTGATGGGAGGAGCAGGCATCGTACCCATAGGCGTCCCCCCCCCCATAGGTGTCCCCCCCCTAGGCGTCGGACCCTCGGGTGTGAAGCCCGGAGGCGTAGTACCCGTGTCTCTGGCTACCCAGTACTGAGAAGCCTCTGCCATCTGAGTAGGCGTCATCCATGTAACGAAGCCCATGAATGCATCTGAACTCATAGAAGCAAGATCTGGAAACTGGTCTGCCATACTGAAGTCCTGCACAAAGAAAGTAAAATAAAGCGTCAGAACACATTTGTTTAAATTAACTTTAAGCTTAATTTTAAATCAACGTCTTCACACAAACACTTACAGGCCTAGGCCTCGACGAGTGAGGCATCATCGATAAGATCTTGCACCATATCATCGTCTATCTCTAATTGCAAACATAACTCTGCCCCAACTCGTTTTGACAGATTGTCTTCATCCATTGCATCTTCATCTACAAGTGTCAATTCTGGCTCGTCTGCGTCATCCCTCGTATATCAGTCAGCTTCCTCTTGCCCTTCAAATACTTGTTTATTTCTTGGAGCAACCTGAACCACAAACCACCATTGTCACTCTCGAGGGTCCGGTACAAAGACCACTTGCTCGCAATGTTCGGGGAGAGCAAATGTGTCACTCGCATCTGTCCAAACCTTTGTAGAATCTATTTGCACAAGTTTGTTTCCATCTCTGCGTACCGTTGCATTGCGACCAGAAGTAATCACCTTGAACCACTTCACATCCAAGAAAAACATCTCAAACCGCCTGAAGCTTACTTTCAGTATATCTGATACCAGACCAGAGTAATCTAGGTTGCTAGTGCTCTCATTCGTGTCTCTGGCACTGGCCCTGCTCTTTTGCATGAAACTAACCATTACCCCACTGTCAAACGTGTTTCTTCTGCTGTCAATTTGTTGTGTTCTGAAATGCTTTCCATGCGACCACAGTGCCATGTATGTATGATACTTCCAGTCACATCCAATAGCCAGCTCTTCCTCTTCTAGAGATATGGGTTCTACAATCTGTTGAGGTGCTCTCACTGTCTTGTCCAGCCATGCCATTGTAGGTAATTCAGGTAAAGGAGCGAGATAGTTTGGCAAGGGTAAACCTCTAGTCGTTCGGCTTCGCCTGAAATCCTGTCACTCCCTATTGCGTCTCTCTTTCTCTTCTTCGTACCTTTCAAGACATTTTTGCATTAGCTCTGAATTTAGTATACAGAACTTCATGATCTTTTCTCGCATGGCATCGTTCATTTTCTTCGGCACCCCTTGCCCTTGCGGCTCCTCTCCCACCAGTCTTGCATCCTCCTCATCGCTCCACAATCGAGGCATTTCTGGGTCAAAAACGGATAGAAATTCGGTCGTCAATATAAGAGACTCTTGCACCAGCCATCCTTCTGCCATGCTCCCCTCTGGACGCGCTTTTTGGCAAACAAAACCCTTAAGTGTTTTCATGAACCGCTCTAGAAAGAAAATCCAACGGCTGTGGACTGTACCTGCCACTGCAACCTCATCTACTACATGGACGAGGAAGTGCATTTGGATAGTAAGGCAGCTCGTGGGTAGATACTTCTCAATCATGCAAACTGCCTCAATGGAGTTAGCCCTTGCGACTGCAATAGATTCCTCCCGTATCTCCTTGGAAGAGATCCACCGCACTAGCTCTGAAATCTTGTATATGCACGTTTGCACTTCCTCCATTAAACACCCCTTGATCGCAATTGGAAGAATGAATTGCAAGAACTTATGCCAGTCGTGCGATTTCAGTCCTGACAGTTGATCGTCACGGGTGAATGCTATCTTGAGACATCCCATATATCCTATTGGCATCCTGAACTCTGAAATCACCCTTTTAACTTGTCGCTCTTTGTTTTTTAGCAATACCCATGGCGCTCTTGGAAGTTTGGTGAAAGGCCATAGCTCTGGCATCTTTCCAACTAACTGCAAATCATCACGTGAAGCTCGATTGTCTTTCATTCCCACGATTGTCTTCCAAAGGAGCTCTCCCACATTCTTGAATATATGCATTGGAAAATGGTTAATTAGTAGATCACCCCAGTACGGCAATGTATGGAGAATGGACAAACATTTCATTCGTGGAATAGGTTGCCCCTCATGTTGCTCCCATCGGCGACGCCACTCTTGTACATGTATACGACGACCTTCGATGCGACCAAGCTGACCTTCGCGCAAGTGATGTCCATCTGGAAGATAACGGTGGTGGCCTTGATAAATTGTCTTTCGAAGAGAGGCAGAATAGCGCACATTCAAAGACTGCCCGCAAATTGGACATGCATTGTATCCCGAAGTTGTTAGCCCTGCATATATTAAAGCATGAATCAGGCCAAGGCAAAGTGCTTGAGAATAGTGAGAATTTTGTAAATCAAGAACCATTACCAGAAGCTTCTTCGTATCCTAGCCAATCATGCATAGTCTACATAAGAAGTCCATGGATCCTTGCATGCTGCTGTCCTACTGGTTCAACCGCATCTTCTATGTCGATCCCATGCCATAACTCCTGGAGCTCATCAACTAGTGGAGCTAGATAAACATCCATGTTTTTTGCCTTGAACTTACCAGGTACAATCAAGCTTAATATCAAATGACCCTTCTTGATGGCAAGCCACCGAGGGAGGTTGTAATTGATAAGTCACACATGCCAAGTGCTCCATGATGAGCTTCTCAATCCAAATGGATTGACTCCATCCATTGCCATGCCCAAACACAAATTGCGTGGTTCACTCTTAAAATGTGGCCCGGTATCTTCAATGTGTCTCCAGGCCTTTGAATCATCAGAGGCATCCTAAATGTTGCGTCAGTGGATCTTTTCGTAGAATTCCACCGCATCAACTTTGCAATGGAACCACAAAGAAACATGCTTTTTATCCTAGGAACAATAGGGAAATTCTGCAACACTTTAGTTGGCACTGTCTTGCCAACTGCATCTTGTTTGTAGCGCATTGCTCCGCACTTAGGACACGACAGACAATTTGCAAATTCATTGCAAAAAAGAATGCAATCATTTGTACATGCATGAATCTTGTTGTAGTCCAAGCAAACTGAGGTCAATAGTTGCTTTGCGTCTGGCCTGGAGGGGGTGGCCTGGAGGGGGGCATTTCATTTCTAGCCGGGAGAAGTTGCTCCCGCAAGAAACCTATTTAAGCCACATTAAATTAAAAAGCTCTCCAAGCACGTCACCGTTGCAATCGGAAAATCTCTTTTGTAAATTATGTACCTAAACAAAGCAGTGACGCTTGCATCTGACCACCCGTACACTGACTGAAGATTCAAAAACGCCAGACAAGTGCGAAGCGTCGATATTTTGGCACCTTCATAAATTGGTTGACGTGCCAACTTCCTCAACATGTCTTCAGGAGATAGGTACACGGCTTCTGGTGCTGCTTCGTTAGCGTTCTCCTCGCTTGTCTGGAAGAAGGCATCCAACATCTCCTCCATGCCGTCGTCTTCTGTCTGTAAGTTCTTTTCTGCTTCCATCCTTGGCTCTATATTGGTCGGACCTTCAGGCATAATCCTTTTTCTCTCTCTCTCAGATGTAGGTGCTATGTCACAAAAATCAATGCCCGTTCCGTAGGAGTCGTATCATAGATTCTGCTCGGTTTCTTTAGCAAACTCTCCGTACTTGTGCACATGCTCATTACATATCCTACGCTTGCGCAGGATTTGATACTTGCAGAGCGTGCACGAGCATGCAATCTTTTCCTCCATGTTCGTTGATGACGTTGCTATCTACAATGATTATGAATGTTGTTTTAATATATATACTCCTCACAATGTGAACTACCTCACATTCTCTAGTCTTGCCCAATCTCTGTACACCTCGGTCCAGAGGTGTACGAAGATCAGGACCACCGGGTCAAAATCTCGTCTTTATTGGTCAAATCCTATATGGGTAGACACATACGTGCACTTCCAGGTGTACATGGAAATGCATGTAGCGGGCAAAACCCCTTTGCCTCTTTTAGTTCCATAGTTTCTTCAACATCCAACGGCTATCTCCGTAGAAAAACGCAACCGGATTTGACCTACGACTTGTGTATTTGACGTTTCTTCTATCCGTTTAACCTACGGATTTCCATACACACTCTTGACATTGCTTTAAGACTACTTAATGAACTACGGATGGTTTCGGTAGGCATAGAAGACATTTTCGAAGTCCGTTTGCGTTTTTTCGTAGAAAAACGCAACCGGATTTGACCTACGTCTTGTGTATTTGGTGTTTCTTCTATCCGTTTGACCTACGGCTTGCCATACGCGTTCTTGAAATTTCTTTAAGACTACCTAATGGACTACGGATGGTTTCAGTAGGCATAGAAGTCATTTCCGAAATACGTTTGCGTTTTTCTGTAGAAAAACGCAATCGGATTTGACCTACGGCTTGTGTATTTGGCGTTAATTCAAACCCATTGACCTACGGCTTTCCATACACGCTCTTGAAATTGATTTAAGACTACTTAATGAACTACGGATGGTTTCGGTAGGCATAAAAACCATTTCCGAAGTCCGTTTGCGTTTTTCCGTAGAAAAACGCAACCGGATTTGACCTACGGCTTGTGTATTTGGAGTTTCTTCTATCCGTTTGACCTACGTCTTGCCATACGTGCTCTTGAAATTTCTTTGAAACTACCTAATGGACTACGGATGGTTTCAGTAGGCATAGAAGTCATTTCCGAAATCCATTTGCGTTTTTCCGTAGAACAATGCAACCGGATTTGACCTACGGCTTGTGTGTTTGGCGTTAATTCAAACTCATTGACCTACGGCTTGCCATACACGCTCTTGAAATTTCTTTAAGACTACTTAATGAACTAAGGATGGTTTCGGCAGACATAGAAGCCATTACCGAAGTCCGTTTGCGTTTTTCGAAAAACGCAACCGGATTTGACCTACGGCTTGTGTATTTGGTGTTTTTTCTATCTGTTTGACCTACAGCTTGCCATACGTGCTCTTGACATTGCCTAAAGACTACCTAATCATCTACAGATGGTTTCAGTAGACATAGAAGCCATTTCCGAAGCTCGTCTGCGTTTTTCCATAGAAAAACACAACCGGATTTGACCTACGGCTTGTGTATTTGACGTTTCTTCTGTCTGTTTAACCTACGGCTTGACATACACGGTTTTGACATTGCCTTAAGACTACTTGATGGACTACGGATGGTTTTAACAGGCGTAGAATCAGTTTCCGAAGTCCGTCTGTATTTTTTCGTAGAAAAACGCAATCGGATTTAACCTACGGCTTGTGTATTTGGTGTTTCTTCTATCCGTTTGACCTACGGCTTGCCATACGCGCTCTTGACATTGCCTAAAGACTACCTAATGGACTACAGATGGTTCGGTAGGCATAGAATCAGTTTCCGAAGATCGTTTGCGTTTTTCCGTAGAAAACCGCAACCGGATTTGACCTACGGCTTGTGTATTTGACGTTTCTTCTATCCGTTTGACTTACGGCTTGCCATACACGCTCTTGACATTGCCTTAAGACTACCTAATGGACTACGGATGGTTTCGGTAGGCATAGAAGCCATTTCCAAAGTCCGTTTGCATTTTTCCATAGAAAAACGCAACCGGATTTGACCTACGACGTAGAAGCCGTTTATGAAGTCCGTTTGCGTTTTTCCGTAGAAAAACCCAACCGGACTTCAAAAACGCTTCTATTTTGGGTGTTTCTTCTATCCGTTTGCCCTACGGCTTGTTATATGCCCCCGCCCAACCTTTTTTGAGGAGGAAGGTTGTCTCTAAGAGCAACGACGGCGCTGTTGTTGCTCCCTAGAGGACTTTCATGTGTAAAGGTGAGAGTTGAGCTTTGAATGTATTTTGAGCTGGTCAAATGAAGTCAGAGGCTGCATCAGATGATCTAGGTCACTTTGGCTCAACATGCACAACGCCCGGTCAAACTACTGACCATGGAGGAGATTGATGAGGTCCGCTAGCGAAGACAGATGCTGGATCTCCTATGATCTATCTATCCCAGCTAGCTATTTTAGCTGCTTAGTCCACACCCAGCAGTTTAAGATTCCATAATATTTTATTTTGTCATCTTGTTATTCTGACTTTGTATCCGTCTACCACATTGTAACTTTCTGGTCTCATAGGTCATTTTGGCCTTTTGAAGAGTTAATATAACATTTCATTTCATTTCTTTCTTTAATTTTAATTTTTTATGCAAACCATAATTCTCTCTCTCTCTCTCTCTCTCTCTCTCTCTCTCTCTCTCTCTCTCTCTCTCTCTCTCTCTCTCTCTCTCTCTCTCTCTCTCTCTCTCTCGTTTTAATTTCCTACGCACATTTTTCTCTCTCTATCTCTCTCTTTAATTTCCTACACGCACACACACTTCTCTCTTTCTTTCTCTCTCTCTCTCTCTCTCTCTCTCTCTCTCTCTCTCTCTCTCTCTCTCTCTCTCTCTCTCTCTTTCTCTTTCCTACACACACACACACACCGCTCTCTCTCTCTCTCTCTCTCTCTCTCTCTCTCTCTCTCTCTCTCTCTCTCTTTCTTTCCTACATACACACACACACCTCTCTCTCTCTCTCTCTCTCTCTCTCTCTCTCTCTCTCTCTCTCTCTCTCTCTCTCTCGCTCTCTCTCTCTCTCTCCTACACACACACACACACGATGTGGAGAGAGAGAGAGAGAGAGAGAGAGAGAGAGGAGAGAGAGGGGGGGGGGGGGGGGGGGGGGGGGGGGGGGGGGGGGGGGGGGGGGGGGGGGGGGGAAGAGTGCCATTATACCTGCTGCGAAGGTTTCGGCCAAGATCTGAGAACGCGCACGTTGAGGGAAAAAACGGCCCCTTCGCGCGGGTTTGGCTTTTCCCCCCCCCCCCAAATTCTTAGCCTCGATATGTCCGTCGATATGTGCATCGATAACTGCGTCGATATACGCGTGGAAAACTTTACCTTTCTACGCATATATCCACTGGCATATCGACGCAGTTATCGATGCACATATTGACGGAGTGTAAGAACGTCGATATGGACGTGGAAAGGCACGGGCGTCGATATATAGGACGTCGATAACTTTGGGTTATGTTGTAGTGAAATGAGCAGTTTACAGCCAAACAGGCTCCAAAAACAGCAAAAACTCAGTTGCAACTGTTCCTCCTCTTCTCTCCACGTTTTTTTTGGTCTTCTCTCAGGTTTTTCATTACACTTCACTTTATCCCTTGAGCACCTTATGCCTTTTAGTTGACCTCAAACGGACCCCGAATAGACCAAAAACTGGCCACGTAGTGCATTTTTGTTACCTTTTTGCATCATCCGCACGCCTGGCACTCAGCTTCTTCCAATAATGCATCCCGCTACCACGTGAAGTTGCCCCAAATAAAGTTCTCATGATGAACTTTCTGCATAATCATCACAAGGAAACACCCACATTGTGTCCTCGCTTACCACATGCAAGTTTGACCCCATTCGACCTCCTGACGCCACTAGATGCCATCTGACGCACCTGCTTACCTCATGTCGTCGGCCCGCGGATAGCTTCCTTGAGAAGTTTTACGTGCTACCAAGTCCTCATTATTATATAAAAAAACACACTAGTACTGGTGATAGTGAAAATCAATGCACTATGTACATGTTGTCCTACTTGTACACGTGTGGGCCCCACGCAACCACTTGGCTCTGGAAAATGGGCAATCCTTTATTCGATGCACCATGCATGTGTATGTACATATGCACAATCACTTCTTCCAAAAAACTCCTAACAACGCCAACACTTAGCAATTGCTCTACAGATTTTCTTTGCCTCCTCCTCATCAATGTCACCATCCTCTCGCGCTCGGGCCATCCTTTTTTGCATGTTTCTTTGTTCCCTCTTCTTTGCAGCCCAGTAGTTTTGTAGACTCGACAGGAGATCCCTTGGGATATGCTGTGTAGCAGATAATGGAGGAAGGTAAAGGGGGTTTGTATTGCCATTATGAGTATTATGTGATTCCATGTGGAACGTGCGAGGGTGCTATTGACACGACAATGAAGACAGTCAGAACAGTGCCATAGTACTTAGAGAGAGAGAAATGAAATGAAATGAAATGTTATATTAACGTCTACAAAAGTCCAGAATGACCTATGAGACCAAATTGATACAAAAGTGGTGAATCTGTTACATTGTCTGGGTACCTTAGTACCAAAGTACTAAGTGTGAAAAGTGTGAAAGTGTGAAAATAAATGTGAAAAACTAAATACAAAGTATTAAATAAACTTCCTAGGAGCATTTTGGGTGTCTGGCTAGAATGCTTCTAATCCTTTGTTGTAGTCTCCTCCGGTGAAGTGTGCTTCTGCATCTCGGAGAGAGAGAGAGAGAGAGAGAGAGAGAGAGAGAGAGAGAGAGAGAGAGAGAGAGAGAGAGAGGTTTTGTTGAAGCTAAATATGGTTGGCAATGAGGAGCTGTTTGATATGGCTTTGTGCTATGCGTGCAAGCACCTATAGCGGCTATGGGGAGAGAGAGAGAGAGAGAGAGAGAGAGAGAGAGAGAGAGAGAGAGAGAGAGAGGTGATGAAAACCCCTCGGGATGCGAGGGAAACTTGATTGAATGCAATATTTATAGATACCTTAGATTTGGCAAGATGGCGACTATGGTGATAGAGAGATAGAGAGAGAGGGAGAGGTAGATAGTGAGCCTATAGTGTGTACTCTAGAGGTGACTCATAAGCATGGAGATTTCTAATCTCGTGAGTGTGTGGCAACACTTGGAGTCAAGGTGTGGACATGGCTTCTTCCTCATAGTGCTATTTCCCAAAATGCTGCACTAAAATCCCCTCTATCTTGATGCAAGTTTTTCTAGTCCCCTCACCAAAATGCTACCAAATACTGACTCCCCCCTCGATAGTGACCTCTCAGTGCCCTTTTATAGGTGTAGGCTGCATTATGTTAGGATAATTTGATAAGGTTAGGGCCCTAATTAGGAAGACAGAGCAAGGAGTTGGGTCCCAGATGGTTGACCCCTGCTTTGTCTTAGGAGAATTTTTAAAATGATATCTTTTAGGTGGGCCTTTGTGACCATCACCTAGAGAGAGGTGGCAATTTACAATGGTTTTTTTTACATGATTTTTGGCTTGAAACTGGAAAATAATAATAACGTACGGATGTTACTGCGGAGATGCGTCATGGACGAGATGCCCGCAAATGGCGGGCTTCGCTGGTGCGTCGATGTAGTGAGTTTGCCAGTTTTGGGGTCGATCGGGGCATGCCTTCGGCGTCACTTCTTGATTTGATGTTTCTATCACGTGACTTGGTCGTCCTTTTCTTTGTCGATGTCGGACTTTGTTATTTTTATCTTTTGTAGGTGCGTATGACGTGCGTGTATTGTGTGTTTATATGTGTGTGCACATATGCGATTAAATGTGTGTGTGTGTGTGCGTATGCCTGTTTGTGTATGTATGTGTTTATATTTGTTTGCGCTCGTAAGTGCGTATACGTGTGTGTGTGTGTATGTTACTGTGTGAGGGTGTGTGTGTTGTTAACGAAAGTGTGTGTGTGTGAACGAGAGCAAGAGAGAGTATATATATATAAATTTTTTTAAATAATTTTCTACGTGCTGCCACAGAAACGAGGGAGAGGGAGATAGCGCGAGTAAGCAGGGCTGAGGGGGGGAGGAAGTGGGGTGAGAGAGGGAGGGTATGTATGTGTGTGTGTGTGTGTGTGTGTGTGTGTGTGTGTGTGTGTGTGTGTGTGTGTGTGTGTAGAGAGAGAGAGAGAATTTTTGTTTCTGACTACGCCCGTGGGCTGTTCACATAGAGAGAGAGAGAGAGAGAGAGAGAGAGAGAGCCTGGTGCCGATGGGGGAGGGGGGGGTGAGTGGGTGAGGGGCGGGAGAATGTGTGTGTGTGTGTGTATGGGTGTGTGGGGGTGTGCTATGAGAGAGAGAGAGAGAGAGAGAGAGAGAGAGAGAGTGATAACTACGCTAGTTCGGGCTGCCTACGTCGACACCAAGAGCGAGGGAAGAGTGTGAGAGAGTGAGCTTAGGGGTGAAGAGATAGGGTGAGTGGGGGGGGGGGGGGGGGGGGGGAGTGACGGCCCGCTAGAGGTTGACAAACAAGAGGGGAAGAAAGGGGCTTGGTGAGGATGAGAGAGTGAATAATCAAAGAGAGAGAGGGAGATACTTCTTGTTCCAAGCATGGTAGCCCTTGAGAGAAGGTTTTTTTTATGCGCCCATTGGGCTAGGTGACATAGGAGCAAGATAAGAGAGAGATAGTGGGTTGGCGGAGCCGAGCAGGAGAGAGAGGACTCGTCCTCTAGTGATAATGCAGGAGAAAGAGGAATCATCCTCTAGTGATAATGGAGGAACGTGGCCAAACTGAGGGGCAGCCCACCGCTTGCAAGCATGGAAGGGGTGGTGGTGAATGTAAAAAGACGTGTTTTTTTCATCATTTCCTCGTATTGTGCTCCTCCCCAATTGGGGTTGGTTCTTGCGGCCGCGGTTGCAAAAACCGGCCGTCATTAGCTCTCCCTTCTGTCTAGAGGCAATCATGCTTCTAGCTCTGCTTCTGATTCTCAAGCAGCGGAGTTGGAGGGTTCTCCCTCCTTTGGAATATCTAGCATGAACTCTGGATCAAATCTTAAAAAGTACCTTTTGAGCCTCCATCGATTGACTCTGGTCTTGTGAATTCTACCATCTGCTTCCATCAATTTGTAGTTTCCATTGACGTAGCGCCTTTTGACAATGAAACCCTTCCCATCTGGGTTGAAATTTCTTGTCTTTCCTAGTGTCAAATCTGTTGTCGTATCTCAGTACTAACATGCCTTTTTCCAGAACTTTTTCCTTAAGCCCTTGATTGAATGTGAGTCGGCGTCTCTCTGCTTGCGTTGCATAGTGATCGATTGCATCTTCCCTATCTAGTTGAAGCCTCTCTAGATCCAGGAGAGATGGACAATTGGGTGTTGTAATTGGCTAGCCGTGACTCGCAAGCTGGCTATCTGTACCTCGATGGGTAGAATGGACTCCTTTCTATATACCAAATGGAAAGGGGTAAAACCTAGTAATGTTTGGAATGTCGTGCGGTAGTCCCAAAGAGCGGCCATGAGATGCTTATCCCAACCACTTGTGTGGTTCTTCACCTCCTTTGTGATGATCTTACAGATCATGCCGTTTACTTTCTCCACTACACCATTTCACTGTGGATAGTATGGGGTGGAATGTCGGCGTGTAATGCCTAACTTTTTCATCAGTTCTCCCATCAGATCTCCTCTAAAACTTGGCCCTCTATCAGATATTATCTCCAGAGGTGTTCCAAAACGGCAATAAATGTGCTCAAATATGAACTTCACCACTTCTTGGGCTGTAATGTGTGTGGTGGCTCTTGCTTCCGCCCATCGGGTCATGTAGTCTACACCAACTAGAATGTATAGTTTACTTGATTGGGACCTTGGTAAAGTACCAATTGCATCTATTCTCCACTTCTTTAACGGACCATATGAGATGATATGAGTCTGTAGCTCATAGGTTCTTGTACGATCCTGGACACTTGACAAGCCTTGCATGTTTTACACCAATGATGCACATCCCTATTCAGACTAGGCCAAGAGAATCCTGCCTGTAGAATCTTCCTACTAGTAATATCTAGAGAAAAATGGCCTCACAAACACCATCATGGCAACTTGAGATTACCTTGGTGATCTCAATGGAGATTGACACTCACCTATGAATCCAATCTTTGCCCTTGAAATATAAGTTTCTGTTTACAAGGCGGTATCTTGTAGCCTTCCTGACAAGCCATTGTTTCTGGATCTTGGTGTACCCTTCAAGACACTCTCCTGTATCTAAGAAGCTGATGATATCAGGCATAGCATCGCTACCTTGTAGTTTCAGTTTGATTGCTCCTATGGGGACATCTTGTATTCTCTCCTTGGCTAGAGCATCTACCTCTTGATTTTCCACCCTAGGGACATGAAATAATTGCACCCTAGGGACATGATTCTCCTTGGCTAGAGCATCTACCTCTTGATTTTCCACCCTAGGGACATAAAATAATTGCACTGCTTCAAACTTCCTTAACTTGGTGCAATTGGCCAAGTAAAACCTAATTTTTACAAATCCAAGTGCCATTTATCTGCTTTATCAAAAGCAGAGCATCACCAAACACATTTAGGTGTTGAATCCCTTGCAAAATACATTGTTCTAATTCAAGAATTAAAGTTGCATACTCTGCTTCATTGTTGGAGTGGGAGTGTAACAGTTATTCAATAGAGAATACCTTCTCCTTTTGCTCATTGAAAATGATGATGTCGGTTGCAGACTAGTCCACTGTTTCTTTGTATGCTCCATCAAAGAAAAGAGAATGAGCTCTTTCTAGCTTAGGAATTTCTACGATTGGTGTCACTTCTTTACCTTCCGTGTTGACCTTTAGCTTCTTCTCATAGTGACGATGAGTAAGAATACCTGCTAGACTAGCCCTGGTGGAGTTTTCTACCTGCATGGTGTAATCAAACTTTTGTAATCTAAGAAGCCACTTAGAGATTCTAGACGATACATATATGTGTTGCATCACATACGGAAAAACTTCTTCCATTGTTAGAATTACAAAGGGTCTAGGCAATAGATAAGAGCGGAACTTTGTAGTGGAAAACATTAATGCAAGTACCATGTGCTCTACTGCGGTGAATCCTTTTTCTGATGGGGTCATGACACGACTAGAGAAGTAGATAGGACACATGAAAGAGGATTGGGGGTCTTTTTGCATTAGTACGGCTCCAAGTGTATCACTTCCTACACTGGGGTTCACATAAAATGGCTCGTCCCATCTAGGGGGTGCAATGGTTGGAAGTGTAGCTAGGATCTGTTTCACTTCGGTAAACTGTTGTTCATTTTCTTCACTCCTCAAAAGACATCTCTATGGGTGACTTGTTGTAGAGGGAGAACCACCTGAGAGAGCAAGTAAATGAACCTGCTCAAATACCTCACCTTCGGAAGGAAAGAGACCAATTGCTTAGTTGTGGTGGGTGATGACAAAGATACTAAAGCTTGAATCTTGCTAGGGCCAACCTTAATCCCTTTTGTTGAAATTACATGGCCAAGAAGAGTGACCTGGCTTTCACCAATGTGACACTTATCCACGTTAAGCTGGCCACCCAAGGTTTGCAGCCTAGCCAGACCATCATAGACCTTGCTCAATTGGGGGGAGCAAGAACTGTAGATGCAAAAATCATCTACGAAGACTCGTATTGACTTACCAAAGTATGGCTGGAAGACAAAAGTCACATAATGTTGGAAGGTGGCCGGAGCATTGGTGAGGTCAAAAGGCATCACCCTGTATGCAAAAAATCCCCATCGTGTTATGAAAGTTGTTTTTTTCGGATCTTCTTCTGCAATGCTAATCTAAAAGTAGCCTGAGTAGCCATCACATATTGTGTAGCACTCACAACCTGCTACCTCATTGAGAATTTCATCTTGGAATGGGAGGGGAAAATGATCCCTCTTTGTGGCTGTGTTGAGAGGTTTGTAGTCTCCACAGACTCTCCACTTACCATTCTTCTTTGGCGTGACTACCACTAGAGAAACCCACTCTCAGTCTTCACGAGGTAAATGAAACCTGCCTGTAGAAAATTCCTTACGTCTTTGAGAAATGCTTCTTGTTGAATTACCCCAAGCCTTCTGAGCTTTTGCACTTCGAGCTTACTTCCTTGCTTGAGTCTTATGCGGTGTTGTACCACTGTGATTCCTGTGATCTTGTCATAACCATCAATGAACAATGTGGTGAAGTTACCTAGCATAGAGACATATTCTTTCCTCTCTTCACCAGTTAACTCACAGGAGAGCATCCGGTGTAACTTACTTGTATCCACCAAGGGTTGCATACCTAATGGTCCCTCTTGGTTTGCCGATGGTGTTTCAGATTGTGTCAATATTTTTTGGTCTTTGAGGATGACCCCCATTACTTCGATGCTACTGTCACTTTCTCCAGTTTTTGTTGTTTCTTCTCCTGAGGTGGACGAATAGTCACTGGTGGACTCATTTTCTGATGTCTCCAAGATCATGTTGTGTTGCTTCCCAGTCTTCATGTCGTAGAATTTGGACTTACCTTTAGCATCCTTCATTTGAATCATTGCGGTACTCCAGTCTTGCTTAACCTCCATAGCCATGATCCAGGGTCTTCTAAGAATGATAGGGTAGCCCTCTCCTTTGTGTGGCATGACAAAAATGTCATCTACCTCCACTTATGTGTTGAATGCCTTTACTTTGACTGCATTTACTATGCCTACGCACTTTACTCTGACGTTGGAGAGGGGGAATGGGGGAACCCGCCCGGCACAAACACAAGGGCCTCTCTATAGCTCAGGGTATCCACAGCACCCCTATCCTCTCAGAAAACACCTTCAAAAACCACTTTACACTAGCTGACCACCGCCTGCTCAATTTCCACTGTTCACACACTCCACAAATCCACCACACAACGCACACCCTTACACATACTCACATCCGCTCAATCTCACTCTCTCACACAAAACACCGTCGGTCCGGGGGGGCACACACATTCCACACAGTTGGCACCGAGGAGAAACATGAAAGCAGGAGAAAGAGAAGGGGGGAAGGGGAAACAGCAGCAAGAGGGGCAACTGTGGCTTGATTGCACTTCAAAAAGCATGTACATAGGCTCCCACTTCCGTCACCATGGCCATATTTTAGGAAAAATTACAAAGGGGTTAGCTTGCTAGAGAATTAAACTTTGCAGGCTTCCAACGGCATCCAAAAAGCCAGGAAAAAAGCCTTTAATTTGATCCAATTTTTGACTTTTAGGGGGGGGGTCTTCAATCTGGGAATTTCCCCTTCAATTGGTCCATATGGCACCCATTTTTGGTATCTTTTGGGAAGGGGGCACCGCCTTGTTCTATCTACTCTCTTCCTTTACTCTTTTGCACTTGGGGGGGTGCAATAGCGACGTCGCTATTGCCCCTTGGATTTTTTATTTTTTTATTTTATTTTTTACCTTTCATTTTTGTTCCCATTGGGGGCCTAGCTTTGCACTGCTCTACTGGCTTGACTTTGACTCTCTCTCTCTCTCTCTCTCTCTCTCTCTCTCTCTCTCTCTCTCTCTCTCTCTCTCTCTCTCTCTCTCTCTCTCTCTCTCTCTATCCGACTCGTCCTTTGCTCCCTTTTGGCCTTTGTTTTTTCATTTGGCTTGGCCATGCCTTGGAGTGGGCCCCTTTGCCTTGTATGTCGGGCTGCCCTCGGGCTTTTCTCTCTCTCACCCCTTTGCTCATTGTTCACACCGTGGGACCCTCCCTTTGCACCCAATTTCCCGCCTGCATTCGGGCCTCCTCTTTGGTTCATTTCACTTCCGCGGGACCGCCCTCTTTCATGCAAGGAGGAGGCAATATAGAGGTCGCTATTTCCCTCCTTCTCCATCTCAAAAGCTTGGGGCCCCAAGGGCCACAGGATGCCACCCTTAACCGGGTTTGCCACATCATCATCAATGGCCACCGACCTCCTTTCTCACGCGGGCGGGCGCCACCGCGCCGTCCCGCCTGGCCAAAACCCGATGCACACAGCGCCCTGCAGGGCCGCCGCCCATCGACTCCATAGTCACGCATTACAAGGGACCTCGTTCCCACTTGGATACCCATTGGGGCACATGGTCCTGGGTAAATACCCCTTGTCTACGAAGTTCGGCTCCCCACGTGGGATTTTTGCAACGCCATGTGGCGATAGCTGATGCGCCCCCTCTTGGGGTAGTTTCCAATGTTTAAAAAACCCTCATTTTAACTTTTTTTTTAATAAGTTTTTTGGCCTTCCGTTACCCATTCCCCATATCTTGCGCGCGGGCCGGAAGCTCAAGCCGCCAAGCCATGCCAAATCTTTGTCGTGCCGGTTCCGGACCATAAAAATCTTGTTTCCTTTGGATCCTTTTGAGTGCGCTATCCGAGGCTGCAAAAAAATGAGAAAATTACATGCAGACCTTTTACTTTCCAAGGCTCCCACCTTCATCTTGTTGTATCTAGCCGACCAAGCATTCGATTGACGCACCGTCGATTTGTGCTGACTCCACATAGTGCACACCACAACCTAGATACCTGGAGAGCTTCAGAAAACACTAGATGGTGCATTACCCAATGCAGGAAAATGAGCTCAGACCTGGCCCCCTGAAAAATTTCTACTGACCATAACTTGCTATCCAGAGCTCTGATTCGCAATCCCAGAAGATAGGCATGCTTCAAAACTTGAGCACTACACATGTACCCAGTGCACCTGCCTGGGCCACCTATCCCCAGCTACCCTGTCTGTTAGGGATCTGCTACACACTTTATCTTTGAACTGTAATATCTTGAGTACCGGGGCTGCGTTTGACGAGCCCTCTAGACTGGCTTCTAGAGCACACTGAACACTACATTCCACAGCACTAACTTGCCATTTTAGACACCTTCATCTGCCATCCCATCCGGACCATCCCGCTGCACTTTTGGCCTAAAAAACTGCTTCAGACATACTTTTCCGCTATTCTTTGGCTACCCAGGTCCTTGGCACCTGCCCTAGCCTTCTGCACTGCACTTGCCTACTGCCTTTTCCTAGCATAGACCACCTCTTAGCTTTGACCAACTTTGGTTGCACCAATGTTATTTGCCATTTTAGCTCGGCAAGGCCTACTTACCTCTAGGCCAAGATGGTGCATCATTTTCTCATTCATGATGCATATATGTGCGCCACCATCTATGTAGACGTTTGGGATACGTTGCCCCTTGATGTGGGCATCCATGGCTGGTAGGATATCATCAAGATTCTTTCCAGAGATAGCCCCAGCTATCCTTGGTCTTGATTTTCTTGTACTTACCATCTTCGTCCAGTGTCCCCTCATCCTTGGTGCAAGATGGAGTAATTGGGGCCAAGTTATCTTTGGACCGTGGATCAATACATCCTGACCTAGGTCATATGGTTTAGTATACTCACCCAGTGAAAAATCCACAATGTCGATTATCCGTTGAGGCTTAGATGCATGTTTGCTATATTAGCCTTTTCCTTTCATCTTCTCCTCCCTTTGAGAGGCTTCTTTGTGCCTAGCACGCTTCACTCCCATGGCAGCCACTTCTTCTACCTTTCCTTTTCCTTTGTTCTTATCTCGGACCGGCTCTTCTATCTTTGCCTTCCCTTTAGCTTCCAGGCTAATGACACTCACTGCTTGGTTTTCAGCTGGAGGTGGAGGTAGCAGTGGAATGAGAGATTGTGGTGGTGGTGGTGGTTGTACAGGTGGTCGAAGGATTTGGACCGGTGGAATCGGCCTTGGTTGCCTGGGTGGTGGTGGTATTGCCCTTGGTGGGGAGATCTGATTATGTCTCCCTCCCCTATTGAAGTTCTGCCTTCTCGGATGTGGGCAGTAGTACATGCCATGGCCATCCTCCTCGCAATTGTAGCAGTGGCATTCTTGGTTTTTCCTTCGTTGTCCTCTCCCTTGCTCTAGATTTATAACAAGTGCATGCCCTTGCTACACCAGATGCATGGATAAACTTTTAAGCTGTAGTGATGCGGCTCAATAGGTCTTGTTGATCTTCTGATGCCTCTTGTGGTTGGATTCTATGAGCGGCTATTGCAGTCTCACTGGGGTTAGTCGGACTGAGCTTGATTCCTCTGACTCCTTGACTCTTGCTTGCATGTTCAACTTCTTGTCTTTAAGGCGGGCTACTTCCAATGCCAACTCATACCTTGCAGGGAACCTCCCCTTCACCTTCTCTTTCAGCGGTGACCACAGGCCAGTAATGAAACGATTCTTCTTTAGGAAATTAGGTGCTCCTTCACCTTCCTCCAGTGAGGCAATCCATCAATCCCACAAATCTACAAACTTGGATTCGTAAGTGGAATACTCTAACATACCTCCCTGCTTTAACTCTATTAGCAACTTCCATAACTTTTCTGAGGTTGTGCCTCCACCAAACCTCTTCACAAAGGCAGCACACAGTACATCCCATGCATTCTTGGTATCTTGGGGCAAAGCATTGTACCAAGACTTGGTCTCTACTTTCATCAGTAGAGGAGAAATTCGTAGCCATGAGGCATCATCATCCTTGTTGGAAACCACACAAGCGATGTCAAAGTCATCCAAAAAATCGGTGGTGATGTCTTCTCCCTTCTTTCCACTGTATGTGGGGAAAGAGACAGTTGCAATGGTAGTAACTCAATGAGCAAGAAATTACAAGCTCCTTTATATATATATATATATATATATATATATATATATATATATATATATATATATATATATATATATAACAATTCGTTGTTGAGCAGAAATAATTCAGTATTTCGAGCAGGCTGCAAACCAAATTTTGCAGTTTCGCACACCGCAATCTCCAACTGATTTTCCGTTTGCATAAGATGCAAATCCCGTCATGGGCCACTATGAATTGATTTGTGTTTTCAAATGCGTCCTCGGCTCCAAATCAATTGTTGAATGCACGGTGGCTTGGGATTTACAATCCGACTTCAAATTCGGCATTCAGTTTAGTTGAAGACAAAATTACCCAGTTAATTATCGCAACCTGCTATGAGCTAGTGTTGAAGTTCCTCGCTGATTTCACCTCTTCGCCAATTCTACCGGGACTGGAAATTCACCTTCTTTACAATCGCCGGTGAGGTTAGCATGGCTAACTACCTCTGTGTTTGATACGGTTACGAGTTTTTGTTGCACTCCAAGGTACTATTTTCTCTTTTATTCGCACAACACAAATTCGCCATGAGTGCGGAAATTGATGATCAATACATGTTTGACTTTGAATACCTCAAATTGGCTCCACCTGTGGATGTCATGGGGCCGGATACTCTCACAGAGAGTACCATCGTGGCAATAGGGATGGACGGTGCAAACCTAGGTGATCTATCTCTGTCTCCTCATTTATCAACCCCTCCTCCTCAGAGCATGTTGGATATTCTCGAGGATGACAGTCAATTGCCAGATGCCAGGGAGTTTGTCACTCGACAGGACTGGAAAACTTTTGATTCCCGATTTCGCAAGCTCACTGTCAAGGTTCAAATCTTGGTTACTGAAGTAGAAAATCTTACACAACTAATTTACAGAATGCTACCAGAATCAGCTCTCCACTTGCCAGCAACCCAAGGGGTTGCCAATTTACCAGTTATGACCAAAGAGGTCCAACATAATTTGGTTGTCGGAAAAAATCGGGGCACGACCAACGTGGTCAAGAAGCGTCTATCGCCATCCGACTTTCAACGTGCAAAAAGTCAAAAATTATGCTTTATTTACTTAGGAACACATCAAAAAAAGAAGTGCCCACATGTCGGACAACTTAAGCATGATGCATGAGTTCGTGATTTGACATAAACTCCAGTTTTGGTGCACGACACAGTAGTTATATGTCTTTTGAACATGTTAACGCCCCAATTGTTTTTCTGCCACATTCATTTTTGGTACGACCAGTGACATCATCTCGGCTTATACGATCTGCCGAAAACATTATGAGATGCATGCAAGATCACTGAATTAGGGTGTATATGATACACGTGTCCTACAACTTTACATTTCGCATTTACTTTGGACAGTATTATGAAAATCCAAATGCTTGGCCCATTTCACATGAGACAAGGCTTCTAATTCGTACTCCGATTACCTTGGCGACAAGAGCAATTGGCACCCAAGTTTGGGGCACCTACATTATTTAGGATATCATCTCATCAAATCCCTACCAGTCTAACCGGTGCAAGGAACTTAGGGTGTTGACTTTTTGTCACGGTAGCCACGGGCTTCCGTTTTTGTATGCAAGGCATGCTACCCAGATGGTATAAAGTACGCTCTCACACAATCACTCTGTCAAGGACAATATTAATTATGCATTGTTTCCCATAATTTTTGGTTGCTATCAAGGCACACACCACTAAAAAGAACCTAAAACTTCTACTGGATTCACAACCCATACACGGTAGACGGTCAAGATGTGACTTGTGTTCCCTCTCGCGATGCTAGCATCATACAGTCAGATGGTTGCATGCTTATAGGATAAGCTTCCAGCCAGACATAAGATGTCTAAGAGAACACATTCTGGACACACACACACTAGAAATTTAAGGAAAGTTCCTCGTCCCAGCATGCTCTTCTGTTCGTTCTTCATCTCTTTCTCTAAACGAACAAAATGAAAATTTTCTATGAAGTTTGTTTCATGTTTCACTACTGAGTTCTCCTGAGCCAAGATGCTCTAAAACTCTCAGGTAGAAATTGGGCAAGGTGCCATCCACATTAGTCTTCATCGGTTCGACGATTGAACACTAATTGCCATGATGGTTAGGAACCATGCCGGCTGGCTAAGAGCCATTGCTAAATCTAGGATAAGATCCACTTGTTGGTATTCCTTGGATGATTGTTCTCAAGATCGAACAGCTCTACCCAGTGGAGTACACATTAACGTTCATTGAGAAGCAAGCGTCTTGTCATTACAGATATCATTACGGATGTTTAGGGTGTCATTTTTTCACTACATATTTTCAGTGCAAACGCTCATGTGCGTTTCTTGATAATCTTAACCTCACACCGGCTGATCTCTACCATGGAGTATAGACGCAGCAATCAGGGGTGACAACATGGTTGTAAGGGATCGGTAGTTCACTCCTATGGGTCTCCTGCTCTCTCTATAGCACTACAAAGTGTCTATGGACATACGCTTTTTGGGGTAAGACCCAGCGAGTGATTGCTACCTCACCCCATAGGCATTAAGGATCACAATTTGATCTGCATTGAGGATCACAGTTGATCTCTCCCAGTCTACTTTCAAGGAAAGAATTTTGCAATCTACCACGCGGTAGACGAACACATTTTTAAAGTTAATTTCACTCAATCTGTACACGGATAACTATGTTGGTTACCGTTATCTCCTAGTTGAGCAGTTTCTACAAAGAAGTCTTATCATGGGATTTGACTATGTAGATTCTAATTCAAGGGCTTGGGTTGCAAAGGCAACAACCAGGGTTCCCAGTGCAATATTGTTTGTTTTTCAGGTAGGGGACGTGCTCCTGTCCATTTGCATACAGGTAAGTGTACTGATTTGGTGTCAATTCCATGTTTAGTATGCTTTGTTTGGTGTTTCAAGCCGTCTAAGTACGCTTGAATATTATAGACCCATGCCAAGGGCATGTCGACACAAAGTATTTTGGGCCAAGTGTCCAACCTGTCTTTCTGCCTTATGCAGTTACGAACCTACTTCTAGGGTTCAATTTGGCACATGTTGTCACATGGGATACAACATGGTCTAGGAACTCAACGAGTTCGGTTTAGCTAGTGGAGCAAGACTAATGAGGGTCCCTCTCACTCCCGTCGTAGAGTGTTTGCAGTTACCTCCACACACAAGTACATCTTGTACTTGAAGGATGTTCCTTCTTACACATCCTTACATGAGACATATTCCACATGTGGAGAATATGAGTCTCTAGAATAACACTGGTGCCATTATTTCAATTATGTGTCACGACAAAGTCCGTAGGTGCTGGTCACAACAACTATTTTCTAGACCATTTTTAGCACGACGTATTAGGAGCAATTTCGTGGCTAGAAATTGTCGGATACTCAGAATGACTTGTTAAGGTACAAGTACCTGCTAAACAACATTATAGATGGTTGTTTATACATATAGCAAGGCTATAAGTTGTTAATGAAAAAGTTTCATTGTTTGTACCTAGAAGTGATCAATGTTTCACCTCTACTGTGCTTCAGACGTTTCAGCAAGCCTTGCAAAAGATTGCAACTAAAAGTATTTAGTTTCCTTTCCAAACTATTTACATTCCTTTTAATGTGTGCTTATAGGCGCATCACATTTAATGTGTGCTAGACGCATCACATCTATTGGCAAGGACTATTATGGATATACAGGTTCGGGTTAGTTTTTGCTAAATGCATGCACACTAGGTGTTATGGGCCCTAGTGTTTAGCAAAGGCTGATTTTGAACGGCATGCATATTCCTAAGATTGTTGCGTATGAATCATTTTGCACTCTATGTGCACTATCTCTACGAGATAACTTTTGGGGTCTACTAATCACCAATAGAGGTCATGGCTCGGTTTGGGCATTTGTAGATTTTCTCAAGTTAACCATGATGGTTCTACACTATTGTGATTCCCCGTTACCAGTCATTTGGGACGACTGTCTATAAACCTTGAGGAAAACACACCTCGGTACTGTCAATTATCCAAGGGGATAGGCATATTACAAAGAGTAATATTGTGCTAAAGGATCTGCTAAGAGAATACATTAGCACAACGCATTTTTGAATAGATAATTTTCTCCCTATTCTAGAATTTGCTTAAGTACGACTTTCGACTTTGAACACCTCTTGTGGTCGGGAGTTGGAAATCTGGCTCTCAACTTGAGGGCCAGTTGCGCCAAGGTTTCCTTGAATTGTTCCAGTACCTTCAGAAGATCTGAACATGGTTATGCCTTTCGGCAACTATTCGTTATGGTTTCTCTTTTCCAGTACTCAACGTGAGTTATAAATGGAGTTACCAATTAGACCCAAGTGACTCTTAGTTGTGGCTACTCCTTTATAATACTCAAGTGAGTTATAAGTGGAGTTACCATTTCGACCCAAGTGGTTGCAAACAGACAACAATGTTGAAAATCAAGATGTTGCTCTTGGTTTCATTGAACCTCCTCACTGCACCAATTATAGTTCATACAGACAACTAGCTCACTTATGGGACGTCAATAAAGACAACATCAGTATTCTTAAGAAGATAATACTACTTGTGTTTTAGAGGACGAAAACCCTTCCTTAAGGGGGAAGTAATGTCAGGACAAGGGTCCTGTACCCTAAGAACTAGGTTAGTCACGGACTACGGCCAAGGGCCGGGCTAGGCAGTGTGGGCAGGGGATCGATCCGTCTAGGGCAAGGAGCTAGGAGCCCGCCTATATAAACGGAGGTTGGGAGGAGGATCTCAAGGCCTAGTTCCCTAGTTCTTACAATAAAATATATGTACAAGTAGTATATAGTACCAATATTAGTATGAGTATATTCTAGTTGTACCATTAAGTACCAATACCAATATAAACAGTACCAGTTCAACACAAGTACTACCAGTCTAGTATAGCAGTATATCAGTATCAATACTAGTAGTAGTAGTACTAGTACTAGTATCAATACCATTATTGTGCGTGTGTGTATGTGTCAATACTAGTACAACACCAGTATTTGTCCTAGTATAGTCTAGTAGTACCAGTACCTGTACCAGTATAAGTACAATACCAGTACTCCCAGTCTAGTATAGCAATATTAGTACCAATAGTAGTACTAGTATCAATATTCTGTGTGTGTGTGTGTGTGTGTGTGTGTGTGTGTGTGTGTGTGTGTGTGTGTGTGTGTGTGTGTGTGTGTGTCCATGTGTATGCTATCAATCCTCTTCTTTCTTCTTCTTCTTCTCTCTGTCCCCGAAAAAGAAGAATAACAACAAAAAAGGTCAAGAATATTGTCATAGATTCTCCAATACATTAACTCTAAGGTGTGACCAAATTATGTGGGCTCATATTAATGTTCATCCTTGTGGCAACATTTAATAAATTCAATAACCTCGTGATGATTGTCTCTAGCAATAGGAATATACCTAGAGAGATCTTGACACTGTTGATAGCCTCACCAACATTTTGTTTGGAAAAACCTTTTGTAAGTTGAATCCGAGTTCTTCTTTCGTAGGGGTTGATAATATCAATGGTGATACTTTGCACATCAAAGGGAAAGTTACAAAAGTCCATCTCACCTACACATGTGGCATCTATGTTAAGATACCATAGTCTCCTCCAATGGCAATGACGCCCACATTTTGTGACATTGATGAATTTTGTGATGCATCGGTCCATTGTGAGAGAGGTTTTTCCCATCACTCTGATTCGATCCCATGTAGATTGCAATCCTCTAGACGAAGGGCGGGCAACCAAACATTGTCCCAGCACGACTGCGGTTGAGGGTTGTTATCATAGATTGAAATGCAAGTCCCATCCACATCCATTGCATTTGAGAATTCATCCCCTTATTATCAAGCGAATGAAAGATCATTTGGAATTCGTCCTGCAAGTATAATAGTAAATCAATTAAAAGAGAAGCCCGACATTAAACTAGACCTTAATATCTACCTTAGAAGTAGCACGTATACACACACGTGCACATATGATGGCAAAGCACTGCAAAATGGTTAGAAGAGTTGGGTATAAATACCTGGAAAGAGCCCACCCATGAGATCAACGTCCTTGAATTCCACAAGCTGGAGGAAATATGGAAAAATAAAGTACATAAAAACTATAGAGAAATCAAGTGAGGAGACCCACATTGTTGTGTTTTATTGATGCAGTTTTATTTACTTGATGTAAAGAGAAAATGCATGTAGAAAATAATTATCTAGAAAAAATGAATGATTGAGGGATTATTTTTGTGTATTTTTCTTAGTGTGGACTCACATAAGAATTTAGGAAGGCTTGCATGTTCATAGGTTTTATCTATAAAATAGGAGGTTTGCACAATGATCAAGGAAATTATACAAGTCGTGAGCCAATGTAATTGGCATAGTAAGGCAAAAAATAGTACACATCTAAGTGTATTATTTAAATAAATACCAAAATAAAAGAAAAATACATCTCAGTCCTCTATAAAATGAAATACTTACACACAAATGGGCCATATTATTAAAAAAAAAACTTTTTTGGTTCATTTAACCAAGTGACTAGCTAGTTGAGGTTTTTCAAGAAAATATAAGGAGAGTCCTTAAATGCACGCACGTCTATATACAATGTAAACATGAGGATAGCCATAGTATGAACGTGATTTTTCTTGAGCAATGAGACTTACTATGGCATACATAGATAGCCAAAAACGGCAATCAATAGAGAAATTAAAATTTATAAATGACTACATTCATTTTACACAATCAAATGTGATTTCTAATGACCATGATAAACAATTCATTGGATGATTTATACCAAGCAAGATAAAAACTAGTCTTTAGAAGATTTCACATGATAGTAATTTTAAAGGTTATGTTTCCTTAAGTGCAATATATGTGACAAATAGTAAAGGATATAAGTAAAATAGGTAATGATCCCTATGGTGACGAAGTGGGCCAGATGCTTATTGATCTAGACTGATTTTCACTCTTAAAGTGTTCACTCTTATGGTAAGGAAGGTAAGTACATAACAAAATAGCCACTATGTATAGAAGTCCACACAGACACATAAAAATGAGGTCAAATATGCGGGTGGCGCTCCTTTGATTGATATAATCTGTGAAGAAGGAACCAGTTGACTCTGTTTGCATAATCTGTGCATGTTTTTTTGATGGTGGAGATCTTGAATTTCTTCTCTTGAAGTATTTTGGTCTTTCACGAGTACACATCCTGAGTCACACCAAATGAGGCAGTTATGGTTTTTAATAAATGAATATCATCTGCATCTCACAAATGAACTCCTCGCCCCTCTTGTCCCCAATGTATCCTCCATGCTTGAAAATGTCAACTACCATTTAGGGTATTCCAAGTAGTCTTGGGGGTGCACAAGTGTGCATGCGCCCTAAAAATCTCAAATTCTTGTTGAGATTCCCAGGTGACATGAAAATACTACATTGTATGTATATGCAATGGAATATTTTTGGAGAGTCTCCTAAAATTTTGAGATGGTGAAACTTGTAGATTGACTAATAAGATAGGTAAGATTTGAGGATACATATATTTGTTATAAAGCCCAAGAAAAAACATGAGTACATGTGTGTGTGTGCATGCACGCACTTGTGGGTGTACATATTCATTTGAATGTGTGTATGGATGTGCATAGGTATGCATATGTATGCGAACATAATATAGACTTAATTGTGTGCACGCTTATGCTAGATGTGTGACACATATTTTTAGTGACTTTATTTCACTTCAGTATTATCCATACAAATGCCACTCAAATTAGCTTACCATTTTACTAGAATACTTTCATACGCAATTGATAATTGGAAAAAGTATGAAATAAGGATAATGAAGGTGGAAGGAGCAATGTAAGCCACAGGAGGCATGTCAGTGGCCACTACAAGACCTTGCAAGGCAGTTAAGGCAATTGCAGACGGCACTACAACAGTAAGACGCCCTAACAAATCTTTTGGTTGAAGCCCAAAAGTCGTGAATGAGAAAGCGACACATGCTACCGTTGGAAGTATAAGCTTTACAATGTAGAACCTGCAAGGAAGTAAACCATGTCAACATGAAATTGCATGCTAGCGGTCGTATCATAAGCATGTTGACAAGATAGCTATAGAGAATTGAAGTTTATGAAAATTGTGTATTGTGGCTATGTGTGTGTGTGTGTGTGTGTGTGTGTGTGTGTGTGTGTGTGTGTGTGAGAGAGAGAGAGAGAGAGAGAGAGAGAGAGCGAGAAGAAGGAGAGAATTTTAACGTTGTAGGAAACTATCCCAATAGACCTTAAAGATCTATCTGATGAGGAGAGTTGAACTCAAGACTTGTTAGGGAAATGGCATAATCAATCTACCACACTTCAAATGGGTACACAAATAAAATGATTTGTAGATGTTTACATGTGTTAGCATTCTCAATACGATATTTGGTTGCATTCAGTATATCCTTTATAAAGACAAACATTATAATATGATTAAATACTCTCAAATGCCAATTACAGTAATAGTATATGTATGTGTGCTCACATATATTATGCATGTACAAACCCTCTTGAAAATGCTACTACCATGATTTGTTTATTGATGTATATGAGTGCTTATATAGATGTGTTCTAAGTACCCATTAGCATGGAGACAGAGAGTATGTGTATATCTTTATCTCCCTCTCTCTGTCTCTATTCATACATGATCATGCTTGTATAGAGAACGTGCTATCATAATATAAAATAACCCATTGGTGAGAGAAATTTTTTGAGGTGAGATACTTACGTCCTGTATCTTTGGACAAGGATGGTAACTCGTATTCCAGGTGTTGTTAGGTTGGCAACTGCTCTAATAGCACATGGAAACCATATCTTACTAGTAGTTTCATTTTTGTGAAGATTTAAAATATTGAAAGATCGCTCAATATTCTCTCTAGAAGTGGAGAATTGGGAAGCATAGTTGCTTGGTATCTTTAGAAAACTTGTATTAAAGATGTCCCATGTGAAATCTTTGCCTTTGCTCTCCATGCATTGGTCATACTCCTCGAGGGTAGACTTCACTCTCTCATCATACATATCGGTCACAATATTCCGATACAAATTCATGTCTAGTGGACTTGCCGTGTCGTTGCTGGTGTTGTTGACAATGCCCTTTGCTGCTACACAATTTAGGTTCTCTTTAGAGAATGCATCAAGTATATGTTTACGTTGGCTCGCATATCCTTTATGTGAATCTTGTAGCTCAAACAATAAACTATCTTGAGTCAAGAATGTTTGTTGCCATGTTTGAGTTATGCCGCAAGTGCCTGATATTGCGACATTCTTAATATACCATCCAGAAATCTTGCTATCTACATAAAACAAACAAATACATTAAGAAAGTAATAAAATCATAAGAGAGAGAGAGAGAGAACAATGTGCGTGTGTGTGTGTGTGTGTGTGTCCATGTATGTTATCAATCCTACTTGATCTTTTTTTTTGCCTCTCTCTCTCTCTCTCTCTCTCTCTCTCTCTCAAAAAAGGAAAAAAGAAACAACAGGAAAGATAAAGAAGATTGGCATAGCCATGACACTAAGTGACACATAGCATTAAAGAGGGGGGGGGAGGTAGGGAGGATCAACGGCCCCGAAGTGGATGCGAGAAGGCCGAGGCGGATTAAGCCCGGACGTGCCAGAATCAAGGCAAAATGAGGGCGTGTTTAATGAAAAAATGGGCCCACCTGTCGATTCGATCTGAACCCAAGACCTCACTGCCCAGATTGAGACACATGAGCTTCCCATCTCACCCTCGCGCGCATGTTGTAACCTTGGACCGTTTTTGTGAGGTTTTATAATTAAAACACAGACGCTGCCCAGGTTTAATTTGCGATCGGGTTTAATTCGTGGTCGGGTTTATTTTTAAGTTTATATCTACAGCTACGAACTCCCCCCGATTTTTTTGCTCGAAGTTCCCCGCCCTTGATCCCATTACCCCCTCCCCCCCTTCATGCTATGTGTTACTTAGTCAATGAGGTTGTCATAGCTTCCCCAATACACTAACTCTAAGGTGTGACAAATATAACGTTCATTCTTGTGGTAACAATTAATTAAAGCAGTAGGAAGATTATACCTGGAGCGAGATTGACACTGTTGATACCCTCACCAACATTTTGTTTGAGAAACCCTTTTGTAAGTTGAAACCAAGTTCTGCTTGCATAGGGGTTGAGAATATCAACGGTGAGACTTTGCACATCAAATGGAAAGTTACGAAAGTCCATTTGACTTGCACATGTGGCATCTATGTTAAGATACCATAGTCTCCTCCAATAACAATCATTCTTACATGAGTCTGAATTCTTGCTGCATTCTGTGATATTGCATTCATTGCTCTTTATATACGTGGATGGCACAGGAGTAGAGGATTCGATCCCATGTAGCTCGCAACCCGCTAGACGAAGGGGGGGCACCCAAACATTGTCACAACACGCCAGCGATTGAGGGTTGTTATTGCAGAGACGACTGCAATTCCCATCCACATCCATATCATATGAGAATTCATCCACGTAATCAAGCCAATGAAAGATCATTTGGAATTCCGCCTGCAATTCGGTCTCAGTTAAATATTAAAAGTTGGGCCCCGAGTTAACATATAGCGTGCACACACACGCACATACGCTGCCAAAGCACTGCAAAAAGGCTAGAAGAACTGGGTATAACTACCTGGAAAGAGCCACCCACGGGGTCGACGTTCTTAAGTTCCACAAGCTGGAGGTCGAAGAAGACGAATTTCATGGCGTAGTTTTCTTGACAGAGGCTGTCAAATGAGTTGGTGCCGTCCAACGGGGTAACGTAGGAAACGAGACTGTCGTTTCTGTCAATACAGGCACCCACATCCAGCAGCCTGGCCAAGTCTGCGACATTGAAAGCTCCTATGTGCCCTGGAAACCTGCGCTTTGTGCCGGCTAAAGCAGCTGCGCCATCGGGCTGCTCTCCGGCAGACGCCGCACCGCAGCCAGCTAATGGCAGACTTATGAATATGATGAGCGCCGGCAGCAGCAGCAGCAGCAGCAGCATATGATTATTATACAAATATCTTATCAGCTGCAGCCGCTGCGCCTGCTGGCCGTGCTGCTGCAGGGCGTCCTCGGCCTCGACCACCTCAATACTACAGCTCATGTCGACGATCTCCAGCTCCTGCAGCTTAATATTCCTTTCCAACTTTTGTCTTCTTATAATGAGCAATAAACACGGTGAGCTCTCACGGCGGCGACCAGCATAGTATCAAAGCAGAGTCTTCAATAATTGAGGGGTGGGAGTTCAAGAAGATGATATGTACCAACTAGGGATTATAGTAATTAGTAATAGGGATTATAGTATTAATAGCCCTGCTTGTGCTCAACACAACCAAAGGTGAGGGATTTTTTAGAGGTACCCACTACTTGCCAACATGGGACGAAGAATTGCTACCACCACGCTGTTCTCAACATTGACAAAACAGTGATGAGAATAGTCATACTTCTCATGAGGACTATTCTCATGCCACTCTAATTCTATGGCCTCTTGCACAATGCTGAATTTGCGTATTTGATATGCATTTGTGCCTCCCAGTGTTCACAGAGACGGTCAAAATTGCTGGTGCCGTCCAGCGGAGGAACGTAGGTCGTCGTTCATGTCAATACAGGCACCCACATCCAGCAGCCTGGGCAAGTCTCGGTGGCTGTAGAAAGCCGTTATGGCCATGGAAACTTGCGCGTTGTGCCAACTAAAGCAGCAGCGCCATCCGCCGGCCGAAGCCGCACCGCAGCCAGCCAATCATGAATATGATGAGCGCCGGCAGCAGGCGCAGCAACACATGATTATTAGACGAATATCTTATCAGCTGCAGACACTGCGCCTGCTGGCGCTGCTGCAGTACGTACTGATCGGCCTCGACTCCCTGATCAATTCTACAACTCATGTCGACGATCCTCGTTTTTTTTCTTTTTTTTGACCAGCTTAATAAAGTGGAGTCTTCAATAATTGAGGGGCTGGAGCTTCTGATATTGCACCAACTAGGGATTATAATAATAAGAATTTGCGCCTTGCTTGTGGTCAACACAACCAAAGGTGAGGGACCTTCCAGAGGTACCCTGCACGGGCCACTCCATGCCAACATGGGACGAAGATTGTATTTTTCTCAAGAGTTGACAAAACAGTCATGAGAATAGTCGTGATTCTCATGACGGATTCCTATCGTGCTACTCTGTAAAATTTGTGTATTCGACATGGATTTGTGCCTCCCAATCATATGATACAAGGGCAGACAATTACAATGCACCTAGCTGTTATGTTTTGATTTTTACCTCTGAATTTTTCTTTAGCAATTCAAAAAAACCTTCAATTTTTTTAATGTTTAAGTTATATTATTCAATAAAACTTGCTAAGTTTACCTGTAATTTTGAATAAGCCATTTTTTCCTATTTGTTCAGAAAAATATTCTTTGGGAGCTGTGCAATGTCCACTCCTTCCCCGAGGATGAAAGATCATTTCGAATTGGGCCTCCAAGATATAGGCACTATAACACGTCCCCCAAAAATCGGCGCAGATATCGACGAGACAAAGCTTCTTTCAAAAGTAAAATGCATGCCTTGGAATAAGCATCGTAACAAATGCCGGCATCATGGCGTCGGTATATGCACCGCTTCCTTATCTGCATCCATGTTACTTAGCAGTCCATCATAAGACTGCAAAGGTTCATCTCGCATCCCCTCTGAAGGGGTACATGCATCACATAGCTATCCTATACTGTTATAACCATTTCCTTTAAATCTGGCCAAAAAACCATCAATTATGGCATCTTCTTGTGCGATAACAGAATGTGCAAACATATTGTTAGGAGCAACCATAGGCTCATCGACATTCTCAAGATCATCCTTTGATGGCTCCACAATCTTTGTCACTTCATCAACTATTGTGTATATAATAACTTTACACTACAAGAGGCTATTCATATTAGCGACGCTCACACAGTGACGCTCAAAAAAAAAATCCCGGCATCGCTATGAGCGTCGCAAATTTACAAGTAAATTTGCGACGCTCATAGCGACGCCGGCTGGGCTAAAAAAAATAACAGAGAGAGCCCAAAAACTCAGATTTCAGATCTGAGTTTTTCGGTGCCCTCAAGCAAGGAGCAGGTAACGCTCTCCCTCTCTCTCTCTCTTTCTTCTCCACACACACACACACACACACACACACGAGGAGAGGAAGGAGAGCCAGGTATGCTCCTTCCCTCTTCTCACTCTCATGTTCCCTTCCCCTCTTTCTCTCTCTCTCTCTCTCTCTCTCTCTCTCACACACACACACACACACACACACACATAGTGTTTTTGAGAGAGAGAGAGAGAGAGAGAGAGAGAAAGAGTACAAACATAAACAAAAACGCACACACACATACATAAACAAAGAATACACACACACATTGAGAGAGGAAAAGAGAGAGAGAGCATGCATAAACAAAAAACGCACACATTGAGAGAGGAAAAGAGAGAGAGAACATGCATAAACAAAAAACGCACACATTGAGAGAGGAAAAGAGAGAGAAAACATGCATAAACAAAAAAACGCACACACATTGAGAGAGAAAGAGAGAGAAACTAATTTAACGTCTTAGGAAACTAATTAAAATTAAAAGACCTAAAGATCTAGCCGACGAGGAGTTGAACTCAAGACCTATTATTCAAGAGGGAAATGGCATAACCAATCTATCATACTTGGCATGGGTGATAGAAAGGTTATACCATTTATCTCTTTTTATTGCCACACACATCCACACACGCGCACACACACAAGAAGAAGAGAGTTATAATGTCGTAGGAAACTATCCTAAAAGACGTTAAAGATTACGTTAGATGTAGACTTACGTTAAATTAGATTTAGGTTTATTTAAGTTAAATTAGATTAGATTTAGGTTTAGTTTTAGTTAGATTTACGTTTATTTACGCTAGATTTAGATTTACGTTATATTAGATTAGATTTAGGTCTCCATAGACTGCGATGCCTGCATGAAGCGGGTGAAGAAAGCCCTCAATGGAATATAGGGTATTGCTGCCTTCACTCATGGTGGGCTCCGTCGATCCAAAAGTACTGGTGAAATGTCATCAGAAGATAGAGAAGAAGGTGGATCTTTAGGGCGGCAAGAGTCACTACATCCCCGACAATGACCATATTCTAGACAACCTCTAGTTATTCAACAGCAACTTCAAAGTTAGTAACAAGAGCAAGAACGGTCCAAAGGGCCAATTGCTGTCGTCAGATGTGGATCGAGATGAGGCAGCGTCACCGCCGGAAGTTAACTCTCACATCTTTAGTGATGAGAATGCCAACTCTTGCCGAGTCATGTGAAAAATTATGTGTTAAATCAGTTTTAAGGTTCTTATAATCCCTGTTAGTTTAGTTCTTTGTTTTTAATATAACATAATTTATGTTAGATTTAGATTTATGTTATATTAGATTAGACTTAGGTTTATTTAGGTTTACCCACACACACACACACACACACACACACACACACACACACATACACACACAAGAAGAAGAGAGTTTTAACGTCGTAGGAAACTATCCCAAAAGACGTTGAAGATTAGGTTAGATGTAGACTTACGTTAAATTAGATTTAGGTTTATTTTTAGTTAGATTTACGTTTATTTAGATTTACACTTATTTACGTTAGATCGAGTCCACGCAAGAATTACTTACGGTTTAGGGTTTAGAGTTAGACGAATAGTGAAAAGATCTACTGTGAAAAGATGTTAAGATGCTGTGAAGTGCTACAGCTAGAGAAGAGGCAAAGGGGTTTTGTCCACTACATGCAGTATCATGTAGACGTGGGTCTGTAAATTTCTTCTACCCACAAATATAGGTATTGACCAATAAAGACGAGATTATAACCCGGTGGTTCTGATCTCCGTGCACCTCTAGACCGAGGTGTGCGGGGATTGGACATGACTAGAGAATGTGAGGTAGAGAGAGAGAGAGAGAGAGAGAGAGAGAGAGAGAGAGAGATAAGACGAAGAATGCCAATAGAATATTAAATTTGTTGTCCAGGTTATAAGATTTTTATCCTCATTATGAGTAGTGACGAGGATGTGGGACCGTCCAACCGAAACACCTATCTCTCAACGAGGGTCTTATGTCCTTCTAATCAATGCAAGCATGATGTGCGACGGACAAGACGTGTTTCTTTGCAGCACATTCGCGAATTTGGCGAGTTCGATCCATCTATTATAGATTGAGTTGTTGCCAATTATAACTCGTCGGACTCTGACGCTGGCCAACAAGCAACAATCTTGCAATCCAATAGACGTGTTCGCAGGCGCTTTGGTCAAGCAGCATATGTGAGGCCACAAGATGTAGCCTCTGACAGCTCGGGGGATGATCATGCAGAGCACATTCCCAACGAGGCAATGTTTGAGCCCGAGATTGATGAAATGATCGAGACGATCATGGATTCAGAAAGGCTTATCTATGATGATATGAAAAGTGAAGCCGATACGCCATTGTATAATGGAGCACGTATGTCTAGATTGAAAGCACTCCTGGTTCTTCTCAACATGCAGGCAAAGTTTGGATGGAGTGACTAGCGTCACAGCACTTTTCAGGTGATCTATTACAATTAGTTTACTTTAATAAAACTCTAAATGTATAAGGATCTGATAGATTTTTACACGACTGTATCGTATTTTTATGTTGTGTAGATTGCTTAAAGAGCACATACTACCAGCTGACAATGTGATGCCAGATTCCCGAGATGAAGCAAGAAAGATTTTGCGAAACTTGGGGATGGATTACAATTCTATCCACGCTTGTCCTAATGACTGCATTCTTTTCAGAGGGGAATACATAGACATGGAGAAGTGTCCGAAATGTGATTCCAAAAGATATCGAGTAGATCTCCACGGGACAAAAATTCCACAAAAGGTTTTGCGACATTTTCCTCTGCTTCCTCGCATCAAGCATTTCTTCGAATGTAAGTCCATGGCCGCCCTAGCATCATGGCATGAGGAGAATAAATCTTCGGATGGTGTGCTATGAATTCCTGCAGATTGCGTAGCCTGGAAACATATAGATGGAACATGGTCGGATTTTGCCAGGGAAGCTCGAAATTTGCGCTTAGGCTTGGCTATGGATGGCGTAAATCCATTTGGTCAAAGATCAACATCTTACAGTGTATGGCCCGTTGTCATCGTCAACTACAACATTCCCCCGTGGTTGACTTCGAAGAAGGGGCACCTATGGCTAAGCTTGATTGTGCCAGGGAGATATAAAGTGGAGAATATGGATGTGTATCTTCGTCCACTATTGGAAGAGCTACAACAATTGTGGATTGGCATAGAGGTGGTGGATATGAGCCGACACACAGGACGACGGAATTCTTTGATCAGAGGCATTCTAATGTGGACCATGCATGACTATCCCGGGCTAACAGAATGCTCAAGTGATCTATTGACACTCCTCACTCAGACACTGTAAATCTTGTTTTTTCCCATAGTTGATCTATTATCATGTGTATACATGCAGGGCTTCAAACAAGCGGATACAGAGCATGTGTCACATGTGGACCTAGACTGAATGCACGTAGGGCGCCCTCACTGAAGAAGCAAATCTACGAAGGTCATCAAGCGTATCTTCCAGAGAATCATGTGTTACGCGATGTCTTTTTGGGAAGAGAGCCACCAAGGATGTCTGCACAAGCATGGTTAGAGCAGAAGGAGATGTGCGATGACGGATTGCCTCCAGGGATGAAGAGACTATCTCTATGGTACGAGTTACCATACTGGCCCCGACTCATGATCAATCACTTGCTCGATCCAATGCACATATTCAAGAATGTGGGTAATCTACTATGGGACCATCTGACCGGCAAGAAAGATACTTTGGGAGCCAGATTTGACCTTAGAAATGTGGATCGTATGGAGCAATATTGGCCGCAAACAATGTCTGATGGATCGATAAAACTCCCTAAAGCACCATGGATTTTCACAGGAGCCCAAGAACGCAAAGTAAAAGAGACCATTCGATCTTTGCGGACCCCCACTGGCGTAATGCACTCGCTCCGAATGTGTTTTACTAAAGAAGGAAAGCTTACCGGTTTGAAGTCACACGATTGGCATAAAATGTGTCAGGTACGTTCATAGTGGACTTTAATATCATTGCATAAAATGTGGACTTTAATATCATTGCTACACATACTTTACAGTTTATTTTACCGGTTGCCATTGAGGGATGTTTGTCTCTCGACATCTGTAACACAATCTACAAACTTGCAAAGCTGGTGCAATGGATCTCACAAAAGGAGATCAACGTAGACTCCATACCATTCGCCAAAATAAATGCTGCGGAGCTTGTGTGCATGTTTGAGAAACATTTTCCTACTACCATGCTAACCATTCAGGTGCATCTTCTTGTTCACATAGTTGATGAGGTGGAAATAGCTGGCACAGTTCATTCCAGATGGATGTTCTTCTTAGAACGTTTCATGAAAACGCTTAAGGGATATGTGCGTCAAAAGGCACGTCCGGAGGGTAGCATGGCAGAAGGTTGGTTGGTATCAGAGTCCCTAGTGTACATTGGAGAGTGGCTAGACGGATTTGATAAAGCCCGGGACACGCTATGGCGAACCATAGATGATGAGCGCATATCTGGGATTGTCATGTGCAATCTCGGTGTTGAGAAGAAGATGACGGAAGATCTAGAGGCTAAAATCAACCGATTTTGCATGCTTCACAATCCAGTGATGCAAAAGTGGATTTCACAATATGAGGATGCAAAGCAAGAGCGACAAAGGGCACGAATCGAGTGGAGACGGGGAAGACGACCACCGATGCACTATCCGACGGTTCTGGAGAGCCTACCAACATTCATGAGCTTAAGATGGTTGCACAACCAATTGAAAAGCGCACAACAATGCGGTGACGAAGTGACTGAGGAAGAGTGGGAGTACTCTCGGGGTTGCGTGACCAAGGTAAGTTTGCAATGTACGACTAGCTAGTGACTTTATTTCTAAACGTTTGAACGGCCATTCATAATCTTTGCTCGTTGTAGTATAAGTCATACACAGCAGCATGGTGTAAAGGTTGACATTTTAGGGTGGAGCGGATCGACAAAAAGCGTTTTACTCAAGATTGTGGAATCATGTCAAAATTTGAACAGTCTAGTCGACGACGTTCCTCTGATGCAGATCCTGTGGTGGAGGAACTCACTTACTTCGGCACGCTACAAGAGATTTTGAGGATCGATTACAGAGGATTTTTTGTCGACTTGTTCGACGTGCAATGGTTCAAGATAATCATGGAGGGTCGCAACGCTACTGTGCGTAGAGGAGAGTCTTGTTTTCTTGAGGTGGATTCTACTAAGAAATGGACTGACCTAAGAGACACTTTCGTACTACCCGAGCATTGTGAACAAGTAAGTATGTAAATAGTTAACATCCCCCTTTTACAAGTTATGTGCTTGAAAGCTCTCATGTAAGTTATGTGGCTCTGGCAGGTAATATTTCATCCTACAAAGTCTACATCAAACTGGTGGTACGTCATAGAGGTAGCCCCTCGTAGTGCAAGGACGTATGAAGGCTACCATGTGCCAATCACAACGGCATCAATGGAGGAGATCAGAGAAGATGCTCAATCAGAAGCCGCTGCAAAGGTGCCAGACGAGCATCAAGATGCTACTACTCTATATGGGGTGCATGCAGAGGAGCTACAAAATGAAATGGAGGATATGTGTTTAAACGGAGAGCTCTATATAGATATAGGAAGTTATGCTGAGTTATGCGAGGATGAGAGAGAGATCTCTTAAAGCCACAAATATTGTATTTGAACAATTTTGCTCCGTGTTGTAAAAGCTCTGGCTCTCTAAGTACCTTCCATGGTGTATAACGCTCTTTTCTACTCGCGCTCACATCTTTTGATTGAAAATTCTGAGTTTTCGACTTGCCTCTTCTATCACTCAATTCATTGCGTCATTGCATTTATATGCGTCATTACGTCATTGTATTTAATGGTCTTTGCGTCATAGTCTACTCTATTCATTCAATATTAAGTTTAAATATTCGTGTGTTTAATGCAGGTATGGATGATGAGGAGTTTCTTTCTTCTTTGTCACCGCAGCAGAGACAGTGGTACGTGGAGCGTCATCGCTCTGGCGCATCATCGCGCGTTCCTACTCCATCCGCATCTCCCTCTCTTTCGGAGCATTCGGTGCGCTCCGAAGCTTCGGCGTCGACGAGACGATCTTCACACTCGTCTAGACACCGGCGCTCGAGTGGTGGTGGTGGCGGTTGTTGTGGGGATTCCGCCGCCGATGCCTCCACACCACCTCGTGTTCGACGAGGCTCTTTACCCTCCCCTTCTTTGCCCGCCCCCACACCAGCCACAACATCGCCATCTATGCCAGGTTTTGCACGGCTGACTGTTCCTAGCAGCTACACACCTCTACCTACTCCGCCAGGAGCCACCCCACTCGACACTCCTCGCTTTGGGGCCCAGACGCCGGTGGAGACACCTGACGACCGTACCCCCAGCGACACGCCGCTAGAGACCCCTGCTGGGACACCCAGGTTCACGCGTCACCGGCCAGAGGGCTTGCCTTACTTCGTCGACTTCAGCGGCGGCATCATCATGGATGATGACGGCAAGAAGGTGATCTCGCGCATGCGTGGTCTTTGCTCTCAGCTGTTTAGACACTACATACTAAAAAAATGGATTGAAGTACCAAGTGATTTAAAAAACAGAGTCATCAGCATACTTCATGATGAGTTTCCCGTTCCAACACGGGATCAGCGCTTCAATGAAGACCTGATGAAGATTCGAATGCGCGAATACTACAAACACAAGCGTTCCAAAGTGCAAAAAGAAATCAAGCATGGGTGGAACAGGCCAGATTGGCTAGCCAAAGAAGATTGGAAGAATGCGAAGAAAGCAGCGCGCGAGAATCCCGACAAGTGGAAGAAACAAAAGGATGCAGCCAGAGCGCGAGTAGAGGCAGGGAGCTCGCACCACTTGGGGAGCGGTGGATGGGCATCATTTGAGGCCGATTTTGTAAGTGTTTTCGCATTGCTCTTTATGTTCAATAGTTTAGGGTTTATGAGTTTTTTAATTCTAACATAATGAAATCTTTGTATGTTTTGACAGTGGTCGATGACAGGACGTGATCCCACACCGTACGAGCGTGAGTACGCAGGCAGGAAGGGCTTAAACGCCCTGATGGACATTCTCAGTTCTCGTGGCGGCATGGTTAGTATTAGGGTTTACTCTTTTCTATTTTTTGTATTGTTTTATAAATGTCGTTATATGTTTATACTTACTGAAAGCTGTCTTATTGTCTTTTTTTGCAGAATCCGACAAATACGCCGCTTGGACGCGATGAGACGTCTGACTAGACGACGTCAGTTTAGCCGTAGCTAGATAGCATTAGTTTAGGGTTTCTCATAGCTTATGTATCATGAGACGGATTTTATACGTCTTTTTGAACCATGTATATTATTACATTTGTCACCGCAGTTCATTTTGCCAATCAATTCTTTATGCCTATGATGTTGTACAATTGTCATTATTACATTTGCCAATCAATTCATTTTGCCTATGATGTGTACAATTGTCAATTTTACGCTTGTCAATTTTGCAAACAATGCGTCTTGTGGGTGACTATTTTGGGTCTATTATCTACCCTTGCACTTTTTTTAAAAAGTGAATCAAGTACAATATGGTTGATGGGTGGCAGGGCATTCAATGCCCTGTCACCAAAAAAAAATTGTCTCGGGCGTCGCTATAACCGTCGCTATTTATGGCACTGGAGCGTCGCTATAGACTTCTGTGTAACCGTCGCTATGACCGTCGCTATAAGCATCGCTATATAGTGACGCTTATAGTGACGCATATAGCGACGCTCTCGTAGCGACGCTATTAGCGACGATTTTAGCGACGCCGGGGGTTATAAAAACCCAGTGTATTTTCGTCGCTAACAGCGTCACAAGAGCACACAACCTCTTGTAGTGTTATTAATGCAATCATCTGCAGTAAACATGTTGTCCTGCTCGACTATGGTCCATTAGTATCTTGTAGAGGCTCATCTTCTTGATGAACTCTTGGAAACCATCTTATGCCAAGGTCGGTTGCTTGTGAAACACTTGCTGTACAATATACGTCCTCGTTGGAATCATTATTGGAGGTAAGTTCCATGCGAGCAATCTTTGAAACAAATTCATATATTTTTGTTTCATCATTAAATTCAATGTTTATTTTTTCAAGGTTGCTCAAAATATGGTCCTCTAAAGAAGAAATGTGTTCCCAAAATTCATCAGAGTTGAGGAGCTGCATCTGATTCCCTTCACCTTTAGTAAAGACAACTTGGCTTCGTTCAGTAAACTCTTTTATTTCCAGATTGAAATCCTTAAGCTTTCACAAATAAATTTCACTCCAAAATAGTCCCACCGTGTGAGATATGCTTCTGCGAGTTCTTGAACCTGCTTTTTAAAATCTGAGTTTACAACCTCTTCAAAAGCTACAATCATACAATTTTCTGGAAAATTTATGCTCTTCATCTCAATCTTATAACAAGCAATAAAACCTTTCGGATCATATCCCTAAAAATAACGATACTGCTCCCATACAACATCAACATTAGGAAAGAAATGGACTCATTTTCGGGCCTTTTAGCTCTAGTGAGAGAATGATCCTTAGCCAATAGGAAGAAGACTAACGTTACGTAGAAAAAACATTTTTTCTCATTTTGAAAATTTCGATGAAAACCATTTTGGTGAAATTGTCACTATCATCAAAAAGGTATGGTGCTTGATAATGACATCTTGCACAAGCGCCGAATGCTTTTTTATGATCTATTGTTGCTATCCTATAGAGTAAAGTACTTGTACTTGTGCATCTCGCACAAGCATCAATGGGTGAAAGCATGTATAGGTGGACAGCTTTTGCCACTATATAGTATATGGTTTTTGGGGGTGAGAAAATGGGTGGTTTAGGCGTTTGAAACAGTGGGATTAAATTCAAAATTTATGGAAAAAAAGGGTTAAAGTTTGACGTGTACTAAGTGAAAGCGCTTACTGGTTAATGATCACCTCAAGGTACTTTCAAGTACTTAATGCAAATATTCTCCCGAGTCTTGTCCCTCCCACTTTGTCTCGCTCGTTCCTCCCTCCTCTCTCTGTCTCTCCCGCGCCATTCAGGTTTCTGATTCCCTCTTTCCTCCCTCCTTTGCGTTTCTCTACAGCCAAAGCAACAAGCAGCAAGATCACAACAACAGCAAGCAAATTCAGGAGGAGTACTTTTTGTTGGGCTAGTCATCAACTTCAGTAAAAATCCCCTGCACAGCAGCAACAGGTATGTGGCATCATGTATCTTGAAGCATTCTATCTCGAATTTTGGTTGAATTTTAATGTGGATGGTTTTCCTAGGTAGCATTTCTAGGTAGCATTGATCCATGTTTTAACATGCTTCATGCAGATGTAGAAGCGTTGTATGCTTGTCTCTGAATGTGTGGCAAGATAACCAAAGGGGGCTTGGCCTAGTGGTTAAACTGAATGGGTGGGTGCGTAAGGACCCAGGTTCAACCTCTGGTGATATGATCTGCCCTCTGTTGGAGAGGGGATTGCAAGAAAAAAAAAATGTGTGGCAAGATAATCGTGGATTGTAACTATTAATGATGCATGTGTGAGTTTAGAATATTTTTTTTTGAATGTATATGCATTGTACACATCTAATTGATCACCCTTGTGAATGCTTTATAAAAATGCTTCATTCAGTTTGAAGCATCATGCAGCTTGAAGCATGAATGCATATTTTATCAACTGTGTGTGCATGCTTATACGAATGCATCATGCAGTTTCAAGCATGAATGCATTTAACTATTGATGTTGTATCTATGTGGCATTTGTGATTTTTTCAGGATGATGAACCAGGCTACAAAAGGACCTTCAGACTCTGACAAGGGTACACCTAGGAAGGGAAAGAGCTCTACACAGGAGTCGCCTATCAAAACAGGTTAGATGCATCATGCATGCATTTCTAAAATTGGTTTTATGTCTTGTAAAATTTCTAAATTTTTTGCACATGCATGCTACAAAAAGAACTTCCGAGTCCCCCAAGGGTACACCTAAGAAGAAAAATGTTCAGCAGGTTAGATGCAGGTATTTCCCCCATGGATTCAATTAAAGTGTTGCTTTATTAGAAAAAAGTAGTGTGCACACCACTAGTAAATATCAAGTGGGTGAACCCCACTTTTTATGGGTATAGCACCACTGATAGGCTGTGTTGAAGTCGTGCACCTGGAACACCCTTTAAAGTTAAGCAGAAACCATGGTTGCATCACTACATAGTTATGATGATGAGAGGTAAGGCTCTACTAAAAATTGGCGATACAATGGGTGCATCACTTTCCAATGGAAAACCCTAACTATTTTGTGGTGAAGCATCACTTTTAAGCAAAGCATCACGATGGTGCGCCACTTTTCAGTGGTTCTACACACTTTTAAGGTATCGAATAACGTTCTAGTTAAGAAGCACCACTTTATAGTGGTGAAGACCACTTTAACTAGAACGTTATTCGGTACCTTAAAAGTGTGTAGAACCACTGAAAAGTGGTGCTTCTTAACCTGGACGTTATTTGGTATAAAGTGGTAAACACCAATAAAGTGTTGTTCACCACTTTTTGTGGTTCAAATCACATTTAAGTGGTGTTTATAGTGGTGAAGACCACTATAAAGTGGTCAACGTCACTATAAAGTGGTGAACACAACTATAAAGTGGTGCTTCTTAACTAGAACATTATTCGGTACCTTAAAAGTGTGTAGAACCACTGAAAAGTGGTGCTTCTTAACCTGAACGTTGTTTGGTTTAAAGTGGTAAACACCAATAAAGTGGTGGTCACCACTTTTTGTGGTTCAAATCACATTTAAGTGGTGGTGCGTGATGGTCAACCACTTTCAGTGCTGTAGACCCACTTTTTAGTGATGCTTTACAAAAGTGCAATAATCTTTAGTTCTGCATCTTTGCTAAAAGTGGTGGTTAAGTGCTTTTAAGTGATGAAGCTTTACAAGGAGATACCACATTCTATTGGTGTAGCACCACTTTTTAGGAGTGTAGCACAAGTTTTAAGTTGTGTACAATAATTCACATTGGTGTAGCACAACTGAACAGTGGTTCAGCCCACTTTTATGTGCTGGAGCACCACTTTAAAGTGGTGAAGAAACACCAAAAGGTGATGTATCACCAGCAAATAGTGGTGTAGCAGGACTTTCTAGTGTTACTTGACCAGTTTTAAGTGGTTGAGCACCATTTAGTGGTACACCACCACTTAAAAATTTTGCAGTACCACAGAGAATGGTGCAGAAATCATTTCAACCACTTCTTATTGTTGATAAAACAAGTTTAATTATGGCTCATTACATACTAACATGCATTCATATATGTTTTTACAGGGAGGTGGACAGTACCACGAGTGGCCTTACCCACTCAAACAAAATTTTGCTTCACCAAGGAAGATTTTCATACCGAGTATGGGCTATGCTTGGTTGGCCACGATCCGAAGCTCCTATGTGATGATGATTTTTCAAATGAGGAGTGGATTAGGGTATGGCTTTACAAGAGCCACCAAAAGGAGAAGATGCATTTAAAGGGGTTGAGGCCTGAAATGTATGAAGAATGTCTCCTGCTATACCACAAAGTATATCAGGGAGCTCCCCCAAACAATGAGGTAGGCGTGCATTTTGCACATGGATTTACGTGGCAGAAGTGCAAGGGCGCTGAAGATTCTGAAGGTTTAGTTGCATGGGCTATGTATGTTGAAGGTGTTATCAAAATTTTACGCCAACAGAAAAATTTAAATAGGAAATTGGAGAAATGGAAGTCCACAAACGGTCCATGTCTTGGAAGCGAGTGGAAATTTAATGTAGAAAATATGCCTAATTACACTGACAGTACTGGCACAGGCTTTGATTGGCAAACATACTTTGGTGGACATCAATTATCAGGGTAGGCTAAGGAGGAATTTCTAAAGAAGCGGGCCTTTGGCTCGATGGGAACATTTGGAATGTCAAATGTTTCCTCGACTATATTTTATGCATCAACGGTTGATGTAGCAGCTATTTCTAACATGAAGGCTAATGTTGCTGAAAAGTTAAAAGAGAAGCAGCAATGTCTCAAAGCAATAAAAATTTCTTTAGATCAATCAAAGACAAAGAGAGATGAGCAGGTTGGTTTGATGCGAGGTGCCGCCAAGATCGTAGAGAGACTGAACAAGGATATGGAGGAACTCAAGTTTCATAAGGCTGGGCTTGTACCAAACGAGGAAGCAATGGAAAATCTCGAGACCTTGATTCAAATCAGAAAGGAGGCTCTCAAAAACATGGGACTTGATATTGAAGTGCACAATCTCGATAACCTAGGTGAAGAGGCGGCACAGTTTTACAGGTATGTAAGCTTGATTGATTCACCTAGTAGTAGTTGATATTACTTAAAAGTGGTTAAACTCTAATTAGAAAAAAATGGTTAGAGACCATTTTATATGGTAAAAGACCACTTAAATGTGTTTATATAACACTCTTAAGTGGTACCACATAAAGTGATGAAGACTCTTGAAAGTAATGCACAAACACTTATACTGTTTTATAAAGTACGCAGTGCTATTTTTTTACAGGGTCAGCATGACACTTTGTTATGGGAAGTAGAAGTGACGACAGGGCATCTTCGATTTGTGGAAATGATTATTAATTTTTTCAAGTCAAGAATGCCTATCCTTCCTGTCAGGCCGCCTGTTCATTTGGGATCGGACAATAGCTGTGTGCAGTTAGGTGATTGTGTTGCTTGTGGGATGTCTATCATGTAGACTGTTGTTACCAGTGTCTACATGCTCCGGTGTCAACATCCGTATCACTCACTTTGTTTTGTAACTGCCTGTAAGTCTGCCGGCCGGTGTCTATTTCATGGATGTGAGGAACCTTTAAAAGATGCTTTGAAGCTGCTAGCACCTGGAGAGGCAAACATGGATGAGCATGTTGGTACAGGTAATCGATGTTTTTATACCTTATGATATAAAGTTGATTGTAGATTCATTTCTTGACCATTTTGTTTCTTTTCTCCATGTAATTGCAGAGAAAGATCCAATGGAAGGCATCGTTGGATCTCCTGTTGATGGAATTGGTAATATTCTGTGGAACATTCTTCTCTTTCAATGTTCACATAACTTAATATTGAGTATTATTACATTGTCTTTTATGTAGCACACTCCCAAGCTGGGTCATCACGCAAGCCCAATATTGATAGCATGTGTGGTGGGTGCGGGCATAGGAATGCATCCCAGAAACAAGCAGGTGAAGACACTTCGAACCAACAAAAGGCAAAAAAAAAGGGCTCAAAAAAGAGCAGATGTAGTGGGAGCTGAAGGTGACGCATCCAAGGAGTCAGCCGAGGTGCCTCTGAAGCCAGAACCTACAATGAACAAGGACATAGAGGATGCTAAAAAATCATCTGAGAAGCCAATTGAAAAGGATACAACAATGAACTTGTCTGATGAGGACGCGGATCTTCTTATTTCAGATGTTTGTGCAGAGATTTTGGGGCGTAGTAAAAAGAGGAGCAACATTGAAGAGCGAGCCACACCAAAGAAAAAAGCTAAGGTTGCATCCGAGCCTCCAGAGCCTACTCCAAGAGGTAAAAAATCCAAGGAGCCTTGATCTGCTCGAAAAAAGACTAACCTCCAAGAACCCAACCTTAAACCTCCCAAACCAAAGTCCGGCAAGAAACTTATGTAGCCCCTATTAACCTTTTGTGCTTTGTAGCCTCTTTGTAATTTTGTCTTTGTACCCTCATTTTGATGATAATGAAACGACGGCTTTATTTTTCGTTCATTAGTTGTTTATTGCTCATTGATTGTCTATTTATTGTACTCATATTGTTCATTGACTGCCTATTTATTGTACTCGTATTTTTCTTTTCGACATCATCATGAGCATCTTCAAGTAGAGCTTATTTTTTCTCTAGTATCTCCTGCCAAGTGGATTGTTTCCATAGAAGTTCAGGAAATTAATGAAATGTAAATCAATAGCCTGGAAGGTATACTTTTCAAGTGTATTTTGAAAAGGTTAATATGTCAGTCTGATTGAGGTTTTTAAGGCATGGTACTTGTCTATGGCTGAACTTAGCTTGATTGGAGATGTTCAAGAACCAGATGAGAAGGTTGAAGACATAGCAGCAAAGCAGGATGCAGAGCAGGATGCAGAGCAGGATGCAGAGCAGGATGCAGAGCAGGATGCAGAGCAGGATGCAGATGTAACACCAGATAAAGTAGAGGAAGACCAGGAACCAGCAGTTTGCCTCGAAATTGAGGAGATTTTTCCAAATTGCCCTGGATGGGGATATCTTGTTTCGAATTTCTGCAAGATCAAAAAGCTCATCATCCTTGATCTCGATGGACTATTCGTGAATTTGTGAGCATATCTGGAGACAAACAAGCAGAATGCTAGGGAATCATCTCCACCACCATTGAAGTATGTTCACAAATAATCATAGCTCAATTTCATGTGATCACAACAAAAGATATGCTAGATGACATCATCATGGGAATGCCAATGGCCCAGGAGATGCTAGAGATACAAAGTTCAAACATGACGGAGTCATCACAGACATCCAAGAATGAAGACCAAGACTGGTCACCCGCAGACGACAGTACAAAGTCCTCAAGCACAATTAAAATGCAGACTCATATTAAAGCAGATCTTATTGAAGATGAATCATCTCCATCTAACATAACTTTAGAAGACCTTAAAGCAAATCAGGTAATAATAGGTGCAGATCAAACGGAGCAAAGAGCAATCACGATAGCTGTTGAGCAGCAAATGCCACCAAAGCCAGAAGGAACGAAGATCAAAATTGCAGACAAAGGTAAAGCTAAAGTGGAATCTCCTCCAATTAGCATAAAAGGTGTGACAACATATGCCTCTACATCAAAGAACCCACATGGATCAGCTTCTTCAAGCAACTCACGCTTTCAAAACTTCAAGTCAATTGTTGACCCAACTAAAACCTCAAAGGAAACACCCAAAAGCAAAGACAGTTCAACCAAAGTACTCAAAAAAGCAAAGGAAAGTCAAGCAAGTGTTTGTTCTGAGCAATTTAGTCAAAGTCAATGATCCGATTTGGATCAAGGACAGGAAATCAACACAGAAAGACAAACACATGGGATGGATAGCATCATAATGGAGCTTAAAGGAACATGAGTACTATGGAGGTAACAGAGCAGGTTAGAGCATATGAAGTTAATTCAGGACCCTCCTAAGAAACAAGGTCCACGAGGTATCAACCTCAACAATATCCTAAGATACCTAAGGAGCAGGTATACAATGGAACAACATTGAAAGATGCTAAAGTCAACCACAACTCTCAAGAGGATACAGAACAAAGACGAATCTCAAATGATGTTCCTCTTAGACAAGGATTCTACCCAAGCTATACAAAGATTTGGCTACCAGTCAACCATAAGCCAACTGCAGCTACACCAAACCTCCATGAAGATCTCAAGATATCAACAAGACCTAGAATGAAGCAAAGTCAACAATGGAGATACAAAGGTCATCAAGAGATTTGGATTTCTAAGTCTTCCAATGCTCCATGTCCAGCTTCCGACAGAGTTAAACTAAAAAGAGTGGACGAGAAGTTGTGGATCTACTACCGTAGAGATGTTGAGCAATTTGTTTGGGATTTGAGGCAAATAGCAGATGCAATGATTTGGAGCACTTGTACTACTGCTAACATTGATCTAATCCTCAGTACATGTTGGCCAGACATATGGGAACATAGGACTTATTACTTTAGGGATCTCTTCTCAAACTGGCAAGGTAAGAAGTGGTCGTATTTTGAAGAGATTTTTGGAGCTCCAAGAGACCTTGCAGGTGAACCTGTGTCTTTCAAGCCCTTTACCATGTCTGGAACAAGTTTCCAGAATATGACTCCTCTAGAACATTGCTGGTAGATGACTCCAGATATAAAAATATGAGCAATGTCTGGGACAAATGTATATGTCCATCCACCTTTGATCCTCTTGATGAAGACCAAAACCTTGATTACCTCACGCGCACACTGTTGTCGTGGCTCTACAGATGGGCACTAACCCCCAATTCCCTGGAGTATACAAAGGCAAACCCCATCAGCAATCCCAAAGATGAACTTTCGAGTCTAGTCTTTGAGCACTTTGTTATAAATGGATATGAATGAGATTGTACATCTGTAATATAAGAAACGTTATATATTGTACATTCTTGGTGGATATGTAGACGTTTCTGGATAATTATTGTAATATACAGAAGTTCTGGCTCTTTACATGTCTCTGCACTATACATGTCTCTACACTTTTGAATGTCTCAGAACCACTTTTTAGTGGTGCTAAACCCCTAAAATGTGGTTAGATTTTTATTGTGTTATTGCAACAGTTTTTCTGGAACTGCAACACCATTTAATGGTGATGTTCGGGGGGAGTGGTGAAGCATTCTTAACAACTTTTTAGTGGTGCTAAACCACTTTAGCACCACTAAAAAGTGGTAAATTTTTATTGAGTTTTTCTGGAACTGCAACACTTTTTAGTGGTGATGTTTGGGGGGGGAGGGTGGAGTGGTGAAGCATTCTCAAAAACCAACATGTCAATTCCATCGTACGTTTACACCAATTCCATCTTGTTCAATCTTTCACTAGATGATATAAAATCAGATTTGATTTACAATTCAAAGGGCATGCTATTGTATATTGCCTCATGGTTTTCATTGGAAATTTTGAACACTTATCCTATGCCATCAAGCACTACAGGCTCCATAGGGAACTTTATTGCCCTTATCAAGTGGGAATATATGAAAACTACTGGCTTGTTATCCCACAGCTCATACAAGTTTGCTTGTGGGGATTTATACCAATGGCCCGTGACCATATAAGTATGCTTCTCTATCTTGTTGCCCCATGCATCAATTTGCTCGTTAGTTGTTAGGCCCTTAGCTACTACACACTCCTTGAACTGTTGTGCTTGCCACCTAAATATAAAATTGTGAGTGACATACTTCTTCAAGTGGTCTTGGTACACTCGCAAAAGTTCTCTAGGCAGCATATTCTTGTGGACAATGTCTTTCAAAGTGCTCTTTCTAGCTTCATTGTTTAATCTAGTAGCACCCACTATATTTTCTTAAAACTTCACAGATACTTGCTTACTCTGCTCAACTTCTTCTCTTGGACAGCTCTAAATATTACCTACACCGCATGCATTGCATGTTCCCATTAAGCATTGGTAGCTATGGAAACTATGTTTTGCAAGTATAGGGCAGAGATAGACTCCAACAGTGAAGTGGTACTCATACTTGCATTTTTGTATGCAAGACATCCATGGTTGACAACTTCATCATGATGAAGGCATATAGGGCAGTTGCACATGCAGCAAGAACCATGAAGATCAAAACTTCGAGTCCGCATGTGATTTACTGCCTCTTTAAGGAAAATCATTTGTACATCACAACACAACAGCAGGTGTAGCGATCCCTCAATTTTCGAACAAAGAACGGTTTCATAGACTCGAAGCAACGTTGTGAAATCTGAATATCTACATACTTTGTCTTGAATCTTAAATAAATCTCCACCTGCAATATACATGTATACAAATGTTAAAAATAAACTTAGCATTCAAAACTCGTTAAATTGTTTCAAAACATTAAAAAGTGATTCTATATCACTAAAAACTAGTAATGATACATTTGTAGTATTGTTTTACCTGTGAAAATAATGCACCACAAATACATATTAGTGTAGAAACTAGTAACCATACAAAAAGGTAGAATATTAAGAGGTTGTGTGAGGACAACTTAATAGTGGTGAGAAACCGCATTCAGCGTAACTAAAAGGTGGTTTGGCACGACTTAAAAGTGAATTCAAACCACTTGGCGGTGATGAACCGCCAATAAAAAATGGTGTGCACTGCTTGAATATGGTGGGCAACGATTAACAAGTGGTTAGTAAGGACATGAAAGTTATGGGGAAGTTCAGAACTAGCACTTAAAAAGTAGCATTAGCACTAGATAGTAGTCCAACACAACTTGAAAGTGGAGGAGCTCTTGTGAAAAGTGTTTGATGACCACTTTAGAGTGGTGAGTGACTAGTTCAAAGTGGCCAGTCACCAATTAAAATCTAGCACATAAAAAGTAGCTGGGAGGGACAAAATACTAGGCGACGGACCAGCATCAGAACTAGATAGTGGTCCAACACAACTTGGAAGTGGAGGAGCTCTTGTGAAAAGTGCTTGATGACCACTTGAGAGTGGTGAGCAACTAGCTCAAAGTGGCAGTCACCACTTGAACGCGGATTCTGGTCACTTGAATGCGGTTTTGGCCACTTGAAAGCGGGAACTTGCGGCTTGATTGCAGTGACAAGGTTTTAGCTACCACTTGAAAGTGGTGTCTTGCCACTTGGGACTGGTGCCTCATCACTTGCATGGAGTGATGACTGACATAGTGACTTAGCACATGAAAGTGGTGTCTCACCACTTGACGACCACTTGAAATTAGTGAGAAACTACTTCAAAGTGGGCAGTCACCACTTGAACGCTGATTCTAGTCACTTGAATGCGATGTCTGGCCACTTGAAAGCGGGAGCTTGCCGCTTGATTGCAGTGACAAGGTTTAAGCTACCACTTGAAAGTGGTATCTCACCACTTGATGACCACTTAAGAATGGTGAGCAACTAGTTCAAAGTGGGCAGTCACCACTTGAACACGGATTCTGGTCATTGGAATGCGTTGTTTGGCCACTTGAAAGTGGTGTCTTACCACTTGCATGGAGTGATGACTAACGTGGTGACTTTGCACATGAAAGTGGTGTCTCACCACTTGATGACCACTTGAGAGTGGTGACAAACTAGTTCAAAGTGGGCAGTCAGCTCATTAACGTGTTTTTTGGTCACTTGAATGTGGCGTCTGGCCACTTGAAAGCGGGAACTTTCCGCTTGATTGCAGTGACAAGGTTTTAGTTACTACTTGAAAGTGGTGTCACACCACTCGGGAGTGGTGCCTCACCACTTGCATGGAGTGATGGACTGATGTAGTGACTTAGCACATGAAAGTGGCTTCTGACCACTTGAATGCAGTCAGACACCACGTGAAAGTGGTTTTTATACATGTAAGTGTTGTGTGCACCGCTTCATTTTGGTGTGACAGCACTTGTAAGTGTTTACTAACAAAATGTGTTCAAACTCCACTAATATGGTTTTGGTTACCATCATAAGGTGGTGGGCACCATTCGTGCAGCAGCAATAAAAATTCTATGGCACTACTATAACTGTTGCACCATGACTAAAAGCTACTACATCACTTGGAAAAAGTCAGCTGCACCACCAAAAACATTTGCACCTGTAACACCCCTACGAGTTTGTAAAACGCGTCTGTTAGCATTGGGTAAACAAGACTTTTTAGTAGGTGAACACCACTTTGTAGGGTTTACGGTGAAGCGTTGGTGCATTTCTAGTAAAAGTTGTTTCTTAAACATTAAAACCTACTGCAAAACATAAAAAATTGGTTCAAACACACTAAAAATGGGTGTGGAAACACAAGTAAAAGTGCTTCAAAAACATTTAGAACTATTGATCAAATTTTAGAAGTAGTTCAGATACAATTAGAGACCAGTATAGTAATGTTTCACCACTTTTTAATGTTGAAGCATCACTAGAAAGTGGTGCAAAACACCAAAACAAGCTATAGCACTAATAAAAAGAAGTACAGAAACATAATGTTGTGGCAATAATGAGTTGTAGCACCAATAAAAAGTGGTATAGAAACATAATGTTGTAGCAAGAATATGAGTTGTAGCACCCATAAAAAGTGCTGAAAAAATATATCACTTACCTGAGGCTCCTCAAGGTGGATTGGATGCTTTACATATGAACATCTAGCTAGTCTCTTACTGCAAACATCTTTCTTGTTGGGGGACACTCTCGTCTCATCCGTCCAAAATTGAAAGACTATGTCTTTAACAGTTTGAGTGATGTGAGTTCTCCGTGCATCATCTCTATGACACGCAGATGCAGGGAACGAACCATCGGATTCACTTGACACTATTAAGTGATGTTTGGCTGAATATAAGTTTCTTTTGTGGATCCCCATAAGCTTGGCAGCTTGCGGTATGCTCATGTCAGTGTTTTGCTCCTTGCTTCCACCATTCACCAACATCAACATTGCTGATTTCTTCACAAAAAACTCGTCTGAAGATCTTGGGACCTTCACATGATTCAAAGTGTTGCGGATGTTTCTTAGCATAATTGCTTCCAAATCTTTGGATTTACTCTGCATAGTAAGGAAGCAAGGATGTTGAAGAGGTTCATCAAAGATTTCCTTCCTACCACTTGCATCCATTCCCACGGTTAATGTATCAAAGTGTTGTACCATAGATTGACATATCCTTCGTTTCTTTCTTTCATCCATCTCCCCCGTATTGCTTTCCGTCACAAAGTTGACCGTTGCCTTACGTTGGTTTCATTTCTGAGAAGCCCAATATTCCCTCTCTTTTTTTTTGCGCTGAAGTTGAGCTTCTCTACTCAATGACGATGAGCTGATAGACAGTTCTTCACTGTGCTCCATTGTTGCAGTACTTTCAAAGGATTGCTCTACAAGAAATACAATACAAATCATAACTACACGCTATACTTTTAATTAATACATGGCACTTCTTGCACTAATTAGAAAGATACTAACAAATCATAATAAGTGTTTACATACCTCAAGAAATACAATACAAATCATAACTACACGCTATACTTATAATTAATGCATGGCACTTCTTGCACTAATTAGCAAGATACTAACAAAGCATAATAAGTGTTTACATACCTCAAGAATCATCAAGTAGAAGAGGAACCTATAGAGATAGAGTTCGTGAGAGAGAGAGAGAGAGAGAGAGAGAAAGAGTGTTGTGAGAGAGAGAGATGAGCGCGAGCTTAGACACAAGAGGAGCCATGCTTAGAGAGAGAGAGAGAGAGAGAGAGAGAGAGAGAGAGGGATGGGGTGGGGGGGGGGGGGGGGGGGCTAAGCGATACAGAAAGCTCAGCAATAGCTCTGTGAGAGAGAGACAGAGAGGATCTAGATAGAGCTCCAAGACAGATCTCAGAGACAAAGAAAACTCAAAGCAGATAGAAAGCTCAGACAAGTTGTAGCGGGAAAGAAGAGGCGAACAATAATCCAGCGTTCAACAGTAAATTACATTTAGTCTCATTAATTGTGGTACGTTAGGAGACTTAATTGACATACCTTAGGAGAGTGATATTCTTTTTGAGATTTGAAGCACTTTTGAAACACCCACTTTTAAGCGCAAAATAGCAATGTCCTTGACATTACTTTCCAGGCCACCTATACATGCTTTCACCCCAATCACCTTTTTATGAAGTACTCGCAATTTAAATTTGAATAGAATGTACTTGATAGTGATTGACAGGTACTATTTAAGACTATGAAGGAGTCTGAACCAAGTGAATAGAGGCCCTTGAGGGGTCTGTAGGACCTCTATTCACTTGGTTATGACCTCATGAGGCCCTAGGCTTAAAAATGCTATATCTTGAGCTAGAGACGTCAGATTTCAGCGTTTTAAAGAGCTATCCTTAGGTTTTTGGACGTTCCGGATGTATTGGTGGGCTTTAAAAATGCTATAGGTCTTAAGGGTCTCTATTCGCTTGGTGCTGACCTGATGAGGCCCTAGGCTTAAAAATGCTATATCTTGAGCTAGAGACGTCAGATTTTAGCTTTTTAAAGAGCTATCCTAAGGTTTTTTGACATTCCGGATGCATCCGTGGTATTATTTTGTTATTTTGAAACTAAATCTTATGTGTTTTCTCTCATCACACATGACATCACTCATTAAGATTCAGAGACATGGATTTTTGTGTACACATAAGTTGGGCTCTCGAAAAGCATTTTGTATGAGTATGCAATTAAGTGATTGAACAGACTTTACGTATGTACCATGAGAAATAGAATTCCAAAAAAAACTTTTATATTTTTTATAATTACCTCTCTCTATGCTGAGTTGGCGTTTCTTACAGGGCCCAAAATTGAGTCCAAGTTTCTCCTAATGGTGCTAGCTCTACAGCATCATCAATCTGCTTTCTAATTTGCATGGCTTTTGCTTCTTGCAGACATCCCTGAACTAATTTCATCATTTTTGGTAATTTTGCAACTGCTATATTTCTATCAAATCCATTGGAATTGAAATCGTCAATAAACTGCTTTAATTTTTCGGGCATCTCCATCTTTACCTCCCACCCCTGCTCGGTTTTGCATCGGGTTCACCAAATATATCAGGGGTTTAAGATTTTGAAAGGTGAGCCACGACAACACCATGCTGCTAGCTGGGAGAAGAGAGAGGAAAGAGATGTACTACACCGCACAAGTGCCTAATATCCTCTCCAAAACGGAGCGCAGTAATAAAGTGGTACAAAATCGGTCCTTGATGAAACATAAACTGCTAATATCTCGTCGACTAGATCTCCGATTGTTGATCTGAAAAGACCGGCATTGTCCACAAAGTGAACACTTTGGGCCGATGCATTTACTTTATCTCTGATTTCTCATCTATAGCTGCCCAATCCATTACAAATCTGCAAACCAACTCGACTTTAAATTGTTATAACTTTATTACCGTAGCTCCAATTAACGAGCCGTAAACACAGGACCTCAGAGCACCTTGAGTACTACAATTTTAATCCATAAACTTCCATTTTTAATCACCTCATACATTTTCATGAAAACTAATATCTAATACTCCCAAATGATTTTCTCATGTTAAACTGCTCATTTAATATGGGGAAGTACTAGGGAAGTAAAAGCTAGAATATTGGTAAGGCTGCCAGACCGGTCTCTATCACGGATCAAAAGCAGGGAAAATAGGGATCCAAAGGGGGATAGTCTGCAAAATAGCAACATGCTTCAATGCGGCCTAAACATTAGGAGAAAGTTGGACTCACTTTTGGGCCTTTCAGTTCTAGAGAGAGAGTGGCGCTCGACCAATGAGGAAGAGGCTAACGTTACATTGAAAATCGACATTTTGGAGTCAAGCTCTTTTAAAAAAAAGGGAGGAAATTTTATTTTGGTTCATCAAATTGCACAATTTCATGCTTTCAAGGCATAAATGCCGTAAGTCGTACTAACTATGTACCGAGGAATTTCAGAACTTTCATTGAAGACTCTATCTAGTACTTTGTTCCCGCCCAAATATGACTTTGAGTAGTTCTACTTCCCTCTCAAAACTTCTTCCCTTTTTTATATTTGCGCTAACCTTTCTGTGTATTCATTCTACTGCAAACCATGCCACTACTTCTCGAAGGCCTAGCACTACCAATGACTCTGTTAGCATTTTTAACAGTTATACTACAGACGATCAAGCATGGATTCCATCTCGTATAACTATCAGAAGTTGGGTTCTACTGCAAACTAGGAGGAGGAAGAGGAGGCAACGCAATGATTTCGTGGAGGCTTTCAAAGGTCAAGTTAAAGAGTTTAAAGTGTGTGCACAAAGCAAGCGGGTGAAAGAGGTCCTCATACAACATGCTTTCCAGCATGCAGACTTAAGGTTGCAAACATCTCCTCCAAGTTTTCCAAGGCATCGACCCAACTGTAAGTTATTTCAGCATCTCGCTTAGTGCATGACTATATTTGAATATTAAGTGGTGGATATCATCTTTGGTATGTTTCAGATATTTATCCATCGAATAGGACAGATTGGCAACTAGTTGAGTGTATAGTTGGGATTTTTGATGCTTTCCATGCATTTATTGGTGAGCAAATGTACCGAGGAAGACAACACAAGGAACTTGCAGATAATGGAATTTTCTTTTATGATATGTCATATGTGGAACCGAGAACTTCCATTGGTTGGGGTCGTGTAGCTCCTTTGTCACTTCCATTCTTTGACAGCAAGGATTGGTCCCTAGGGGCCTACTTCGCAAACTAGTGAAAGCTTCAGGAATAAGTTGTTTCAGGATATACAAAAGTCCCTCAAGTATTCAATTACCACAAAAATAGTTCGGCTCGCACTATTTATGCCTCTTGAAGTGTTTGCAGATTTTTTCTTCGATGAGCAAATAAGAACTACCGCAACAATGTTCATTTGCAAGTCTGAGAGCTGTTTGGACTTTTTAGATGATAACTGGGATAGGAAACAATCATAGAACAAAATCTGTATTTTGCAAAAGAAGTCCATAATTTGCAAGTTCATTATAAGTTCTCAAAATTTCTTAGTATTGTTTTACTATATTAGATATCATCTTCTTAGTGGGGAGCTTATTCCACTCGACCAAGATATAGAGAACAGCCTCGAGAACAAACCTTTATCAATGGAGATCTACTTTTGAGACAACCTACTTACTGTGATGGAGACAATTTCAAGCGTAAGTCTGGCACAGCTTAGGATAGATCTTACATGTGAAGAACTTCCACTTTTGTCGGAATTGTATGCATTCAGTCTCAACAATAGAAAGGTGCTTACTAAATCGATAAATTTTGATTGTCTTTAATACACTATGACTGAATCTAACTTTTTCTTCTTTTCAGATTCCAAGGCGCAAGGAGAAAACAACATTGTGCAAGGAGTCCATAACAAATACACTTCACTTAATTGCTTCCACCGGAAGCTAGGTCACATACCTTGTGCACGCAAAGAGCTTTGATGCCATGCAAACCATGATGTACTCTTCAAAATGACTAATGCAGAGATATTTTCTGGCGCTAAAACAATGTTTCAAAACTTTACATATTGTGTTGTATATGTCAAGAGTAATTTGCTCCCTTTCCCAGCTACTGTCCTCTCCCCCGCTTTGTGCCACTCGTCCCCTGTCCTCTCTACTGTCCTCTCCCCCGCTTTGTGCCACTCGTCCCCTGTCCTCTCCCCCGGTTTGTGCCACTCGTCCCTTTCCCTCTTCTTCGGTTGCTGCTACCTCTGCCTCTGGGGACGCTGGTCTCGGGCATCCTTTCGCGTCACTTGAAATCATGGGCCTCTTCCATGGCTTCCCATGCTTCTTGAACCTATGAAGCTTCCCGTTGTTCTTGCTCTTGCCGTCGACGTGTAGCCCATTCCTCTACTTCTCCGGCGTCCGCATAATATTGGTTTATTGCTTCTTGCATATTTCGAACTTCTTCTTGAGTCTGATTGTGGCGTTGGGTCATTTCGTTAATGCGAGCCTCTTCGAACTCGTCGGCTCTCGCCGCTTCCTCTCTTGTGCGTCTGTTTACCGAGATTATTATATGTTGGATGGCCACTACAGAAAAATGTCGCACATCGTTGTTGGTGTAGTTATGTAATCGAAGTTCTTGTAGAAGCGTGATACAGACATCTGTTGCTTCATACATACATTGCAGCAAACAATAAAACAACAGAGTACTTACGTTCGGTATATCCATAATTTGACTGATGAGCAACGTGGCATTTAAACAGGTTCGCCAGCCACAGCTATAGTCATCAGTCTGCGTGGGCACGGTTACCCGTTCGTGCTTGATTACATTTCCTAGATCATGTTCTAACAAAAGATGCTCTACACAACATACAAGTTTTTTCGCCGCACTACATACATAACCACTTGAGTCAGCAACACATTTCAAAAAGACACTACACTGCTTTCCAAATGTACCCAAATGGACCTTACGTTTTTACACGACCGTGAAACGCCCTGCTTTGCCTGGAGTTTGCGTAGTAAACAATCTTAGCTTCCATGTCAAATAACATCAGACTCCAATGATCACTACAAAGACACCATCAAAGATGAGGAGAGATTCGCAATGCAAGATGTTTTTTACAAGGCAAGAAAATACTCACGATTGATTGTACGCAGTGACCAGAAAGCGCGCTAGATCAAAGTTGACTCTGCTAAACCAGCTCATCAGACTCAAAAAGGAATATGAGTTGTTCTGCAGATAAGGCGATATCAGCGGATCTATTACGTATACTTTCTCTTGAACCTCAGGGGGCAGAAGCGAGACAGCGTGGCTAACATGAACAAAAAGGCAAAAATTAGACTTGAACACCAAGTGAGTCAATACCGAGCGAAGGGGGAAGCTATCGAATTCCATACGCCACTAATTCGCTTGGTATTGACCCATGTCTTTAAGGTAGTGAACCATTATAAAGAAAAACTACGCACCGGCCACAGAGACATGGGTCAATACCGAGCGAGTAGTTCCAAAATTCAACTTCATTACCCACTGTCTCGCTTGGTATTGACCAATGTCTCGGTAGAGACCCATTTAATGAGCATAAGAATTAAAGAGAATGAGAATTACCACAAAGCACATTGACGACTTCATTTGTTGCGAGCAAGTCGATGAAATTGCGCATGCACGTGAAGTCTACTCTATCGAGGTTGGTAATGCAGGCCTCCTCTGACCTTGCAGGCAGATGTATGTGCGCATGCAGAGGTGCGGAGCTCAACAAAATTCTCAACTCCTCTTCATTCTCCTCGTTGATTTGCTCTAAAATAATTGACTCATCCGATACGTTGGATGGCCCTTCTGATGCAGAGCCTTGCGCTTCCCTTTCTTGAGCTGTCTCCCTGGCTGCCTCAGGCTCCGGATCATTTTCCTTCAATATTGGTTGCTCCATGGATGCCTCAGGCTCCACCCTCACCTACTCTTGTCCCTCATCGTCCACGGTGGGTTGCGGATCCTCCATGACTTGCTCATTTTGGTGTCTAGCTCGATCCTCGATAACTGTCTCTGTTTCTTCCATGACTGCCTCGGGGTCCACTCTGGCTTGCTCTTGGCCCTCTGCGGCTATCTCAGTCTGCCCATCTGTGTCATTTCTCTCGACCCGTGATCAGGTCCTTCTGCTGTTTGTTTCAGCCCTAGATGGCTCTGTCTGTCATGCACGAGGATGGAGAGGGGGGACGTTCAGAATATCCATGGTTCTACTATCCCGGATTGGTACTGGCTAAAGCAGCCCATCGTAGCGGAAACGAAGCCTACGAAGAGTATCAAAATCCCGCGGCATGATAGTGACCCGGTGTGCATGGGCAGCCAGGATATATCCATCGCTGAAGAATTCCATGAGGTATTCCTCAACAATTTCTTGAAGGCATAGGAGTGCACTGCTGGCCCATCACATGCCGACTCTCCACTGCTCGCAAATCTCCCGCACTACTCGCTGGAAAGGGAGACGTGGAATAGCAGGTTGAACGTGTCGTTCTATGTTGCACAGCTCTTGCAGTACACCTTTGTGCGCCTCATATCGGCATCTTATTGCTTGAGCATTCACAGATTCACCTATTGCCCTCCTAGCGCAGGCCTTAACACGAGGCATCTCTACAAAGTAACACCAAAAGAAAATTCATTTGTCAGCACAAGGGACTTCAGATTTAAGGAAAGGTCAGTACCAAGCGAAAAGATGGATAGGAAAGAATTTCCTTGCCTTATTCGCTCGGTAGTGACCTCAGAAAATAGTAATGTTAGACATGACTTATATGTTCTGAGGTCACTACCGAGCGAATAGGTGCATAGGAAACAGTTTGCCTTGCCTTATTCGCTCGGTAGTGACTTCAGAAATAGTAATAGCAGATATAACTTACATTTTCTGGGATCACTACCAGGCGAACAGGTTGGCAGCCCCTGCAAAAAAATACCTTATTCGCTGAGTGGTGACCTCAAAAAGTGTACATGCAAGCGAACAAGTTTACAAGCAATGTGAAGGAGATCTTAAATCGATGCAGTTCTAATTGTCATGTCGTTCCCTCCGATCACCTCCCCTAATATCGGGGGGATGATAACATTGATTCTCTCTCCCACGTCCACCTCTCATGAAACCTCATGGCAGTACCACCCTCTCATAAAACCTCCTGCCCAGGCTTTGCTTTTTAGGCTTGTTTGAAAGCCTATTTAAGAAGCAGTTGTTTCAGAACCTCCCTCAGGGTTTTGTAGAACAACTAAAAAAAGCTTAGGATAGTGGCGATGCCTTTCCAAGGTATACTCCCGCAGTGCCAGCAACATCGCATCCGGGCCCTCCTCATGAGGTCCCCCCTAGGCCCTCCCCCGATGTTACCTTTAGTGTTCTCGTCCGACACAGCTCGGGAGTGGCTGTTGTCAACACGGGAGTCTATTCTCAAGGTAAGTTGCTAGTAATTCTTTGCTTTCCGCTCCCAATTTCCAAGCTCGTAGTTTGAAGAGCTTACTTACTAAATGCTCTGTGCAGGATGCTAGCCTGAAGCTGCAGCAAATGTTGATCGTCAAGCAGAGGGTCTCAATCCTTAAAAACTCTCTGGAAGCAAGAAGGCCTGAAGACATGCAGCGATTGCTCGCCGAGAATGTCTCTATGGAGGCAATCATTAATTGGCTTCAGGAAATGAAGGATGAAGTGCTTGAGCTAGCCAGTAAATATGAGGAGGCCATTGACTTTGCAAACATGTTTTGCGAAGAGATAAGCTGGCTATGAACCCTAAACCCCCCGGAAATTAATAGGCCACTCTTTGTAAAGTCTGAAGTGTTTTCTAACTCAAGCCCTGTGTTCAGTTGTAATTTTGTTTCTTTCTTATTAAATCAAAAGGCGTATTTTGCAAAAGAAATCCCTAAATCCGCAACAAGCAGGGGTTACCTTCCCCTTATTTGCTTAATATTGACCTCTGTACTAGCAGACATCACTTAAATTTTCTTTTGGTCAATACCAAGTGAATAGGGCACTTCGGACCAGGTGACCTTACTGTATTCGCTTGGTACTGACCAACTACAGCAAATTAAAGGGAACGGGACCTAAATCAAAAGGCGTATTTGGCAAGGAAAACCCTAAATCCGCAACAAGCAGGGGTTACCTTCCCCTTATTTGCTTAATATTGACCTCTGTACTAGCAGACATCACTTAACTTTTCTTTTGGTCAGTACCAAGCGAATAGGGCACTTCGGACCAGGTGACCTTACCGTATTCGCTTGGTGCTGACCAACTACAGCAAATTATAGCACACGGGACCGAAATCTAAAGGCGTATTTGGCAAGGAAAACCCTAAATCCGCAACAAGCAGGGGTTACCTTCCCCTTATTTGCTTAGTATCTACCTCTGTACTAGCAGACATCACTAAAATTTTCTTTTGGTCAGTACCAAGCGAATAGGGCTCTTCGGACTAAGTGACTTTACCTTATTCGCTTGGTACTGACCAACTACACAAAATACAAGTGCGCAGAAGGGTAGTAAGTAGCATACCTCTTCACTGTGTGTAGAGTTTCGCGTCGCTGAAGCACTGCAGAACAAGAGTAAGAGAAGGAGGATGCGCGAGAGTAAGAGGTGATGGAGTTTGCTTACCGCATGGCGTCGATGGGGGTAGAGTTAATTAGAATGATGCGCAATAGAGGACGCGAAAAGAGGCAAAATAGTTGAAACTTGAGATGTTTGGCGGGGGTAATGCCTCAACTTAGAATGCTTACCTCGGGGAGGGTGACAACTTCACTTATGCGCGAGATTGCGGTTGATAAATCGTACTGCATGGGAATCTGAGACCATTTAATACTGGTTGTCCTTGAGAGCGCAGCCCACGTGCCTTTTTGAGTGACCGTTAAGGGTCAGACAGATGCCAATCGCCCTTGCAGTCGCCATCTCCATCTCCATCTCGCACCTTCTGCCTGGACAGCTCTCGTTCCTTTGCCTTTTCGCGCCCTTCCCCTTGGCCAACTCTCGTGATCCTGCGTTTAGAGTCAAACACCGATCGCCCTTGCATTCTCCATCGCCTTTGCCTTTTCTGCGCCTTTCCCCTTGACCAGCTCTCGTGATCCTGCGTTTAGAGTCAGATGCTGATCGCCCTTGCATTCGCCATCGCCTTTGCATTTTTTGCGCTCTTCCCCTTGCCCAGCTCTCGTGATCCTGCGTTGAGTGACCTCCACTAGGTCGAGTCCTTTGTTGCCGCGTCGCCATCGCCATCGGCCCCCTACTGGTTCTTGCTGTCGGTGGCCTGCGACATCACCATCCAACTCGGCGCCATTGGATATTGCAGAGACAGGTTCTTTCTCCCTGCCTCTCCCCTTCTTGTGTGTTGTTAACTGTGTGCGCACCGAAGCCACTGCGTTAGGGTAAAAACGCATGCATGGTTGGAATAATTACTCCTTATGTGGTGACCATATCGCATTCATGGTTGGAATAATTACTCCTTATGTGAACTATAAATCTATCACTGTCATGCAGCAGTCGTGTGTAGCTACCCCTCTTGTAAATTATTTTTTGCTCTTGTAATTTATTAACTCGCGCTTACGGTAAAAAAAAAAAACATAATATGCTATGTTCTTATCCACCTGTTCCGAATGCCACAAGACAGAACCAAGAGAATAGAACCCTTCGAAGATTCTTGGGGGCCCTACTCGCTTGGTACTGACTCAACTAACGTCACCACTTATGACATTAACACACGGGACATAACCCGTCGATATGACATTAGCGCAAAGGACATAACCAAGCGAATAGAGTTCTTCGGAAATTCTTGGGAGCCTACTCTCTTGGTTCTGACTCAACTAACGTCAACTCTTATGACTTTAGCACACGGGACAGAACGAAGCGAAGAGGGTCCTTCGGAAATTTCTGGGTACCCTACTCGCTTGGTTCTGATTCAACTAATGTCACCTCTTATGACATGAGCGCACGGGTTCGAACCAGGCAAAATAGGACATTGAGGGGTACTCGAGGCCCAAAATTCGCTTTGTTATGACACCAAATAGTTTTGGCTTGCTTTTTCTTTCAGTCATGGGGATCATAGTCCTCGAGATAGACGTGAGTGAGGATACATGTGAAGAAAAACTATTCACAGTCTTATATAACACCCGAGCTCATCACCGTGCACCAGAACTATCAGGAATGTTCAATGCTGATTTTTCTATAAGGAGGATTATAGATTACTCCTTTGAGTACCTACAATACCATTTGCAACAGTATGAGGCAGTCACTTGTGACAATTCCATGACAGCTGATGGCATGAGATATGTGCACCCTGTCGACCTTGACCCTGACAAGAGTGCTTCAAGGAGACTGAATCGCTGTCTTGAAAAGTGTCCCTCCAATGCACTGCTTGTACAAGACAGGTGTATGAAGCACTTAAAAAAATGTCGCTTATTGGAATTCTACCATGGGTTTGTCTGTTACTTATACTTGTAGACGGATGGCAAGTCAGAGACTTCGCAGTCAACAACTTTCGATAGTTGTCCATTGGCGCCGGAGGAAGAGGTAGAGGATGTGGAGGTGCAATTCAATCCAGAAGAAGAGCGGGAAGAGGTACTAAAGGAAACCTTTGATGCGGGCTTAACTCTTGTTTCTCTTGCGGATGCAGCTATAGGGTGCAGGCAAGAAAGCCCAAGTATGGAAGCAACTTTGCCTCTCAATTGTGCTCCCAGCTTTGCTGTGGCGGGCGACACCCACTATATTCTACTCATAGATATCATGCATGAGCTCAATATACGGGAGGACTACTGCCTAGCGGCAATTGCAAATTTTTGTGAGGCAGACATGGGGTTTGTGGACGATGATGCAATGGACCAATATCTTATTGCTGACACAGCTGTGAGTGACTCACAGTTCACTTCAGGGTCGCAACTGATTAAAGATACGTTCAATGAGGCGACGTCCAGAGAGGCCGATTTGCCAACAGATGAGCAGTTTGAATTGACAACAAAACAACTCGGCTTGGAAAACATGGGTAGACACGTGGCACCAGAAGATCATGTAATGAATAGTCAGTCTATTCACTTATGGGGGAGGTCGATGCTGGAAATGGACGAGAATCACATGGTAACTTTTGTCAAGCATTCATATAGTATTAGAGATGGCCGAGTGCTAAAATATCATGAACAGTTTTTTTTGCTGCCAGGTGTTAGTGTATGACGATAGTTTCCTTAGAAGAGCGGGAGGCTCATGCCAAGGGCTTGTCATCGGAGTCCAAGGCAAGGATGCAGCGTTGTCTCACTACATCGGGCGTTTCAACCACAAAAAGGTTTGTAGAATAAATTCAAGTACTTGACAATTTTACTCATCTCACTTACGACTAATAAATTGATTGCAATTATTATGTAGATCATAATATACCACAAGGAATATTCCGATGACAATGCAAAGTTCCCTCTATTTGCAATGAAAGCTATTACAAGATTGTGTGGTGGGCACCCCCTCCCACTAAACGCAGATTGAGTAATTCTGATTGAAAAACACTTTGCTCTACATGTATTTGGCATTGGGTATGGGTGCTAGGCACTCAGAGCCCCATATTTCATGTCCTACATAGCTCAGGCTCTGGCTGCAGGGATTGAAGACCCGGAAGGATTAGATCCATACAATAAGCGGTTGTTTCTGAGGGAAAGAAGACGCATGATGCCCGTAGGGATGCTGCCATCAACAGAGGAAAGATCTCATCTACAGAGCTTGCACATCGAAGAGGTACAAAGTGAGGAGGAAGGAGGTGCATCGAAGAGGATAAAAACGACGGGCTCAGGTCCATCTTCTCCCGCTCCTAACTCGTGACCGGCGCCACCTCGCATGGCGCTCGGCCGCATTTGATACTCCCCAAGCCATCTGTTTCTTCTCTTTGCGGATGTGTTGTAAAGACCGTGTAATTTCTAAACTCTTAACACTAGAATGGTAACAAGACACTTTTATGTCCTTGGACACTTTTGTGTCCTGTTAAGTGACCATTTTGCTTGAATTATTTGAAGAGTATGAAAATGAATTTCTAGGTGCTATATATCCACAAAGTTGCCTTATGAGCTGTAAAAAACTTAGCATTTTTTTTTGAGTATCGATCTCACCATCAACCTTACTCTTGCACAACATTTTTGAACCTAAACTGTTTGAAAAAACGGGTCCTGTTTTTGGCTTTTTTTCAATTTTTGGCAACTATACCACTCTAAACTTCATGTTTGTGAGGTTTAGATGGCTAGATGTTAGGCCTTCATAGTTCTCAACATGTTTTGATGCTTGTAGGGAGAGCTAAGTGTTAAAATTGAAAGTTATGACCAATTTACAAGAATTGCATAATCTTGTTTTTTGGCCAAAATTAGCACTTTTATGATTTTTTTGGCGGATTTCTTGATATCCAAATTCAATTTTGATTGTGTAAGTGTAATGTATAACATAAATCTAATCTTCCTTGAGTTTTGGGGGACCTAATATGCTATATAGCATAGTATATGATGATGGTTGAGTTTTTTGATTGCTGAAGAATACAATACATTTTAGAGTAGCAAGTATAACTTTCTCAATATTGCTAGTTTCTTAGGCCAATTGTGTGTATTTTGTAGGTAGTAAGAATATCTAATCATAGACTACAAACTTGGCTAGATATTGAGTAGTTTCTATGGGTTTCTAGAGGTCATAATTCTAAACCCAGCTTTTTCATGTTTGCTGTATTTAGCACTTTATCATTGCCCCCAAGGTTCCAATTGTAAGAGATCCATTATCCTTTTGACATGCTCCATGAGTTCCTTTTGAATTTAGAGGCCCAAAGGGAACTAAGAAAACATGTATACAGTATCACTATTGAGCGTGACTATAGAAACTTTGATGATAGGTCCGCAGAATGGCAAAAATGCAACTTTTTTGTACCTATTTTTTTTGCCCAAAAAAAATAGTGAGGTAAAAGCAACCATATGTTTTGGTCACCAACCCATTGAAGTTAACGGGGCATTTTATCTCATGTCCTACAAAAATCTCCACTCTTATTTATATGCAATCAACCATAAGAAATTGCAGTTTTGGGCAAAATGCACTGGTCCATCAACTTTGGAGGCTTGTAGTGACCAAGGGATGAGAAAAATTACAAGTTTCTCATTTTGTCCATATGTAGTAGTTATTAAACTATAAGCTCATGAAAGGATTTTTCAAAATGAGTGGATCTACTATGGTTTTGGAATTTTTTCCCAAAACCCTGAAAGGACACTTTTATGTCCTGTTAGGTTACCATTCTAGTGTTAAGAAGTTCCTTCTGCCTTGCTCTATGAATTAGTCGTCTATAAGTCCATTGGTGTAACTCTAATAGGCTATTGGCCTTTTCTTTTCCTCCCCCCTGCCGAGTGAGCTTAAAATAACATGTTCTTGCCATGTAGTGGGTTTTTTCCATGTCTTGTGTGGACAATATTGATAGTGAACCGTATGTCTTGGCAAAATATGGACCATGGTTGAACAGTATGTGCTGCATTGAAATAAAACAAAATGGTCAGTTGAGTACAATTTAAAATTTTGTTTTGTATACGTAGAATGCCAACCTACCATGTAATGTGTGATATGTTGCCCACCCCACCCTGTAAGATAAGCATTTTTCCAATCCAACAAGGCTGCTTGAAATGATGTGAGTTTACTTTGTTCCCAAGAATGTTGCTCAAGGTAGTGGAAAATTTTATCTAGTGATTTCCACACGTTCGCTTTGTGATTCTGGATTGCCCCACCACCAGCATTGTCTTTAACCACTTTATGTAACTGTTTCCATTTGTTGAACAGGATCCTCCTTTCTTCTCTATCTGAATCTTTGAGGCTAAACCCAAGAAACCTTCTTACCTTCACTCCGCCTATCGATGCTTTCCTTGGTAACTTGTACCGACTTTGAGACATCTTAGGGTCCTCTTCGATTTTAACATTGCCTCCATGCAAACCAATGTCTGAGAGCACTCCCTCTAATGCTTTGATCACTCTTTTCGACTCACTCTCTGGCTTTAATGTCCATGCAAAACATATGTACAAATGAACCACCTTTTCAATTATTCGACAGAGTGCATGAAGTGTACAGACGTGAACTCTACTCAGAGGAATATCAAGCACTGGTTTAAAAGTTTTATCTTGAAGATGTCTATTGGGAGCTCTAATCCATTGCACACTCTCAAGTGATTGTGCATCAGCCATGCAATATAAGCATAGTTGCTCCGTGTGTTATTTTGTACATACACTTAAGAGTCTTTAAGTCACCTGCCATGTGCCATTCCACTGTGTAGTCGCCAAATCATTCCACTGAAAGAACGGCTCTGATTCTTTGTTCACTGATGATAGAAGGAATTTGGGTTTGACTAAAAACCCAATCGAGGATTTCAAAATTTTCCTTATCAACCTGCAGTGAAAAATGTAAACACAAAATCAACAACCAAATAATCAATTATTTTTCTATCAGAGATTGACCGAAGTATACCTGAAATGATCCTAGAGATAGAATGTTATTTTCTGATTTCACGCTGAAGTATCGTGGATCCTCTTTCGTTATTGATGGATCCAGAGCTCTGTTCATGAGGGTAATGGTGACTCTCTCCAACTTCTTGTTCTTCAGGACCTCGCACTCGTCGAGCTTCAAAACAAACTTGAGAACCCCACCGCACTCGTCTCGACTGATGTCAAAGAAGTGAACTGGATACCTTTGCAATGCTTCAAGATCAACGAAGAGGTTGTTGAGCTCGTTAAACTGTACCTCTCTGCCGCCCTTGCCTAAGAACGTTGCTTCAATATGGAATGGTGACCCCAGTTTCTCAAACACCTCATCGTTTACGTGCCGGCAAGCAGCCTTTACATGTGATGGATTTGGTAGCAATGATCCTCTCTGTAGTTTATTTTGAGATTTTTTAGCTATTGCTTTGAAGAGTGCCCTATATCCCATCTGCGAGATGCCACTCTCATCAAGTATTGCTTGCACTTGCATTGGTTCCAGCTGATTCTCGTTCATGAAGGAGGTAAGTAGCCTCCCTTTCAACTTACGAAATTTTTCTAAGTTATCATCTCTTCAACTACTTCTTTTGGAACTAGACGACTGTAATGCACGCCGGCATTGAAGCCTGCACCGTTCGAGTTTGGATGCAGTAAAGACCTGCCAAAAAATCACAATGCGTTATGATCATGTATAGGAAAGTCAGTGTATCCACTTCTTAATGAAGCACATCGAGTTACCTTAAATCTCGTATTCGTTTTTTCAAGCCACCACTACCAACCTTCATGTTCTCAAGGTTGCACAGATCTTGTTTTCTTTTCCGACTACCAAGCACGGTGTCTTTCTCTCGCAAACTTGTGATCTTCTTCTCAAGGCCTTGGATTGTCTCTTTGTTGGATGAAATATTTTGAGAGCATGCTTCATTAAGTTTCTTCAGCTGCATGTTCTCCATTGCCAGGAAGTTTCTTTGCCTTTTCGCATTCAATCCTCTCATTTCCAAATGTTCGTTGTATCCCAATAGCCCATCCTTGCCATCACCTGTGAAATGTAAGAGGTTAGTGATATTAGCAAAGGGAGGTGGCGCATTTGTCATAGGATCCTTTGGATAAATAGACCCATCGGTCCACAAATCCAAATGATGTTCCTTGTTTGTCCTTCTAAGTTCTTTCTCCTATTGAGATAAGAAAGACTCCCTCCTACATTTCTGCAACGGTGCGTACTCTTGCAATACATCAACATGAAGATGATGTGTGTTCTTTCTTTGGGTAAGTGTTAAAGATGAAAGGGCTGAGGATAGTAAGTTCAAATTAGTGTTTTCATCAGGAAAATATGCGTTCTCCATTCCTAGAGTTGATAGAGAAGAAGACGGAGAATTATCTCAGGTTTTGGGAGGGAAATCCATATTCTCAAGTTTAGAGTTGATAGAGTTCGTGTGGCTTATGTTTCTGGAGGGAACGCTTGTAAGTTGGCATTTCAAATCATTAGTCATACGGTTCGTTGGATTCTTGACAAGAGAACGAAGGATAAGTATGATAAAGACGGCGGCTACCTACCAAAGAATGTCATTTTGGATTTTTGTTGCACAGAAAAGTATCACATAAAATGCACAAGTTAACATTTTCATTTTCTCTCTCTAAGACGACGTGGCACTTCTTACAGGGCCCAAAAGTGAGTCCAACTTTCTCCTAATGAGACCTAAGGTTCACAACTCCATTAAGGCTTTCATAGAATAAGGTTCAAAAAATTAACTCATTTATGCAATGGCCAAATCAAGGGGAAAATTGGATGGTCATGGGAAGACTAGAGAGTCTTCCCATATCCCTAGGAAGGAGGGGGCGAGCCATTTTAGTAGGGGATGAGAGAGAAACACACACACACACACTCCAAGGCTCCCCCTTTGCACAAAGGGAATTTTGGACACATGTCAGCCTCCTAGGCCAATTGCCCCCAATCACCCCTCAAATCCTATTGGATGGCCATAGAGGTGCACCAATGAGAATTAGGCTAGAGTCAATTTATTCTAATCAATTTAAAAATGCTTGATAAGAGAACCAATCGAAATTAAACTCCCTAGAAGACTATTGGACAGTCTACCAAGGTGTCCAATGAGCATTCAGCAGCCCAATAGCTTGCCTGATTTCTATTGGCCATAAGGGTAAGAGGTCCAATGAGAGTTAAATTGAATTTTCTAATTACCTAAAGCTCTCACAAAATGGAAAAGGGGGACATTTGTCAAAAGGCTATCAACTATGCTTCTAATTTTTGATTGGCTAAGCTTTACAAGAGCCAATGGGAGTTTTCATACGAAGGGCTCAAAAATCTACTACTCGATGACGTATCTCCTTCCCAAAGGAGAACGTCCCAAGTTTCAATGGTAGAGTCTCCATCATAAGAACAAGAAAGAAGTGAATCTCTTGCCACCTCAACGGAGATGGATCCACAAAGACGGTGGGAAAAACGCTCCTCAACACACCCTAAACGGAGAAAACCATCACATACTTCTCTACATCATAATTCAAAGAGGGATGAGAGAAAACAAGAGAAGAAAAAGGCAAGGAAGAGGTCACCCTCTTCTCCATCTTTTTCATCCTCTTCCTCTTCTGAAGAAAGTGATGGTGTAGACAAAAAGGAACAAGGGAAGAAAAAGGTGAGAAAAAGGTCACCCTCTTGTCCATCCTCCTCATACTCTTCCTCTTTCGAAGAAAGTGATGGTGCAGCTCTTGAACCACCTAAAAGAAGAGGCCAAAGGAAATCCTATGCCTCTTGGAGGAGGTCATCCAAGCTCAAAAAGTTCAAAGACGGAGGAAAGAACGTCTCTTTCCTTACCTATGATGGAACTTTTGGTGCTACGGACAAAGTCTTTGCCTTTATCCAACAATTCAATGCAGCTTTTGGAGACGAGGGCTTCACAGAGTCCTCTAAGCTACGTCATGTGGCCATGCATTTTTGAAAGTCTGCCAGGCAATGGTGGTCTAGCCTATGGGCAATCACTGAAGCTCCACGAACATGGAAAGCTTTAAGAGCTTCCATATGAAGCATTTTATGGCTACAGATGCCAAAGACAAAGTACTCATCAAATGGCGAAGCTTGAAGCTCTCTCCCTACGAATCAATCAACAGATATGTAGACAAGTTTTAAGATTTACATCTCAAAGACAATTTCTTAAAAGAGATGGATTTTGGAGAGCAAAAACAAAAAATTTGTGTGTGTGTAATTGAGGATATGGCGGATTATGTTAACTCCCAAAGGCCACGCACCATATTTGCAGTCATACACCATACCATGGTGGATTCATGAATGAACTTCCAACAAGGAGCTAAGAGAAATCTTAAGCCCATGGAAAAGAAGGACCATAACAAGTCTAATTAGGGGAAGGACAACGTCCAAAAGTCTCCCTAGGGCAACACCAACAACAACAAAGCTAAGGAGAAGGGAGTTTATAAAGGCAAAAATAAACTCTCTCCTGAATATCTAGAGCGTTATCAAAAAGATAACCGTTGTTTCAAATGCGGGGATCAAGGGCATTCCTATCGTGCTTGCCCCCACAAGAATACACGTAATGAGCCTCCTAGAGCCACCTTGGTCGAAATTCAAGAAGAGGATGCTCATCACAAAGGATTTCCTCTATGCCATGCTTGGGGAAAGGTAAGAGAACATTATGCTTTTATTCTCTTTGACCTGGGTTCTACTCACAATTTTATATCTACAAAGTTGGCCACCAAGCTAGGCATCCAATCCTATGAGATGGGAGATGTCCTACTTGCTGATGGTGCTTTCAAGGGGCAAGAAACCATAGTCACTCCCTTAATTGGGAAATTGAGGCTCCATGTCCAAAGCTATGTGGACAAGGATTATTTCTTTATCTCTCCTCTCAAGCACGAGGATTTGAATCCTAGGGGCACCATGGTTTGATCGCATGGCTGCCAATGTTAAATTCCCTGAAAGACAAATATACTTTAGGTTCAGGGAAAAAGATATATACATAGATGCTAAGGAGTTGGGTAGTACCATACCTCTTGTACATAAGCAAGCTTTCAATAAGTCAATAAAGAGCTTTATTTCCGTGTACATGATTTTTGTCAAAGATTCTCAAAATGAACCTAATGCTTTAGCAAAAGAAAATATATACAATCAAAAGGAATTAGAGTTATCCAATTTTCTCAAGGGGTTCCAAGATGTTTTTACTGACGATATCCCCTGTGAACTACCTCCCAAATGAGGCAATGACGACCATGCAATTGAACTTCTTCCAGGAAGTTCACCGCCGAATAAACCTCCTTATAGAGTTTCCCAAGATCAACAAGAGGAGATTATGCGGCAAGGCATCAGCTAGTTGAGAAAGTCATGGTTAGGCCTGGCTCATATCCATTTTGTTCACCAATGTATTAGTGCAAAAGAAAGACATCACATATCGTATGCGTGTCGACTATAGAGCACTAAATAGGATCACTATCAAGAATAGGTTTTCCGTTCCATGGGTAGAAGACCTATATAATAAGCTACAAGGGTCTACCTACTTCAGTAGGATTGACCTAAAAAGTGGCTACCATCAAATAAGGATAGTTGATTAAGACATTGTAAAGACCACATTTGCACTATGTTTGGTATTTACGAGTACATTTTCATGCCTTTTGGCTTGACCAATGCACCAACCACATTTAACCGGTTGATGGAGAATCTATTTAGGCCTCACCCAACCTTTAATGGAGTGTTCTTTGATGATATAATCATCTGCTCTAATTCATTAGACAAACAGAAGAACACCTCCAGGTAATATTTCAAGTTTTACAAGAGCGTAAACTTTATATTAATCAAAAGAAAAGTGAATTTTTCCTACAAGGGATTCAATATTTAGGTCACATTATCTCTCAAGATGGCATCCAAATGGATCCATCAAAGGTAGAGGTAATAAAAGGATGGCCTAACCTAAGGAATCTACATCAGGGATTTAATATTTACATAATTACATCAAATTTTGTGTGATCACAAGGTCTTATTGACACATTTACATGATTACACTAAACATAATCACACACAACCCGGTTAATGGTGACCTGCAAACCCACTAAATTCCCATCGGGCTTTTCTGTATTTCCGGCAGGCCTGCCGGGGTTTATCATTTTCCCTACAGGCCCGCCGGGAATACTAAAAATCCCGAAAGGCTTGCAAAATTATATATACGTGGGCCCGATCGGGCCCGTTGGGTGTTATTTTATCTTGCTTTCATCTTCTGAGAGAGAGAGAGAGAGAGAGAGAGAGAGAGAGAGAGAGAGAGAGAGAGAGAGAGAGAGAGAGAGAGAGAGAGCGCTCGTCGGCCACCTTTGCAGGTACGTCCAGAGGAGAGACGAGAGAGGGAGAGAGGGAGTCATGTGGGAGCGTGCTCTACGTCACAGTGTGCGGCAGCAACAGAGTACCTGACCACACGATCCGGGTATGTGTTGTGTGTGTATATGCATTGTGGTAGCGTGCCTTTTGTCATAGTGCACGACTGCAATAACGTACCTTACCACACAATGGGAGTGTGTGTGTAAGCTGTTCTACAGAACAATGCTTATCACGGGGGCATCACCTCGGTGACGCAGGGAAGATGGTGTCCTTGTGGTAAGTATTGGCTTATTGTCTAGGTACTATGTCGGTAACGCGGCGAATCTAGTAACCTTATGGTAAGTCAACTTCCCTTCCCCTTTCCCAAAAAAAATATGGGTATCGGTCAGTAACGTGGCTATATGATGTTCGTATGGAGGCCATTGTTTTTCCTTAGATTCAGGCGGCACTCGGTCGGTAACGCGGCTAATAGAGTGTCGTTTGTTAGAAGCATCTGGTTTTGCATAAATGTGGCGTTCAAGTTGTTAACACGGCCGTACGAACGTCATATAATTTGTATGTGCATGTGCATTTAATTTTTTAAGTATTAAGTATACGAAATACTTGGTCGGTAAGGCAATTGTGAAGAGTATTTCATATACAAAATGTATGAATTGTTTGATTTTGTTGTTTTCAATTGTCCATTTGAAATTATATACTAGCTAATCATATCAAAAGAATATTTTATTCATCAATCATCGCTATTTTAAATGTTTCATTTATATAAATTATATGTAAAAAAGTATTTACACACAAATTGCATGTTTAATATAAAGGACTCTCAAGCATTATCGCTATTTTTAATGCTTCATTTACATAAATTCTTCGTAAAAAATCTAAATGCACACAATTTGCATGTTAAAGATTCTTTTGTATCTTTTTAAAGAGCATCAATTATCATCGCTTTTTTATTGCTACATTTACATAAATTCTATGTAAAAAAGTGTGTGAATACAATTTGCTAGTCCAATTTGTATACTTCCAATGTTTTAAATGTTTTTGAAGTTTTTAAGTCGGTGTGTGCTTTGTTTGAATTAGTATGTGCGCACGAAGAAAAATATAAGTTAAAAATTCAATATATGTTGAAATGTGCCAGACTGTTAACATGTATTGTTTGATCTGAATTAAGTTCTTATAAACCACTTGTTTGAACTGCATTTTACACGTGTAACAGATTGCAATTTTAAGTGAAGATTATTTTCAATTTTTATCAATATTTCTTTGCACATTTGTTAAAGTATTCAAGTGGTGGTTAAGAGTTTACCTAAGATAGTGTGAGAGTGTTAGTGACATTAGCAACCATGAATTTGTATTTGATATGTTGTTTCTTATTGTCCAGTGCAAATATAACGCCATATCAAAATAAGTATATTATGTGTGCCATTCGTAAAGAATGTATTTTGGCAATCTCATCATGTGCACCTGATCGCATACAGCAGATTAGTGAAAGCGATGTCTACATCAAAGAGATCAATAGCGCTATATGGCAGAACACAGAATGCAGGTTGCGACTTGAAGGCCAATACAAGTTGTTGCTTCCAGTAGGGATACTAGAATTTGACCTCCACCACAAGGTCAGGAGTGTTGGGAAATATGAAAGTATGTTGCAGAGACTTAAAGGAAGATATCCCACTTGCCTACGACATGTCAAAATTAATGCTCTGGGATAAATTGTGGAAAGAACAGAAGGTATAGATGAAGTGTGTGAAAGTGCAGGACCAAGCAGCCTTACCCAAGAGATTGCAGATGGCCCAAGATGCGCAAGCAGCTTTGGGAGGTCGATCTCATGCCAACGGCACCGGCACAATTATGCGCACTGCTTTGAATGCAAAGTGCACTCATCTTGTCGGCATCCATCACGAAGCCTTGGTAGAAGGTATGAGGATTGGAGTAGGCTCCTTCAGTGTGTGCACATTGTACACCATCAAAGGCATCTAATTTTTTTCAGACCACATTACATATGTGGAAAAATGTTACAAGGGAGGGAATGAGGCAAAATTTGACAGCTTTCAGACAGAGCAAGGATTTCAAACGCTTCACCCCTCCATTGTAAGGTGCATTAGGTTTCTACAGAAGCTCCTTGGATCACGATATTCACATACTACAATGGAGGTATAGCGGGCGACATGATGTGTCGCTTACCGTTTACTTACAGATTGTTCAGACGACACATGCACAGGTTACAACATGGCTGGAGGCCAATGCCTGTAGCAAATCTTCATGTAAGCGAGATAGACACTATGCGGATCAAAGTAGTGATCGAGCAGATTTCAGCCATTTGTCATGCCTTAATCGCCGGCGTTGCGGCTACCCACTCGGTCGATATAGTGCACAGTGACCGGCACCTGTTCAACGTAATGTTGGACTTTACTCGCGCCAATAAACCCCGCATCGACATCATTGATTGGGGTATGATGCTGACACACTAGCTAAGCATGCAAAAAATAATTATCTGCATCCAAGCGCATAGTCGGACAAAGCAGTTTTGAATGCACAGAGAGCAGGGAATGTCGAGATGGCTAAGTGACCATGGAGTGCTACCAAACTATACGATCCACAGTGCACAGATGCATACACAAAATCGAGTGACATTTATGCATTGGGCTACCTATTCGACATGCTGGCAAATTTTTGGAGTGCAGCCAAAAAGTTTATTTTCCAGAAGAAGTTTTTCACCACCCGGACGAAGATGTTATGAGGGCTATTCGAATTAAAGTAGATTGATGGATGAAGTTAAAAGAGCGGGACCAAAGAAGGAATTCTTTTGCCGTGTTGATATTTTTCAAAGAACATTTAAAGACAGACCCTAACCCTGTCCAACGTCCACTTGTTGAACTTGCACCATCATTTTATCCGATTTAAATATTTCTATAATATACATATGTCTTGTCCAGGGTATTCTTTTTTTTATTGAAGTGTATTATCTGGTTTAAAGTGGTTCACCCAATTGAGTCAATTATCTTTATTCATTTTAAATTTTTCATGTAACTCTCAGTATTTCAAATTTGCCTTGTGGTTCAATTAGTCGCATTTGTTGTGGTTTGATTTAGTGGATTCCGCACAGTGTCCCAATGAGTGAGAATATATATTTGCCAATGATATTAAATATTTGTCTATTTGTTGACTGCATCTCTAAGAGAAAATGGCCGATGAAGAACAAGATATTGGTACCCAATCACTGCCTGATGATCAACAACAAGCGGTTGTTAATGCATTTCAGTGCATGAAGTCTCTGGCACACGGCATGTCGGTACAACAAGCGACACATACTGCTCGCCGACTCTCAAAGTGGGCAAATCCAAACCATATGCAATGGAAAGAGGTCAATAAATAAGTGACAAAGGACATGATCAAGACAATATGGCCATGTGAAGATGTAGAGATCAAGAAAGGAAGGTGGAAGGTTTCGAAGTGCAACCATGATGACACTGAGAGGATTTATTTGGAGGTTTATGGCCATCCCCTGCACAATGCAAATTGTGTGCTATATTTTGTAAAAATGTTATATGTTCACTTTGTGCAACAACGATTAGTAGACTTCTCGCTAAAGGAGACAACTGTTTCTAGTCATGATTTAAGGGAGAGTTGTGTCACTTTTACCCGAGATGAGTTGGCATTGATAGTGGAAAGCGCCGACCTACAGTTAAAAAGAGAGAAGGATATTTACATGACACAGTTGGTAGAGAAAGATGCAAAAATAACACGTCTTTCTATAGCCACTCAGACACCCCAACCCTCACAAGTCTGGATGGAGAAAAGTATTCACCGCTTAAGTCAGGACGTTCAAAATCTGACACAACGAGTGAATCCAACACCTGTACAAGGTACACACATCGGCCACCTTGTCATGCATCCGGAGTTGGTCCCCTCGTCTACTTCAGATGTATCATCATCTTCCCAATGTCCAGTTTGCTACAAGAATTTTGATGGATGGAGTGGATAGTATACATTGACATGTGGTCATTATTATCATTTAGTTTTTCTTATTCGTTTGATGCAAAATAGTAGTCGGATGTGTAATTTGTTCAGAAGATATTCCACAAGGAATATATATTATATTTGGCATGGCAAACGAATATAAATTCAAGCAAGCACGCCCAGATATCCGTAGCACAATTAGAAATCTGTTTGATAAGCAAGATGCTGCTTCAGGGCAACACAATTGAGATCGACAAACTATGTACTATCGCAAATATGAAGCATTGTAATTACTCAAAACACGTTTGAATACAAGGTCTTTTACAATGGTTTTTGACATTTACTTGTTCTACTCTCAAGCTATATTGAATCAATTGAGTTTTTATCTGATTCTAAGTCTGAGTGTTGTGGTTCTCCTTGTAATTCAACCTCCACATCTATTATCAAATTCTCTTCTATTTCGTCTACAATGCATTAAGATACACCAACATTGAACTCTTCTTCATCTTCGTTTTGATCATCATACAACTAGGTTGGCATTTCCTCCTCGTAGCCAACACTTTCGATGTGATTCAATATCTTTTTGTTGCAAAACATATACACTAATTTTTTTGCTCTATCTGCTAATAGTCTGTTGCAAATAGTGTTGTGAACATACTTGTACATACTCCAATTTCTCTCTGAAATTGAGTTTGTTGCACATTGTGTGAGTACTTTCATTGCAAGGGGACGTAAGGTAGAGTAATGCTCTCCACTATTCATCATCCACCACTTCCATGCAGGTTGCTCTTTGTCATTACCTGTACAAAATCATTTGCAAAAGGACCTTCTTTTAATCTAAATGCACTCATTTCTTCGATGCAATCAATTTGGTCCTGAACGTTGGAGTAGAACGTGTTGACTACGTGATAGAAATCTCCTACCACCTCTGTATTGGACATCCGATCTAAATTCCAATACTCTGGAGCGAGCATGTAAGCAACGCTATGGAGTGGACTATGAGCGCTCTTCCACATTGCATGAAAATACTTAGCCAAAGTTTTTTGTTGTTTGCAGAGAATGGTAATTGCCAATCCTTCTCTACTACAGACTCGTTCAGCTCTTCAGGATTTTCAAGACTCTGTTGGACTGAGTACCATGTCATCCACACTTTGCCCAAGTTTGGAACCCTTTGATCAAGATTGCGGCTCGCGAACATAACGAGCATCATTACATGGTATGTATCCTCCACCAAGCAACCTTGTTTACATTGCCACGTAGACATGTAATTTTATCTTTCACTTTTTCTTTCTGCTCAAGCTGCCATTCATCAAAAGGCCGCACAATTGAATGTGTCAATCATAGCACATTTATTACGGAGAAGTGATTCCAAGGTATAAAAATGTGTGCAAAACCGAGTTTCAACGGGAAGTTTGCACATCACTGACATGCGCATGCTATACAAATCACGCACTCTTTGTCGTTTCAAGATAAATTTCACAACCTGACGTGCTGTATCAATTATTTTGGCGAACCATGTGGTTTCTTCACTAGTGTACCAATCTTTCAGCACCAAGTTCAAGTTGTGCGTATTACAACCATTGGCAAAAATGTGTGGAAAGTACTTCTTTATTGATTTAATGGCGTTTTTACAATTCTTTGCGTTGTCCATGACTGCTTGAACGACATGTCCAACACTAATTTCTTTAATTACATTAATCAAGACCTCAGAAATGTATTTTCCACTTTTAATTGCACCAGAACTATCAATCGCCTTTATAAACGTTTATCCCCTTGGACAAACCAGCATTACATTGATTAGCGGTCTTCTCTGAAAATTTGACCAGCCATCACTATAATTGTACATCTTGAAAGCGAAATATTCCCGTATTATTTTGCCAACACGCTCTTTGACTTCGATGTAACATTTGTCCAAGAAAAAATTTCTTATCGTGTGATAAGGAGCTGAAAACTTTGGACCAAATTCATCGATTTTCTTCCAAGCAGTCTTCCAATGATTGTTGTCTACCATGACCAAAGCACTTCTAGTAAAAAATATTGCTTTGGCGAGTGCATTTTGTGCTTCTTCTAGAGACTGCACTTGAAAGCTTTGATGTAATGATTTTTGATGCATTTGACAAAGTCCACCTTCAATGTGACATTTAAAAGGAACACTGCCTGGAATTTCATCTCCTTGCGCAGGTTATTCTCCAAGGTTAGTTGGTGTCACTACAGGATATGCGGAATTAATATTTGGCTCTAGGAACTCTTGACTCGAAGCCACAGAGCTATATATCTGTTGTCTCTTGCCATCCTTTTTGGGAATTCCTTCTCTCAAACGCTTTGCAAATGTAGGTGCCTGAGAATGTTCACATTTCTTACAACTGTTTTTAGCGTTACCCAGAAAATGATCCCTAATATGTAGTGCACCATCTAATTTTTTTGTGTGACAAAATTTACATTGCTACTCCATATATCGGTCGCATATGTTGTGAGCATAATCCCACTCTTTGCCAAGAGCTTTTTTATTCTTTGGCTTCTTCGTACCACTTGTGCCCACATTTTGCTCCATTGCTTTTAAATTAAAATTGAAGACAAAAGAACAAAATGTTCAGTTTTTGAAACATTTTTCTTATTTTCAATATATATTATAATTTAAAAACCATTCAATATGAAAGTAACCATGATGCACAATATGAGATTTTCAATGCACGCTAGTCAATCCACATATCGATCATCTATATTGTGAGCAACCATACACATTGCAATGTAGTCTATGCATGGCATAATAACTATAACAATGCTATGAATATCTCTATGTAATTATCATATAATGATTATTTATATGTCCACTTTGATTTGCAAACAATAAGACACATCTAATTTCATTTGCTACAAAAAAACAAATGAAAGCAATAAAATATATAATTGGTCATTTCATGCACTAATAATCTATCATAATACATAATGCACTCTCTGTATAAACCAATGCATGAACTAACGCAAATAAATATTCAATATAATCACTCAATTGAGGACTACTTGTACCCAATGAAGGATTGTAGCCCACCCATGCAACCAATCCAATATATAAAAGCTATTTTAACCCAACCAAGGATTATAGCTCTTATATTGTGGAGTGACAAGTGTAAATCAACTCAAATGCAAGACTTCAAGGATCTTTATATGCCCGGTACACTAGTATAGGACATCCGACCCTTGACTATCGACTCGTCATTTACATATTCTCATCTTCTAAAACCAATTACAGCCCTCATTTGGACCAATGGCTTCTTCGCAATGAGCATGATTCTCCAAGTTTTCAGTTGTTTTGGTTTGGTACCTTTATGTCGGTAAACGAATTAAAATTTTTTAGAAGTGTTTACCAAACTAAGAATCACGTTCGGCCCAAAAAAAGGACCTATGACTCTGTAACCTTAGGTCACTTCACAAGGAGATTACTATACCCGGCACTCGGATACACTCCCCAAGGATTTTCCTAGCTAAAAGACCGCGGTTAGCACACTATTTACTATATATAATTACTCCCTCTGGACTTATTCATTTTCCCAGCGGGCCCGCCAGGCTATTGCATATACCCGGCGGGCCCGCCGGGAAATTGAAAAAGCTCTACAGGCCCCGCAAGGAAAAATAGAAACCCCGGAGGGCTAACCGGCTCTATAAGTTTTTGCAGGTCAAAATCAAAGTCACGTTAACAATTAATGTGATCATGTGATTTTTTTTGTGTAAATACTAGAGTTATTGACGTAATCACCCGATCGTGATTACGTTAATGAAATCCCTGATCTGCATGAACTAAGAAGCTTTATAGGTATGTGTGCATACTATAGATGCTTCATAGAAAAGTTATCACAAATCGTGGGACCATTACATGACCTAACAAAGAAAAACGTATATGGTCCACCAAGGAGAACAATGCTTTCAAAAAGTTAAAAGAAAAGCTTATCTCTCAACATGTGCTTACACTACCGGATCTCTCAAAACCATTTGAGTTCCAATGTGACATCTGTTGTAATTGCCTTGGAGCTTTTTTTCTCCAAGAAGGGCACGCCATAGCCTGTGAAAGTCAAAGGCTCAACCCTGTTGAGCAATCTCTAGGCATATATGATAATGAACTCATAGCTGTTCTACATGCTCTAGATTCATGAAAGCACTATCTATTTGGGACTCCTTTCATTCTGCGAATGGATCACCAAAGCCTTAAGTAATTCATGACGCAGACCAAGCTCTCCGACTAACAAATGAGGTGGACAAATTTCCTTTCGCAATTTCATTTCATATTTCTCACATTGCTGGCAAGCATAATCAACTAGCCGATGCACTCTCAAGATGACCGAAAGTGAATGCGGTATCCATAGCAACTCACAATGATCTATCTTCTATGATAGACATTAGGGAAAATTGGGACTCACAAAGGGGCCTTATAAGGAGTTTCACTTCCTCTGTCATGTCCAAAACGGGCATGCGGTAAACTTTTTGCAAATCAACTCTAAACTTGGCAAAGAATTAGTAAATGTAATAATCTACTCTTCAAGATCTTTCTATTGATATATAGCACGCTGTTAGGAGTTTTTTGGAGTAAGGGATTGTGCATATGTATATACACATGCATGGTGCATCAAATAAAGGATTGCCCATTTTCCAGAGCCAGGTGGTTACGTGGGGCCCACATGTGTACAGGTAGGACAACATGTACATAGTGCATCGATTTTCACTATCACCAGTACCAGTGTGTTTTTTCTATCACAATGAGGAGTTGGTAGCATGTAAAACTTCTCGAGCAAGCTATCCGCGGGCCGACGACATGAGGCAAGCAGGTGCGTCAGATGGCATCTAGTGGCGTTGTGAGCGGGATGAAAACACACACAGCGCCTCTATAACGACCCAACACACACTCTTGGAATGATACACACATGCACTATGGGGCACCACTCGGCTTACACAACACACCTGGCCGAGACAGGGAACACACCTCTGGAGTGAGAGGAGAGAGACTATCCACTTGCCCACTCCACACAGACACACACACACACACACACACCCAAAAAACTTAGCTCAAAAGAGGAGAATTTCTGATGTTTAGATACAATTGAGCTTGGGCCAACACCAATGGGGCAAATAGCTCACACAATATGGGTAAAACATGTCAGATACAATCACAAATAGGAGCAGAAGCTTCGCTCATAGGAGAAACTTACACAGCCAAAACAGCAGAAAAACACTGAGGAATTTGGCAAAATGGACAGTGCCATTACGTCTACAATGTCAAAGTGCTCAAATCCGACCTCGGATGAGCAGTTTACGGCCAAAACAGGCTCCAAAAACCCCAAAACACACCTGCGGCTTTTCCTCCTCTCTTCTCCACGTTTTTTCTGGTCTTCTCTTAGTTTTTTCAGTTCCCACACTTAGCTTTATTATTTGGGCACCCTTGGCCTTTTAGATGACCTCAAACGGACCCTGAACAGGCCAAAAATTGACCTCGTAGTGCATAGTTGTCACCTTTTTGCATCATCCGCACACCTGGTACTCATTTCTTTTCAATAATACGTCTCCCAACCACGTGAAGTGGCCCCAAAAAGTGGTCCTAATGATGACCTTTCTGCATAACTCTCACAAGAAAACACCCACGCTGTGTCCGTATTCATCCACGTGCAAATATTGACCCCGTTCGGCCTCCTGACGCCATTAGATGCCATCTGACGCACCTGCTTACCTCATGTCGTCGGCCCGTGGATAGCTTCCTCGAAAAGTTTTACGCGCTAACAAATCCTCTTTATTGTAGAAAAAACACACTGGTACTGGTAATAGTGAAAATCGATGCACTATGTACATGTTGTCCTACCTGTACACGTGTGGGCCCCACGTAACCACCTGGCTCTGAAAAATGGGAAATTCTTTATTTGATGCACCATGCATGTATATGTACATATGCACAATACCTTGCTCCAAAAAACTCCTGACATAATTTACGCACCCCCTAGCCTGCTAGATCATTCATGATCAGCAGCAGCAAAGAGAGATATGAGACTCGCAGTGTCACAAGTCTCCTCATCCCTCACAGACATCACTTGCTCCACAGACAGCTCATCCTGCTCCACCATCATCAATCTATCATGATACAATTTAAGATGCAATCCATTTACCCTTGACTTATGTAGAACCCCATCCAAGTTAGCCAACTAATATGTACCATTCGAGAAACACTCCACTACCTTGAAAGGGCGTTCCCACTTAATTTGAAACTTCTTTTGGAAGGTGTTGTCCAGCTTACTGTTGTAGCGCAAAACCAAGTCATGCTTCTTGATACCCTTACTTTTGACCTTTTCATTCATCTTTGCCAAAGCCTTATCCTGCATCTGCCAATAATGCTCCAATGCGCTCATCCTATCCAACTGAACCTCTTGTAACTGCAAGAGCCTCTCTTTGAATGCATCACTAGGCGGCCCAAGCAACTTCTCTAACATCTTGACCGAATGCAACTCTACTTCCACAGGCAATAGTGCTTCCTTTCCATACACCAAATGAAATGGAGTAAACCATGTACCTGTCTTCACCGAAGTACGGTAAGCCCATAATGCACTAGGCAATTCCAAATCCCAATTCTTTCCTTGGTGCTCTGTCACTTTAGAAAGAATTTGTACCAACTCACCATTGAATCTTTCATTTAAGCCATTACACTGTGGGTAATAAGGAGTGGTATGCTGATGCCTAATCTTCATCTTTGTACATAAAAAATCTAGCAATTTAGCTCTAAATCCTGGCCCCTTATCTGAAAGTAGCTCTAATGGCACCCCAAACTTGCAACATATTTCATCATACACAAATTTTGCCACATCCTTTGTAGTGATCTGTTTTACTGCTGTAGCCTCTACCCATCTAGAGAGATAGTCCACTGCAGTCAAAATATAGCTTTTTCCCTTGCTTGTGATAGGTAGCGGACCTATTGCATCAATCCCCCACTTTTCAAACACATCAAACGCCATGATGGTTTTTCGTAGCTCTGGCTTCAACACTCTCTTCCCAAATTCTTGACAACTATTGCAAGACCTACACCAATGGTGAATATCCTTGTGCAAACTAGGCCATACATACCCCTCTTGCAAGATCTTATGTAAGGTGATCTTTAGAGCAAAATGGCCGCCACATGCGCCTTCATGGTTCTCTTCCAACACTCTATACAGCTCCTCCCGCCAAGGTACACGTCTCAACACAAGATCAGCCCCTTTCATGTACAAGACATCACCAATCAATTTGTACTTGTATGCTCTACGCACAAATCCATACTTCTTAGACTTCTGAATCTCCTTTGGAATGATTCCTGTTAGCAAAAACTCCTCTTCTTGAGCCAAACTTTCCCGACCATGGTAAAGAGGTAAGTTCGTCTTCAACACAAATAATTCCCCAATCATGCCTTGAGCCGCTTCATGTGCCTCTCCATTTAGAGAACGTTCAATGTGTCTCATGCTCCATGCTTCAAACTTTTTTAACAGGCCTTTAATTTTGAAGCACATTTCCTTAAATGCGGTGCTCTTGCTCTTCCACACCCCCAGCACTTGCTTCACAACTAATAAGGCATCACCTTTTATGCTCAACTTGCTAACCCCATGCTTCAAACAAATGTGTAATCCGGCTTCCAAATTAGCATATTCAGCCTCATTGTTACTATGTGTGTCCAATTTGAACCCTCTCTTGCATACTAACTTCCCCTCTGGATCATAAAGTGTTATACCCCTTGAAGCCGCATCAGGGCTCTTTCTATATCAGCCATCAAAGAACAACACATGTGCATTGCTGATCTATGGCACTTCTTCAACTACCCTTCTCACCACCTCTTTCTTAACAAGAAGGGGATTCTCCTTGTAGGTCAACAAATCAGCTAAGGTAGCTCTTGTACTGTCTTCCACTAGGAAAGAGAACTCAAACTCTTGCAGCTCAATTACCCATTTCTTCACCACATTTGACATGTTTGTGCCATTAATTAGATGTGGCAAAAAGGCATAACTCATCAAGAAAAAATCTGGTCGTGGTAGCAAGTAATGACGAAATCGTCGACAAGCAAATACGACACTGGCCATCACTAGCTCTACTTCCAAGAATTTTCTCTCAGCTACCAGCTTTACTCGACTTGCACAATACACTGGCCTCATATAATGGCTTCCCTTCCCCTTTTGCAATAGCATGGCTCCAATGGCATCATCCCCTATTGATGGATTTACATAAAACACTTTCTCCCAATCAGGAGTCTGCATGGCTGACAACCCCCCTAACACCTCTTTCACCTCTTGAAACACTTCTTCACACTTGTCATCCCATTGCAATGGGTCATGCTTTGCCACTTGTTGTAATGGATAAAGGAGCTGTGAAGACAATGGAATAAACCGCGCCATATACTTCACCTTGTGTATAAAGGTTGCCAATTGCTTCGTACTCGTAGGTGATGGAAGAAGAATAATAGACTTGACCTTGTCTAGATCAGCCTCAATGCCATTTTCTGACACCATGTGTCCCAGTAACTTCACCCTTGGCTGTGCTAGATGACATTTCTTTGGATTTAGTTGTCCTCCACATTCATCATATCGAGCTAATACCATCTTCAACTTCTCATGGTGCTCAACCCTACTGATGTAGACACAGAAGTCATCCATGAAAGCTTTAACACAACTACCAATGAATGGTTCCAATACCCAATTTGCTCTCTCTTGATAGAAAGATGGTCCATTTGACAACCCAAATGGCAATACTGTGTAGCAATAGCAGCCCCATGGCGTAATAAAATTGTCTTTGTGCGGTCTTTAAGAGCAATCTTCAATTGAAAATAGCCTGAAAAACCATCACACACACTGTACCTCTCATAACCAGCCACTGAATCCAAGATCTGATCGATGAATGGAAGAGGATATGGGTTCTTCTTAGTGGATGAATTGAAGGGCTTAAAATCTACACAAATCCTCCACTTCCCATCCTTCTTTGGACTGACTACAACTGGACTCACCCATTCTGTGGTTTCCACTGGGACTATGAACCCTGCCTTCAATAACTTGTCTACCTCTTCCCGCAAGGCTTCCATTTGCTCTTGACCCATCGTTCTTAGCCTTTGCCGCACTGGCTTAGCACCTTCTTTCAGCTCTATATGCATCTCTTCGCCCTTGAACCCTCTAATCTCTTTATATGAAGTAATGAACAAATCAGGAAAACTAGCCAGTATGTGCAAATATATCTCCTTCTCCATAGCTGAGAGGTCTCCACTGATCAATTGCGTCATCAATTCCTGCTTCTTTGACAACTCAACCTTGGTTTGCATCAGCCCTTCAATCGCTTCATAAGGCCCTTCACTTTCATCTTCAACCACATTCACAAATGCAACTAAACCAGACTCCTGAATTTCTTTGTCCATCAAAAGAAATGCAACATCAGTATCCTCATCACTGCTGGTAATACTATCACTGTCCTCATCACTCACTGTGGAATAGTATTCATCACTAGACTCATCCTCATCTTCATAGAGCTCCTCCAACCGTTTCCTTGTGTCCATGTTATATAGCTTCTTGGCACCTGTCTTTCCATACAGGCTAATCGTACCATGTCGCCAATCTTGAACAGCTCCCACTGCACATAACCATGGTCTGCCCAGTATAATAGGATATGCTCCCAACCCTGTTGGCATCACATGAAAATCAACCACTGCCTTTGCATCATATGCCTCCACTTCTAAGCTCTTTACAACATCCAAGCATTTTACTTTTTGATGGTTTGCCAATCTGATCCGAAAACCTGACACCCCAGCCACTGTGAGACCCATCTTCTCAACGCATGAGTGTGTTATCACACATATTTGGGCTCCACCATCCACATAACCTTGTCCCAGGTTTTTACTTTTATGCCACACATCTACTATTGGACATTTGTCTGGTAGCTCATCCATTTCCAACACCTTCACTGAACCTCTCTCTGGTTCTTTCTCCATTGGGTTAACCATCCTCTTCCATTGTTGCTTTAGCTTAGGCACCATCTCTATAAGCTGCCCAAAAGTAACATCGGCTTTCCTGCTCGTCAGATCCTCCTTCAAGTCATAGCTTAATTGCCCATCCCCTAGTGGAAAATCTGAAACATGTAACTTGTGACGAGCCCTCCTTTTCCTCTTTGGCCTTGACATCCTCGCCTTCATGACTCTTTCCCTTCTTCTTACTAGGACTTGGGGCATTTCTTCCTTCCTTATCCTCTGTGGTCCTCTTCCCAATAGGCATCACTAATGTATCCTCTAGATTTGATGCCTTTTCCAAGGTGACTACACTTAGCACTTTTGTCTTTCCCTTTTCCTCCTGGGTTAATCCACTGGTTCCTTCATCTCCCTTAATTTCGATGCCATAATCATTTGACCTAGTTAATACCTGTCTTGGCAATGGATACATGTCTCCCCCCATCCTTGGTGGCTTATCACATTGCGGGCTGATGTGACCCAACTCTCCACAATTGTAACATGTGGGCGTCTGCCTCCAAAACCTACCATTGCTTTGTCCAACACCATTCCTAGGCCTTTCTTCACCTCCTGGCTGATTTGCAAAAACCTCCCTCGACCTCGATTATTTCCCACTTGACCTAGCATGTTTAGGCTGAGATTCTTCATCAAATCTACCACTTGCCTCATGTCTTGCCTTAGCCCGTCATCTTGCACCGATGTAGTGACCACTGCTGGCATAACCTGAGTAGTGACAGGAACCACTAGTTCATGATGAACCCCTGACATGCGACCTTGTAAAGACTCTATAGGCTGAAATTCAAACCTCATGGGCAAAGACTCCACCCCTAATTGGCTCATTTTCCTCAACTTCCACTCTTTGTTCCTTGCTACCTCCAATGCATCTTCATATGTCCTAGGCTTCTTTAGCTCCACTCTCCAACGTATATTCTCCCAAAGACCAGCCAAGAACCTATCCTTCTTCATCATGTCAGGCGGGGGTACCTGTGGTGCTAAGGCCTTTCACATTCGCTCCAATGCCAATGAAAACTTACGTATGTACACATCTACTGGCTCACCTTCCTTCTGCACCAAACCTTGTACTTCTTGCCACACTTTGTCAGGATCTTCTATCTTCACAAACTCCACTTTCAATCCATGCCTTAGATTGTCCCAACTCAATCTTACGGGTGGATCAGCCACACGCAACTCCTCTTCAAATTCTTTGGACCAAACTCGTGCATCACTCTTCAAACAGATTTGGAGAAGACGTAGCATCTGCGTAGGGTCATGAATCTGGTTGCTAATGCAGGAAACCTCCATCTTTTCCAGAAAGTCTTCCACATCTTCATCACTTCTTCCATGAAACTCCGGATAAGAGAAAGCCATGGCTACCCAAGTTTCAATGCTTTGAGAACCCCTTTGAACACACGTGCAAGAACCCAAAACTTTTACTGACTCAATTCCCAGAAACTTCAATGGAGCTCAACTTTAGATAAGGACAAACACATGCACATCAAATGAGTTTTCATAGTTGATCATCGGAATTACAACAGGCAAAGGACATTCCAGGATCTCTCTTAATCTTCTTGGCCCGAACATAAAGACTATGCGCTGCTGGAAAAAAATCTTCCTGGACACATGAACATTTATCTGGATTCTTTGAGTTAAATGAAAAGGAGTGAATTGAGGTCCGTCGTGATTATCCATTAAAAGCCATCCATGTAGATTCCAAGAAAGCACACTTGACTAATCCTCTGATTTTGCCAAAATTTCAGCAGCATAACAGCATAAATGGCTTAAAAGACCAAAAAACCAGCCATCATAACTTGGAAAATTTTTTACAGAGTTTCCCCTGAAGTAGAGCAGTGAGAACCCAAAATATAGACTGTAAATGTATGCATAAACTGCCAACAATAGAACCCGAGCATCAAATAGGAATCACTAGTACATAGTCTATGGGTGCTCCAGCTACCTGTATCACCGAAAGGATCTCACATTTGAGAATCCCCCAGCTCAATAAAACCTCACGCTATCGACCCTCACATGAAGGCTAATGCAAATTGCGTATAGTCAAGTCTCAGAAATGACTATCTTCCAGACCAAGTCTCAGAAATGGTTGGGACTGCCAAATAAAACCAAATATGGCTCCACAAAGGCGTACAATGGCAGTTTCCACAAGTAACGCACAATACCAGAAGACAATGCGCTCAAACAGGCGCCAAATGATGCATGTCCACTGTAACTGCAAGTGACACCACTGCTAGTATATCACTGTACTCCAGCCACCTGTATCTGTCCCTGTAACCTATAACTTGTAGTCTGCAACCTGTAATCCCAAATCTCAAAGCTTGAAGCTCGAAGCAGAAGGTACTCGAAGAAGATCCACCGTGGGGGCGCCAAAAGAATGTGAGCGGGATGAAAACACACACAGCGCCTCTATAACGACCCGACACACACTCTTGGAATGATACACACACACACACTATGGGGCACCACTCGGCTTACACAACATACCTGGCCGAGACAGGGAACACACCTCTGGAGTGAGAGGAGAGAGACTATCCACTTGCCCACTCCACAAAGACACACACACACACACACACACCCAAAAAACTCAGCTCAAAAGAGGATAATTTCTGATGTTTAGACACAATTGAGCTTGGGCCAACACCAATGGGGCAAATAGCTCACACAATATGGGTAAAATATGCAAGATACAATCACAAATAGGAGCAGAAGCTTCGCTCATAGGAGAAACTTACACAGCCAAAATAGCAGAAAAACAGTGAGGAATTTGGAAAAATGGATAGCGCCATTGCGTTGGGAACGGCCCAAAACCCCAGTCTAGAATGTCAAAGTGCTCAAATCTGACCTCGGATGAGCAGTTTACGGCCAAAATAGGCTCCAAAAACCCCAAAAACACACCTGCGGCTGTTCCTCCTCTCTTCTCCACGTTTTTTCTGGTCTTCTCTCTGTTTTTTTAGTTCCCACACTTAGCTTTATTAGTTGGGCACCCTTGGCCTTTTAGATGACCTCAAACGGACCCCGAACAGGCCAAAAACTGACCTCGCAGTGCATAGTTGTCACCTTTTTGCATCATCCGCACACCTGGCACTCATTTCTTTTCAATAATGCATCTCGCAACCACATGAAGTGGCCCCAAAAAGTGGTCCTAATGATGACCTTTCTGCATAACTCTCACAAGAAATCACCCACGTTGTGTCCGTATTCATCCATGTGCAAATATTGACCCCGTTCGGCCTCCTAACGCCATTAGATGCCATCTGACGCACCTGCTTACCTCATGTCATCGGCCCATGGACTTCCTCGAAAATTTTTACGCGCTAACAAATCCTCTTTATTGTAGAAAAAACACACTGGTACTGGTAATAGTGAAAATCGATGCACTATGTACATGTTGTCCTACCTGTACAGATGTGGGCCCCACGTAACCACCTGGCTCTGAAAAATGGGCAATTTTTTATTTGATGCACCATGCATGTATATGTACATATGCGCAATCCCTTGCTCCAAAAAACTCCTGACAGCGTTAGGAGGTCGAATGGGGTCAATACTTGCACGTGGATAAGTATGGACACAACGTGGGTGTTTTCTTGTGATAATTATGCAGAAAGGTCATCATGAGGACCATATTTTGGGTCCACTTCATGTGGTGGCAGGATGCATTATTGAAAAGAGCTGAGTGCCAGGTGTGCGGATGGATGCAGCAGGGTGACAACTATGCACTGCGAGGCCATTGTTTGGCCTGTTTGGGGTCCGTTTGAGGTCAACTAAAAGGCCAAGGGTGCCCAAGTAATAAAGCTAAGTGTGGGAACTGAAAAAATAGAGAGAAGACCAGACAAAACGTGGAGAGAAAAGGAGGAACAGCCGCAACTGTGTTTTTGCTGTTTTTGGAGCCTGTTTTGGCCATAAATTGCTCATCCGAGATCGGATTTGAGCACTTTGACATTGTAGACTGGGGTTTTGGGCCGTTCCGGATGCGATGGCGCTGTCCATTTTGCCAAATTCCTCACTATTTTTTTGATGTTTTTCCTGTGTAGGTTTCTCCTATGAGCGAAGCTTCTACTCCAATTTGTGATTGTATCTTGCATATTTTACCCACATTGTGTGAGCTATTTGCCCCATTGGTGTTGGCCCAAGCTCAATTTTATCTAATCATCACAAATTCTCCTCTTTCAAGCTGAGGTTTTTTGGGGGTGTCTGTGTGTCTCTCTCTGTGTGGAGTGGGTAAATGGATATTCTCTCTCCTCTCACTCCATAGGTGTGTTCCCTGTCTCGAGCCAGGTGGGTTATGTAAGCCGAGTGGTGCCCCATAGTGTGTGTGTGTGTGTGTGTGTGTGTGTGTGTGTGTGTGTGTGTGTGTGTGTGTGTGTGTGTATCATTCCAAGAGTGTGTGTCGGGTCATTATAGAGGCGTTGTGTGTGTTTTCATCCCGCTCACATAGCCACGAGATTCCTCATATTTTGAAAGATTTTATTTTTGATTCTCTAGATTCTAGACGGAGTTGTCACATCACAAGAGAATAAAAAATAGAATCTTTCAAAATATGAGGAATCTCATGGCGTACTATATATCAATAGAAAGATCTTGAAGAGTAGATTCTAACTGTCAAATCTCCACCAAGTTTAGAGTTGATTTGCAAAAAATTTACTGCACACCCGTTTTGGACATGAGAGAGGAAGTCAAACTCCTTATAAGGCCCCTTTGTGAGTCCAAATTTTCCCTAATGTGAGTACGCTATCAATCCTGATTTTAGAGATGTGATTTCAGCCCTTGTACTAGGGAAAACGGAAGAACCATTTACCCTATAAGATCCTTATCGTCTCTATGACAATAGACTATGTGTTACTAACTCACTATGTGAGAAAGTAGTGTATGAATATCATACTCTTCCTTATGCGGAGCATAGAGGGATTCAATCTACCCTAAAAGGGATAGAATCATATTTCTATTGGCCTGCCATGAAAGCAAACATACAAGATTATGTTTCAAAATGTGTGGTATGCCAATAGACGAAGTTTGATAGAGGGAAGCAACTTGGAATGCTTCAACCGTTGCCAATCCCATGGGAGAAAATATCCATGGATTTTATCTTTGGATTGCCCAAGTTTATCCATGGGAATACAGGAATATGGACAATAGTAGACAGGTTTAGCAAACAATCATATTTCATACTTGTAAAAAAGACTATTAAGGTCCATCAAATGGCAACCCTCTTTATATCACAAATCTTCAAATACCATGGCTTGCCAATGTCTATAGTGTCGGATAAAGATCCTACAATGACCAGTAACTTCTAGAAGGGTCTCTTTGAGAATCTAGGTACAAGGCTAAACTTCTCTTAGGCCTATCATTCCCAAACGGATGGCGAAAATGAAATAGCTAACCTAGCCATTCTTGATCTACTAAAAGCTTATGTCATAGAAGTAGATCAAAAGTCCCAATGGGAGCAGTAATTACCCTTAGTGGAGTATGCTTACAATAACATTGTACATACTTCTACGGGAAAAGCACCTTTTGAGATGATAGAGGGAAGATCAAACATTCCCCTGCTACTCAAGGTACATGGGAAGATCTTCGCTTTGCAGATGAATATAACTGAGACCTGCAAGAATCTTTCCAAAAGATTAAGGATTCTATATCCATCTCTCAACAAAGGAAAAAGGTTGCTGCTGATAAGCACAGAGGATCCCTAGCTTTTAAACAAAATGAATGGGTCTTGCTCAAGTTTCCAAGGCTCGATTAATGCACACAACGGGCAAGAATCCTATAGGACACCAAAAGTACTATGCTAAATTAGCAAAAAGGTACTATGGTCTCTTTCAGATTCTTGGACAAATTAATGAGACGACCTATCAACTCAAGTTTCCCAAGCATTGGCTCATGCGTAATGCTTTCCACGTGAGCCTATTAAAGCCTTACAAAGGAGAGCCACCTCAAGAAGCAATCATTGAAGATCCACCGAAGATCGAGGACCAAGAAGAGGTGCTACAGGCCGAGTCCATCCTCCGACACAAAGACAAGGTATTACAAGGCAGTAAGACTATCCAACGATATCTTATCAAGTTTAAAAACTATCCTTTTGAAGATGCTAGATGGATGCAAGGCATACAACTAAAGGATAACCTAAGCCTTGTTAATGCTTACAATGATTTCCTAGAGTAAGCAAATGTAAATACGTATAAATGAACAAAGTTTTTGTCTTATAAGACTATTTTTTTCTTTATTGTGCACACATGCTAATGAGTATGCATACCTAGGATCATGTTTGTGGAGACGACATCTCTCGAACACCAACAACTAGATCTTGTCACTCACTCTACTATGAAAGATTGATAAGGACTAATATGAAGACATGCTTATGGCAGTTAATGCTCTCAAGAACCAAACAGACTAGTCATCCACTCGCGGAAAATTTTTAGGGTAAAATAGGGATCCTCTACCCGCTAGCAAACGGACTAATGACTAGGCTTTATCTTCTCGACCTCATAGTGGAGGACAACACTGATTTCTAGAGAGACGTAATGTCATAAAAACTAATATCTAATACTCCCAAATGATTTTCTCATGTTAAACTGATCATTTAATATGGGGAAGTACTAGGGGAGTAAAAGCTAGAATATTGGTAAGGCTGCCAGATTGGTCTCCGTTAGGGATACAAAGTAGGCAAAAAAGGGATCCAAAGGGGGACAGTCTGCAAAAGAGAAATGTGCTTCAATGGGGCTTAAAAGACCTAAGGTTCAACTCGATTAAGACTTCCATAGGCTAAGGTTCCAAAAGTTAACTCATTTATCCAATGGCTAAATCAAGGGGAAAATTGGAAGGTCATGGGAAGACTAAAAAGTCTTCCCACATCCCTAGGAAGGAGGGGGCAAGCCCTTTTAGAAGGGGATGAGAGAGAAACACACACACACACACACATACACACTCCAAGGCTTCCCCTTTACACAAAGGGAATTTTGGACACATGTCAGGCTCCTAGGCTCGTTGCCCTTAATCACTCCTCAAATTCTATTGGATGGCCATAGAGGTGGAAAAATGAGAATTAGGCTAGAGTAAATTTAGTCTAATCAATTTAAAAATTCTTGATAAAAGAACCATTAGAAATTCAGTTCCCTAGAAGACTATTGGACAGTCTACCAAGGGGTCCAATGACATTCAACAATCCAATGGCTTGCCTGATTCCTATTGGCCAGAAGACTAAGAGGTTCAATGAGAGTTTAATTGAATCATTTAATTACCTAAATCTCTCACAAAAGGGAAAAGGGGGATACTTGTCCAACGGCTATCAACTATGCTTCTAATTTGTGATTGGCTAAGCTTGACAGGAGCCAATGGGAGGCCAGCATGAGAAAATAGCAATAGGGGTCGACCAAGAGGAGAGGGAGCTCTGCATTTTACTCTAACACAATGGTACACACACACACACACACACACAACTCATGTGTGCAAGAAGAACTCCATCTCCTTCTACAATCATTGAGAAATAGAGGCCTACACCAACAACTTTTGGCTATGGAATGCAAATCCAACCAAGAGCCAAGCTTCAATGGCATGCTCGTCTACTCTACCATGCTAATTACTAAGCTAAGCTATGCTATTAGAGTGATTATGTGAGGATAATACTTATTTCTTGTAAGATACCTCTTCTTCCTCTCAATCTATCCTCATTCCCTCCTAGCTCACACCATTTTTGAAGGTGTGTGAGGTCTTGGGATTGTGGCTAGGGACACTAGGTGTGGTTTTTAAGCATAATTTGGTGCATGAAGCTTCCATATTCATTGCACCAATGAGTTTTGTCAAGGAACAAAAGAATTGTGTTGTACAAAATTCTCCTTTGATGGGAGAAGCTATAATACAATGCCTTTATGGAGGGGGGACCGACTCCATGTAAATCCTATCCTCAACTGTTGTCAATTGTTCTATTTATCTCTCTTTTTAAGTATTGTCAATTCCATATTAGCTAGGTGTAAATAGTTAGGCTGCTTTCTCAAAATAAGTACTCTCTCTATGCTCATCAGGAACTTGTTCTTGATGAAATGCTCTATGTTATCAATTCAGCTACACACAAGTTACTAGTGCATTAAATGTTACACTTTTATCATCAAAAACACAGGTTGTGGCCCTTTAAAGCCGCATCTGACATACATTTAGCATCAAACCTTGCCTCTTATCAAGCCCTAGCCACTTGCATCCCCTAGACCTTTTTTCTATCATGGAAGTGGAGTGGCATAACATTGGTATCCATATCTGAAGCTTTTCTTTGTACAAGCCTTGATTTCGGAGTTTATGACAAGGTTTCCATCTAGAGATTGTAGCAACCTTGGTTGCTATTAATTTTTGTTGGCTTTTGGTTGTCAGCTTGCCTTTGGATAGAAGCTTGTGATGCATGATTTTTCTTGGTTGTTCCAGATTGAGATACAACTTTTGGTAACCATATTTGAGTGTTACCTTCATAAAATCCTTGTGCTTCAAGCAGCTTGATTTGAATCATTTATTGCTTCACATATCTTTCTTGGGTAGCTAACTTTGGTACCCAAACTTGTTGTGTTTCTTGGAAGGTTCTTTTTTTTTTGTCTTTTGCTTTTTTTCTTTCTCCTAGCTGAGTGGTTTGTCTTTCATTAATAGATCGGATTTATTCTTGTAGGTCTTCCTTCTTGAGGTGAGTATATCTCAAGGATAGGTACTGACTATAAAGTAGCACTACCATCTTTTTGGTTTCTAATGGATTCCCACAAGGAATGTGGCCACGGTTCTTCTACCTCCGGAATTAGCATCACTACTTGTGAGCCCACCCCGTCTGTGGTATTTAGCTACTTTCCTTGTATCTAAAGGCGCATCAACTTCCGGCTCTTCCTAGTCTCTATTTACAACACCTTGGTTCTCCATTACTTGGATTCTTTTGCGGATTAGCACCTCCATTTTTGGAGCATCTAGAACATATGGTTCCATAAGAGCTTGGGCCACCTCAATGAGCTCCTTCAAATTTGCAGCCTCTCTTTTTCATACCACCCTAGATGAGCTAGGATACCTTAGCCATCTATGCTCTTGGGTTTGATCAGTTTTTAGCCTAGCTTCATAGGCCTTCAAAATTTCATATAATGGCTCAAACACTTTCTCGGCCAATAATGAACCACCTAAGTCGGTATTTGACTCTTCACGTCCCTTTGTGTTTTTCTTACTATCTTGCTCACATCTAAGCAGCTCTTTTGCTTGGTTCAATTCAGTTTCCAAAGCAGCGTCCTCCTGCAGCCTCTTCGCTTTCATTTTTCTCCTTTTGGCTTTCCATGATTTTCTTGTTGTTCTCATCAATAAGTTCCTGATTTCTATTGGATAGGCAATGTGGGTTCCTCTTCAATGATTTCATTTCTGGAAGCTTCTTGAGATTGAGCTCGAGTAATTACCTTTAAAGGAATTGCAGGTTCTAGCTCATGTCCGCTTGAAGAATGCATCACGCCTACAACATTTTTTGTTGCTTTCCCTTTGTAGTCGAGATTCTTAGCACAGTTTGGGAGTAGATGGTCTCTCCCACAACATTCACAAAATACTCCTGATTGCCTATGAACATGAGCATATTCACATCCATGGATTACTGATTTTTTGTGAGTTGTGGCAAATTCATTGGCTGAGTGTAGTTTACTACTCTACTATCATTCAAACGAGGTGGTTTGTTCCCTAGAATTTGTTGCGGCTTTTGTTGAGTGCTACACCATGGAGTGGGGTGATCCCCTCCATAAGTATTATATCTCCTCAAATGTGGTTGTTGTACATTCAGGTTCTGTATGTAGACCCGATTAACTCTTATAATCACCTCCTCAACTACTTGATCAAAGCTCTGCACCATAGGAGGTTGAACATCTTGCCTTGTTGTGGGTTTTCTCTTCAAGGATGAGGTGCTACTAGTCGCATTGTCTATCTCTTCAGTCACCTCTCTGTAGGCCTTGCAATTGTCAACTAGATGAAGATCTTCTCTACTGACTTGCTCAAACATTGTGCATCCTTGTAAATGTAGGTCCTTTTTTAGGGTCTTGTTCTTTAAGCCCTCAATGAAGAGAATTCACAATCTCTCATATTGACAGTGGTAGCTCTCTCACATGACATCTCTCGATGTATTGTTTGAATCAAAGCAGAGCTTCCTTCACTCTCTTGTAAATCATCTCTTTTAAGTGGTTGGAACCAAGCCAAGGCTATTCCTTCCAATGTCAACCCAGATCCCTCAAACTGAGTATGGAAATCTGCAATTCTTTCAACCCTCAAACTTGTTTGAAAAGTGAGACATGAGCATATGGATCCTCCAACCCATTGTACTTTGTCTTGATACATTGAGCCACTTGATATGGTCTTAATTGTTGTGATTTATCTAGTAATCTAACCAATTTGTGGTCTCTTGGAAAGATGTCTCTCATTCTCTCCTCTTGTCTTGGAGAAAATCCCAGTGGAATCCTCTTTGGTATGTGCTCTTGTATAGTTTTTGACTGGAAGTAGGTAGAAATTGGAGTATCCTTGTATGTGTATCATTCTAGGTCAATTGGATCAGCAAGTTTGTACTCACATCCATAATTATCTACAGTAAAAATTTGCACTCCGTGGGCACCTGTATCGGCTTAAATTCATACAGGTTCTTATGCGTGGTCAACTCTCTAGCATTGGGTTCTACACACTTGTAGAAGATATACAGCTTCCCGTTTGTAAATCTATACAAGCCCTCATGAGAATAATTTGTTAGAATTCTCATGGCTTCATTGGATTTGACGAATCTCACATTCAACTTTTCATTTAGAGGATACCTTTCCTCTAGGTATTCATTGATTCTCACTCTTGAAGGCATCACATCGTTTCTTGCAAATTTTTTATGTCTCGGAGTGAAACGAAAAACCCTGGTGGTGGATGATTGGTCATGGTCAAGGATCACTTAACACTCTCGGGATAGTCCTTGACAAGCTTTCCTTGGCTTAGTGCAAAATTATCCCTTTTTGCCCCTAATCAGGTCTCTCAGAAGTCAAGAATTTGTGCCTCTTTTGGTTTTTGAAAACTAATTTTGGGTACCCTAAAAGTTTGAAATTAGGAAACCTAGAAAAAATAATCTCTAAAATTTAGGTATAGGTGTGTCCTATTGCCCACAAGCTTTCTTCCGAGCTATACCTGACTCATTTTGGAGCCGTGTACCAAAAGTTAGATCAAATTTTGTGAGATACACTTGAAATAGCACTCAAAATAATTAGGACAAGAACACAAGAACTTTCGTTTGTATCTTAGCCTCTAGAAGGTATTTTTAGCCCAAACTTGAGATTTGGGATGTCCTCAAGTATGTCTACAAGATCATCAAGTTAGATACCCCCACTATGCTGAGGAACATGGATCACAATCCATGTTCCTCTGTCAAATTTTTACTTGAAAATTTGACAGTATGTAAACAAGGTCATATGTAGGCTCTATACCAGTTTCACCAAATTATGAGGTTGAGGTACATGGATCGTGATCCATGTTCAACCACAATAGGATTTGATCTCTTAGGAGTTTGTTATCGACTATGTCCACAACCTAAATCTCAAATCTTTTTGGATCTAGACTTGTTTTGATAGGTCAAATTGCCAACACTAGGTATGCACTATGATTTTTAGATTGTCACCTGTTTTGCTCCCTTTTGACCCAAATTTGTTCATTTTTTTTCCAAAATTGCACTTGGGGATATGTTTCCTTGTGTATACACTACTAATCTAGAAAATTTCAAGTCAAGTTATCACTATGGGTACATGGATTGTGATCCATGTTTCGAGGCCAAACTGACTTTTCTTGGTACCATCAGAATCAACATGATTAATCGGTCCTATGTTATCAATATTTTTTGAAAATGGACCTCTAGATTGAAAGCTAGGTCAGTTCTAGTACCTTGTCCAAATGCTTGACAGTTCTAGGATTTTGGTTTGTTTTTTGATATCTAAGTTTAGTTTTGAAAACACCACTAGACTCCTTGTGATGTCCTCTAGCTATGGTGCAATCTTGATATCAATCTATCATATAGGAACATGGATTGTGATCCATGTACGTATGTGTCAGATTGCATGGTTTTTGTGTGATTTGGATCACTTTTAGGTCAAGCAAAAATCAATTTCTAGGTCTATTTTAGGGTTTTCACCTTGAACTATTTTTTGCCGATACTCATTTTGACATGAAACTTGGTCAAGTTATAGTCCAAATCATGATGATACTCTTTCCCAAATCTTTTTGAATTTGAATCACTTTTGCCCAACCAAAAGCAAAATTTTGTGTCCTCTACTTGCGATTTTTGGCTATCTAGCAGATTCTTGACGATTTGATCAACTTTTTTTCAATCTTTTGCCATCGTCCCTTTTGGCAAAGTTGTTCCACTAGTTATTAGGGATGTACCTGTCGAATATTAGTTCCAAATGTCAAAAGGTACATGGATCGCGGTCCATGTTTGACAACATTTCTATATGAATTTTGTTGCGGGTTCTCTATTCCTTGTACAAGCCAAATCTCACCCCTTTTTTGATTTGGATCCCAAAAAATTGATAAACGCCAAATGTTGTGTCTATACTGTTGTTTTACTATTTTTGCCCTATCAACCAATTTTGATCTGTTTTTTGAGTTTTTCTTTCAAGAAAACTCGATCATAGCAATATCCCATTGATGCACAATGTCAATGGTCTTTTTTTTGTAGAAATGGTCTCTGGGAGTCATGGATCACAATCCATGTTCCTCCACAAAATTTGGCCAAAACTTTCTAGAGTTCTAATGCCCTTCATCCATAAATTTGTTAATTTGGATCACTTTTGAGATCTCTACCATCAATTTTTTAAATTTCAAAGTTATGGTCATTTCGGCCAAAATATGGTTATCCCCATCCAAGGAGTCACCCAAGGTGCCGTTGAAGCCACAACCTGCAATGAACAAGGACGTAGAGGACGCTGAAAAATCATCTGAGAAGCCAATTGAAAAGGATACAATAGTGAACTTGTCTGATGAGGATGCGGATCTTCTTATTTCAGATGTTTGTGCAGAGATTTTGGGGCGTAGGAAAAAGAGGAGCAACACTGAAGAGCGCGCCACACGTACCAAAGAAAAAAGCTAAGGTTGCATCCGAGCCTACTCTAGGAGGTAAAAAATCCAAGGAGCCTTCATCTACTCGGAAAAATACTAACCTCCAAGCACCCAACCTTAAACCTCCCAAACCAAATTCCCGCAAGAAACTTCTGTAGCCCCTATTAACCTTTTGTGCTTTGTAGCCTCTTTGTAATTTTGTCTTTGTACCCTCATTTTGATGATAATGAAACGACGGATTTATTTTTCGTTCACTAGTTGTTTATTGCTCATTGATTGTCTATTTATTGTACTCATATTGTTCATTGACTGTCTATTTATTGTACTCGTATTGTTCTTCTGACATCATCATGAGCATCTTCAAGTAGAGCTTATTTTTTCTCCAGTATCTCCTGCCAAGTGGATTGTTGCCATAGAAGTTCAAGAAATTAATGAAATGGAAATCAATAGCCTGGAAGGTATACTTTTCAAGTGTATTTTGAAAAGGTTAATATGTCAGTCTGATTAAGGCTCTTAAGGCATGGTACTTGTCTATGGCAAAACTTAGCTGGATTGGAGATGTTCAAGAACCAGATGAGAAGGTTGCAGACATAGCAGCTAAGCATGATGCAGATGTAACACCAGATAAGTAGAGGAAGACCAGGAACCAGCAGTTTGCCCCGAAATTGAGGAGATTTTGCCAAACTGCCCTGGATGGGGATATCTCGTTTCGAATTTCTGCAAGATCAAAAAGCTCATCATCCTTGATCTCAATGGACTATTCGTGAAATGAGATGTAAGCAAACGTGATCCAAAGACTGGAAAACTTAAACACCCTCCATGTCCAGCTTTCGACAGAGTTAAACTAAAAAGAGTAGACGAGAAGTTGTGGATCTACTACCGTAGAGATGTTGAGCAATTTGTTTGTGATTTGAGGCAAATAGCAGATGCAATGATTTGGAGCACTTGTACTTCTGCTAACATTAAGCCAATCCTCAGTACATGTTGGCCAGACATAAGGGAACATAGGACTTATTACTTTAGGGATCTCTTCTCAAATTCGCAATGTGAGAAGTGGTCGTATTTTTAAGAGATTTTCGGAGCTCCAAGAGACCTTTCAGGTGAACCTGTGTCTTTCAAGCCCCTTTACCATGTCTGGAACAAGTTTCCAGAATATGACTCCTCTCGGACATTGCTGGTAGATGACTCCAGATATAAAAATATGCGCAATGTATGGGACAACTGTATATGTCCACCCACCTTTGATCCTCTTGATGAAGACCAAGACCTTGATTACCTCACGCGCACACTGTTGCCATGGCTGTACAGATGGGCACTAACCCCCAATTCCCTGGAGTATACAAAGGCAAACCCCATCAGCAATCCCAAAGATGAACTTTCGAGTCTAGTCTTTGAGCACTTTGTTATAAATGGAGATGAATGAGATTGTACATCTGTAATTTAAGAAACGTTATATATTGTACATTCTTGGTGGATATGTAGACGCTTCTGGATAATTGTTGTAATATACTTTTTGTAATATACAAAAGTTCTGGCTCTTTCCATGTCTCTACACTTCTAAATGTCTTAGAACCACTTTTTAGTGGTGCTAAACCCCTAAAACGTGGTTAAATTTTTATTGTGTTATTGCAACAGTTTTTCTGGAACTGCAACACCATTTAATGGTGATGTTCGGGGGGAGTGGTGAAGCAATCTTAACCACTTTTTAGTGGTGCTAAACCACTTTAGCACCACTAAAAAGTGGTAAATTTTTATTGAGTTTTTTTGGAACTGCAACACTTTTTAGTGGTGATGTTTGGGGGGGGAGGGGGGAGTGGTGAAGCATTCTCAAAAACCAACATGTCAATTCCATCGTACGTTTGCACCAATTCCATCTTGTTCAATCTTTCACTAGATGATATAAAATCGGATTTGATTTACAATTCAAAGGGCATGCTATTGTATATTGCCTCATGGTTTTCATTGGAAAGTTCGAACACTTCTCCTATGCCATCGGGCACTACAGGCTCCATAGGGAACTTTATTGCCCTTATCAAGTGGGAATATATGAAAACTACTGGCTTGTTATCCCATAGCTCATACAAGTTTGCTTGTAGGGATTTATACCAATGGCCCGTGACCATATAAGTATGCTTCTCTATCTTATTGCCCCATGCATCAATTTGCTCGTTAGTTGTTAGGCCCTTAGCTACTACACACTTCAAAATGTAGAAATGCAATCCTTGAACTCTTGTGCTTGCCACCTAAATATAAAATTTTGAGTGACATACTTCTTCAAGTGTTCTTGGTAAACTCGCAAAAGTTCTCTAGGCAGCATTTTCTTGTGGACAATGTCTTTCACAGTGCTCTTTCTAGCTTCATTGTTTAATCCAGTAGCACCCACTATATTTTCAAAAAACTTCACAGATACTTGCTTACTCTGCTCAAATTCTTCTCTTGGACAAATCTGAATATTACCTACACCACATGCATTGCATGTTCCCATTAAGCATTGGTAGCTATGGAAACTATGTTCTTCAAGTGTAGGGCAGAGTATAGACTCCAACAGTGAAGTGGTACTCATACTTGCATTTTTGTATGCAAGACATCCATGGTTGACAACTTCATCATGATGAAGCCATATAGGGCAGTTGCACATGCAGCAAGAACCATGAAGATCAAAACTTTGAGTCTGCATGTGATTTACTGCCTCTTTCAGGAAAATCATTTGTACATGCACAATACAACAGCAGGTGTAGCGATCCCTCAATTTTTGGACAAAGAACGGATTCATAGACTCGAAGCAACGTTGCAAAATCTGAATATCTGCATAATTTGTATTGACTCTTAAATAAAGCTCCACCTGCAATATACATGTATACAAATGTTAAAAATAAACTTAGCATTCAAAACTGGTTAAATTGTTTCAAAACATTAAAAAGTGATTCTATATCACTAAAAACTGGTGTGCACCACTAAACTAGTAATGATACCTTCAGTAGTATTGTTTTACCTGTGAAAATAATGCACCACAAATACAAATTAGTGTAGAAACTAGTAACCATACAAAAAGGTAGAATATTAAGAGGTTGTGTGAGGACAACTTAATAGTGGTGAGAAACCGCATTCAGCGTAACTAAAAAGTGGTTTGGCACGACTTAAAAGTGAATTCAAACCACTTGACGGTGATGAGCCGCCAATAAAAAATGGTGTGCACTGCTTGAATATGGTGGGCAACGATTAAAAAGTGGTGAGTAAGGACATGAAAGTTCTGGGGAAGTTCAGAACTAGCACTTAAAAAGTAGCTGGGAGGGACAAAATACTAGGCGATAGACCAGCATTAGCACTAGATAGTAGTCCAGCACAACTTGAAAGTGGAGGAGCTCTTGTGAAAAGTGTTTGATGACCACTTTAGAGTGGTAAGCGACTAGTTCAAAGTGGCCAATCACCAATTAAAATCTAGCACTTAAAAAGTAGTTGGGAGGGACAAAATACTAGGCGACAGACCAGCATCAGAACTAGATAGTGGTCCAACACAACTTGGAAGTGGAGGAGCTCTTGTGAAAAGTTCTTGATGACCACTTGAGAGTGGTGAGCAACTAGCTCAAAGTTGGCAGTCACCACTTGAACGCGGATTCTTGTCACTTGAATTCGGTTTTTGGCCACTTGAAAGCGGGAACTTGCCGCTTGATTGCAGTGACAAGGTTTTAGCTACCACTTGAAAGTGGTGTCTTGCCACTTGGGAGTGGTGCCTCATCACTTGCATGGAGTGATGACTGACGTAGTGACTTAGCACATGAAAGTGGTGTCTCACCACTTGATGACCACTTGAAATTAGTGAGCAACTACTTCGAAGTGGGCAGTCACCACTTGAACGGTTATTCTGGTCACTTGAATGGAGTGTCTGGCCATTTGAAAGCGGGAGCTTTCCGCTTGATTGCAGTGACAAGGTTTAAGCCACCACTCCAAGCACTTATTGGCCAATTTCCCACTCGCAACCAAGCATCTTCAAGAACACCAAATAGAGCACTTTTGGGCTCACCATCCTGTCCAATCAACACTCGCGACCTACCTGACCCACCCTCCCAGCCATGTAAAGGTAGATCCTTGTCTAGAAAATCCTGTACTTTCTCAACATCATACTGCACAACCGCTTTTATCGCCATTCGTTTCAACCACCACTCACAGACCTCCTTAGAAAGCTTGGACACCGCTTTGGAATCTGCATCACCTGTCATAGAGGGCATTGACTGCATAGGAGGCACCTCTAACGTTGACTCTGCTCCGCCCTTCTCACCTGCCATGAACTCAATTCCAGCATCGTCGAGCTCCTCCTCGTCAATTGGCACTTCAAGGTCAATAAGCACCGCTTGCTTGTCGGTCACCTGTCATAGATGGCATTGACTTCATAGGAGGCACCTCTAACGTTGACTCTGCTCCGCCCTTCTCACTTGCCATGAACTCAATTCCAGCATCGTCGAGCTCCTCCTCGTCAATTGGCCCTTCAAGGTCAATAAGCACCGCTTGCTTGTCAGTCGCAACTACCTGCTCTTCTACTACTGCATCCTCAAGCTCTACCAAGGAAGAGAGAAACTCGTTCTCTATCACACTATCCTCATCCTCTCCCATAGGTACAACTGCTCTAACCCTTTTGGCAAAATTTTGCACCTGCTGCACCACTATGGCATACTCTACTGCTATCTTCATCAACATGGCCATTAGCATGGCGCTGCACACCAGGTTTGCCTGCTCTTCACCACATGTAGGCCTAGAGTGCTCCATTTGGTCTTCACTAAGCACCTCGGCTTGCAGTTCATGCTGCTCCTTGCACATTTTCACTACCTCTTCACTCACATGTAAGAGGTCAAATGTTATGGAATTGATATTTTGATATTTTATGCAGCTGACAGGTGGAAAAGGCCAAGGGTTATGCAAAAGAATAATATAATTTATCATTTAAGTGCTCTTTATGAGCCATGGCCAATTATTGCCCGGCCGGTCAATATGTATTCATTTGAGCATTCACTAATCTATAAAATAAATACGTGCAAGAGGAAAATGCTCACTCTTGCACGGGGGGAGATTGCACCCAGTGTCTACGTTCTTCTTCTCACCTCTCCTCTCTTCTCTCTCGCGTGCCGGTGTAGCACTCCCTTCTAGGAGGTGCGTCTGCACGCACCTTATTGCTCTCTCTTGCACTCTGTCTCCTGTTGTTCGTGTTGCCAGGTATGTCAATTAGTCTGTGTTATGGTTTGTAGTATGATATTTCGGGTATTTTGCAGGGAACTCCACGCCTCCATTTGTAGCATCAAAATCATCATACCTGGATTGGGACGATTCGGTCTCCCAACTCGTGCCTGCATCCATAGAACTACCATCACTCGACACAGTCTCCACTTCGGTTTCAAGCTCAGGAATTTCTTCTAGCTTCACCGCTTCAACCTCGTCTACAAACAGCACTCCTTGCTCTCTACCGCACTTCAATGGAGCTTGAACAGCTACACTTGTATTTGGCAGCTCATTCTTTGTCCACTCGGGAACCACCTGCACATCCTCCACAATTGGAACCGCTCTAGCCGACATCTTTGGCATAGGAACCACCTTGTCTCTCTGTAGCCAAAGAACCCTTGGTTCTTCTTGCACTTGCATTTCTCTTCGCACCACCTGCGGCTCGGCTACCACCACATCACACTGCTTTGGCATCACTACATTTGGAAAACTCTGCCTAGCCTCGTGCTTCTTTAAAATCTTTTTGGTTTTCCCTCTCGCTAGAGCTACCGCCTCCTCATACGACATTGGACCATCTATTTCCACCTTATCTCGCACCTCCTCATGCAGGCAATCCATAAACTTACACAATTTAAAAAAATTGACATTTTCTGCAGTAGTTACCATGATTAACTTCCCTCAAAGAGCTTTGAACTCCCACTCGAATGCTTGAAAATCCACCTCCAAGCTTTGCTTCAAACTGTCTAGCTTCCGCTTTACTTCATCCAGCTACGCATCCGCAACAAATCTTCTTCAAAAAAGCCGCCTCCAGGGCTTCGCAATCTTCTTTTTCTTCTTCACCCAGGCCATCGAACCATAGCTTTGCTTTACCACGAACCAGGAGCGGGAACACATGTACCACACCATCTTCTCTCGATAAACCGCTTTCCAACACGAACAACCCATAGTCTTGGAGTCAATTTTCCGCATCTTCAACCCCAATGAAAATGGGAAATCCTGCCCAAGCCATCACTAGCAGCACCTGCTCTTCAAAGGCCGCACCTTTGGCATCACAAAAATCAGTGCTTCGACTTCAACTAGAAGCATTAGCATACCCCTCAGTGGGGGCACCAAAATATGGAGAGGGGTAATGGGGGAACACGCCCGGCATAAACACAAGGGCCTCTCTATAGCTCAGGGTATCCACAGCACCCCTATCCTCTCGGAAAACACCTTCAAACACACAACTCACCCTAGTAGACCACTGTCTTCTCGGTTACCACTGCTCACACACTTCGCAAAATCACCACACAATGCACACCCATTGCCATGGTTTGTCTCCACCCTTACACACGCACACAGCCGCTCAATCTCACTCTCTCACTCAAAACACCATCGATCCGAGGGGGCACACTGGCATCCACACAGCTGGCACCGAGGAGAACCATAAAGAGAAGGGGGCAAGGCGAAACAATAGCACGGGAGGCAATTGTGGCTTGATTGCACTTCAAAAAACATATACACGGGCTTGCAGTGCCATCACCATGGCCATTTTCAAGAAAAAGTTACAAAGGGGATAGCTTGCTAGAGAACTCTACTTTGCAGGCTTCAAACGGCACTTAAAAGCCAGGAAAAAATCCCTTTTTTTAATCCAATTTGAATTTTATAGGGGGGGGATTTAATCAATTCCCCCCATGCTAGTTGAATTTCAACTTCCCTGGGTCCGCTATCCAAGGCCACAAAAACCAGAAAAAATCATCTACCAACCTTTCACTGTCCAAGGCTTCCAACTTCATCTTCATGTATCTGGCCGACCAAGCATCTGATTGACGCGTTGTCAATTCATGCTAACTCCACATGGTGCACGCTACCGTCTAGAATCCTGTTGAGGCTCAAGAAGTTCCATATGGCACGATTCCCCATGCGGTCGACTTGGCCCATAACTAGTCCCCCGAAAAATCTTCAACTGACCATATCTTGCTATCCAGATCTCGGATTTGCAATCCGAGAAGACAAGCACTCTCCACAACTCAAGCAATGCACATGTACATAGTGACACCATCTTGGTCCACCTGTCCCCAGTTGCCCTATCCGTCATGGATCTGCTACACACTCTTCCTTTAAACTGCAATATCTTGCACATCGGGGCTTCGTTTGACGAACCGTCTGGACCGGCTTCTAGAGCACATTGAGCACTACATTCTAGGACATAAAACCCACATCTCGGGCAAAGAAGGACACCGACCTTCTTGGATATTTGCAGCACACCTTTGGCCTAAAAAACCGCTTCGAGCATACACCTCCGCTATCCTTGGGCTGCCTAGGGCCTTGACACCTGCCCTAGCCTTCTGCACTGCACTCACATGTTGCCTCTGCCTGGCATTGACCATCTCCTAGCTCGAACCAACTTTGGGTGCACCAACGGATGGAAACTTGTGTGGATGGAGATGCCTCTTCCATGTTGAGTATGTACTGCAGAGCTTTTTTGCAATGAAGCCATTCATTTTAAAGGTATGCATTTTGCACAGTATTATTATAACATTGTGATAGTTTGGACAAAAATGTGTTTCCTTTTTGTTTTTGTTTTATCTTTTGCAGAGTGCACTGGAGAAGTACACCATAGTGTATTTGCACCGATATTGTGCCTCCCTAATCAAGCATCTACTTGCAATTTCCAATCCCATGAGCATGGATGCACAACAGACCCTATTGAATGACCACATTGTAGAGTTAACAATGACTGATGAGGGACAACTGCAAACAAATTTCATGAGTTGAGCTGAGAAAGGACAGGAGCAAGAGGAGGGAGGAACTTCTAAGAAGAGAAATGCTGCAGAGGGAGAGTTTGATAAGGAGAAAATTCCAAATGAGAGGAATCCCACACAGGAGCAAGATCACACAGATCAAGGGACTGACAAAGAAATAAATGTTGAAACTTACTCTACACTTGGAGGGTTTCAAAAGGAAGAAGTTTATGCAGAGGGAGGGGCTAAGAAAGAACATTCTAACCCTCAAGCATATCATACCTCTGCCACAATTCCACCTGTTGAGCTTGAAAAAAGAGTCATTTGTGCCTGACATACAAACAGATCATACCACATTAGAGGCTAATCTAGTTTCAATGGAGCCCTCAACACTAGAGACACAAGCCTTCTCGAATAGCAGAAGAACAAGAGGAGAGGCTCGAGAAAGAACATTCTAACCCTCAAGCATATCATACCTCTGCCACAATTCCACCTGTTGAGCTTGAAAAAAGAGTCATTTGTGCCTGACATACAAACATATCATAGCACATTAGAGGCTAATCTAGTTTCAATGGAGCCCTCAACACTAGAGACACAAGCCTTCTCGAATAGCAGAAGAACAAGAGGAGAGGCTCGAGGATGTCAACACTAGACAAGACAACTTCGACGGTAGGCAAACCCTGTATGGACCTTTGTTAGATATTGACATGATTGTTTCGGTAATAACCAATGCAAAAGAATATGAAAGTCAATCTATTGTCTAACTACTTATTTGTTTTACAAAATGTTTGCAGAGACTAATTATTTTGGACGTTGTTGGGAAACAAGAAAACTGGAACACCTCTATAGCGATGTCACCCAAGAGAGTTGAAAGAGCACTACAAGAAGACCAAAATATTTGGGAAACCCCTTTGAAACACCACGAATCCAACAAGAGTAGTCTCCTTGGGAATTTACTGGCCGTCGCCCACCCAAGAGACTATGCCTCAAAGAAAAACCTGTTTAGGCACGAATTACGGACATGGCCTACCAATGCTCTTGAAAACAAAGCTTTCCTCTTCATCAAAAACCACTTTAAAAGTCCCCCTTCAAATCATACATCACCCACAAGACATAAGGGTTTCCACAAATCAACCTACATAATTTTGCCCCAAAGTTGCCATACACTGTAGGCTGCAGAGAACAGACCATAACTCCAAAACCCCAACTCCAAAAGACATGGTTTCAAACTTCAAAAAATCTTTGCAAACTCTAAAAAAAAAAATTGGAAATCCTTCAATTGAACCCATGCACCACTATGTGCAAAATCAACGCGAACAGGATATTGTAGCAAGAAGACTAGGTGGAGAGAGAGCTAGTCGATGGCAAAAAACTCCATCCAAAGGCATCAAGAAGCCAGAACGATCTCAAACCTGCAAGATTCTGAAATTTTTCTGAACTTTTTTAAGTTTGTACATGGGTTTAAGTTATATACAAGTTTCACTTCAAAAAACTCACTCACGGGCACTTACAATAGTCCGACAGTTGTCACTAGACTAGAGACTTGCAGTGCATGTACATGTGCTTGCTAAAGCAATCTAAAAACCCCACAAAAAGAAAGCCCACACACCCTTTTGACATCAGACATCATGTCCATAGGTAAAAATTTACAAAAAACGGGGTGTCAAAAATGCACCCAACATAGTTTGCCACACCCTAGCCTGCTAGACATTCATGATCAGCAACACAAAAGAGATCTTGTAAACCACATGGGGGAGTCTTCACTTCATCTTAATCCGTAGTCACATGATCAAAAAATTCTTCAAAAGAAGGCTCATCCTCAATCACAGTCATCAACCTTGCAATATACTTCTTCAACCTGTAGCCATTCACACATGCTTTATGTGGGGTACCATTCAAGTCAGCAAGTTGATATGTGCCATTTGGAAACTTGTTCAAGGCCAAGAAAGGACCTCGCCACTTGATTTGAAACTTATTTTTAAAAGTCCTATCAAGCTTACTATTGTAACAAAGCACCATGTCACCCTTCTTTATGTCTTTGTCCTTCACCTTCTCATTTGCATTTTCTTGATTGTTCTTCAAGACCTTCTCATAATGCTCAAAATCCAACAACCTATCCAATTGTACACATTGCAAATATAGAATCCTTTCCTTGAATGCATCATTGGTCTCTTCTTCAAGATTTAGCATCATCTTCAAGGTTGGTATCTCCACCTCAATAGGAAGTAAAGCCTCTTTGCCAAAAACGTGATGGAAGGGAGAGAAACCAATACCTGATTTGATAGCAGTCATGTAAGCCCATAGAGCACAAGGTAGCTCTAAATTGAAAGTCTTTACATTGTTTCTTGTCATATTTGTAAGCATCCTTATGAGGTCTCCATTAAACCTTTCATTCATGCCATTGCATTGGGGATAATAAGGAGTAGTTAACCTGCGATGAACATGAAGCTTCTCACATAGATAATCCACCAGCTCTCCCCTGAAACCTGGACCCTTGTCAGAAAGTAACTCCAATGGCATTCCAAATTTGTAGCAATTGTCTTCATATATAAATAAAGAATCATCTTTTCTCATGATGTTTTTAACAGCTTTGGCTTCAGTCCACCTGGATAGATAGTCAACAACAGTAAGTATGTAACATTTGCCTCTAGCTGTCATAGGTAGAGGACCTATTTCATCAATAACCCAATTCTCAAACACATCATAAGCCACAATGGTGCCAATAATTTCTGATTTGAGAACCTATTTTCCATGCTTTTACACTCTGTACAAGACTTGCACCAATGATGAACATCATGTTGAATGCTTGGCCACACATACCCCTCCTGCAAGACTTTATGCAAAGTGATCTTTGAAGCAAAGTGACCACCACAAGAACCCTCATGATTCTCCTCTAAAATTTTGTAAACTTTTTCTTTCCAAGGAACTTTTATCATCACAAGATCAGCCCCCTTCATATATAAGGCATCACCAAGCAACGCATACCTTTTGGCACAGCATAGGAAGGCATACTTTTTTGACTTCTCCAACTCTGATGGAAGCACACCTATTTGTAGAAACCCTTCCCCCGTCTCTAAATCTTCCCTTCCCAAATAAAGAGGAGAATCAACCCTTATCACATACAATTGCCCTATTGAATCTTGCGATGCACCATGTGCTTCTTTATTTTGAGACTTGTCCACATGCCTTAAACTCCAAGCTTCAAAATACTTAAGCAGATTCTTCAGTTGAAAACACATATTTTTCAGCTTTGGATTCTTACTTTTCCACACCCCAAGTACTTGCTTAACCACAAAAAGAGCATCACCTCCTACCCTCACACGATGGATGCCAAGCTCAAGGCAAAGGTTGAGTCCTTTCTCCAAAGTAGCATACTCAAATTCATTATTTCTTTGTGTTGTAAGCTTCAAACTCCTTTTAGTTACCAAAGAACCTTGAGGATCATAAATTACAACACCTCCTGAAGCTTCACCATGGACTTTCCTGTAAGAGCCATCAAAAAACAATAGATAGGCATTGTCTATGTCAGGAGCTTCCATGTGTTGCTTCTTCACCGCGTCCTCCTTAAGAAGACAAGGGCTTTCCTTATAAGTAAGCATATTAGCCAATGTAGCCCTTGTACTCTCCTCAACAATAAAAGAGAATTGGAATTTTTGTGGCTCCACAATCCACTTCATGAGCCTCTTTGAAAAAGTAGGGCTATTCACCAATTGAGGTAGAAGAGTGTAGCTAGTGAGAAATGCGGATGGTTTAGGGAGAAGGTAGTGCCTAAACCTTCTACATGCATAAATCACACTCACCATGATGATCTCCACCTCAGCATAGCCTCTTTCCACCGCTAGCTTCACCCTGCTAGCACAATAGATATGCTTCATGTAGTGAAAATTGTTACCTCGTTGAAAGAGCATAGCTCCAGTAGCATCCTCACCCACTGATGGATTCACATAAAAATCCTTATCCCAAATAGGAGCTTGCATAGCAGGAAGAGAACCAAGAACCTCTTTGATACCTTGAAAAACTTCTTCACATTCATTTGTCTATTGTAGAGGATCCAACCTTGCTACTTGTTGTAGAGGATAAAGAAGTTGAGAGGACAAAGGAATGAACCTTACCATATACTTCACCTTTTGGATTAAAGTAGAAAGTTGATATGTATCCTTAGGTGATGGGAGGATCACCAAAGCCTTCACTTTGTTAGGATCCGCTTCAATCCCGTTCTCTGAGATCATGCCCCGAAATCTTCACTCTTGGTTGAGCCAGATGACACTTCTTTGGGTTGAGTTGACCTCCACTTTCATCATATTGGTTCAATGCCATTCCAAGATTTTCACAATGATCCTTTCTAGAGCTATAAACACAAAAGTCATCAATAAGATCCTTCACAAACTTGCCAATAAAGGGAGAGAACACCTTATTGATGTGCTTTTGATATCACGCACAACCATTCATGAGACCAAAAGGAAGCACACAATAACAAAATCATCCCCATGGTGTGATAAATGTGGTCTTCTTTTGATCTTCTAAAGTGAAGGTGAGATGAAAATATCTAGAGAATCCATCACATACATTGTACCTCTAATGCCCTGCAATAGAATCAAGTATGTCATCTATCAAAGGAAGAGGGTATGGATCTCTCTTCATGTCTGTGTTTAGAGGCTTAAAATCTACACATATCCTCCACTTTCCATCCTTCTTGGGTGTAACAACAACATGACTCATCCATTTTGTAGTACTCACAGGACATATGAAACCTGCTTCAAGAAGCTTGCCTACTTCTTCCTTTAAAGCATTAAGTTGTACCTGTACCATTCTCCTTAGCTTTTGGTGTACGGGTTGAGCTACTTCCTTGATTGGAATGTGGATTTAATCTCCCTTGAAGCCTCTAATTTCCTCATAAGAAGTGATAAATAAATGGGAAAATTGTTGTATCATATGTAGGTACTCACCCTTCGCATGACTAGTCAAGTCGGGAGACAACATACCTTGTATCAGCTCATGTTTGACATTAGTTTGAACTTTGGGTTGCATCAACTCTTTTATTTTTTCATAAGGACCAAATATATCCTCATTCTCCATAAGGCAAAGAAATATTTGTTTCTCATCACGCTCTTCTTCAAGAAACAAGGAGGAAACACCTAGATCACTATCACTGCTATCTTCCACTTCACTACCATCATCCCCATTGTCTTATTCTTCACTTGTGTACTCTTATTCATCTTTTTTCTCATCAAAATCAGTATCCAACGATTGCTTTATAGCCATGTCAAACCTCTTCTTATCACCCCTTCTAGTGTAGAGAGTGATGGTACCATGTCCCCAATCCTGTACTGCTTTGGTTGCCTGTAACCATAGTCTTCCAAGGATGAGAGGAAATCACCAATACCTGTGGGCATAACATGGCAATTGACCAGCACTTTAACATCAAATACATCTACCTCCAATTCCTTTATAACTCCCAAGCACCTCACCCTTGATTGGTTGGCAAGCTTTATGCAAAAACCTTAATTCTTCACCATGTTGATTCCCAACTTTGATACACAAGCTTGAGTAATAACACATACATGTGCACCTCCATCAATATAAGCCTCTCCAATGCACTTCCTCTTATGCCATGCATCCATAGTAGGGCATATATCAGGTAGATCATTCAAAAATAGGACCCTCACTGACCCCCTTGCAGGCTCCTTCTTCATGGGGTTGACTACATGCTTCCATTGCCTCTTTCACTTAGGGCACATCATCATGAGTTTCCCAAAGGTAATATCAACCTTTCTACTCACCAAATCAGCCCGTAAACTATAATTTGGTTTCCCGTCTCCCAAAGTTTCGAAAGTGTTTGGACGGATACGCCGCGACAAGCGTTAGCACAGTGAGAACTCACCTAACAAGATTTGTCAGCTAAGGACGAAGCTCGACCCGCAGGCGCGTGGAAGCAAGCATAAGGTGTCAACCTACACTCGACCGACTCCTAAATAATTCCTACAGAGGTCTCTACCCAATGTCTAAGTCACAGTCTTCAAGAGTGCATAAAAGGAAACTTCCTACAACGCTTTCTAGAGCCGAACACCCATCAAACAATCTTGAAACACCACAGAACTTGAAGGAGACTCTACTAACACCAATAGGTTGCTCTCCCTAAGGTCTATGAACCAAAACCCCAACCCACAACACCCGGTGCAAAATCACATAGGATGTCTAGCCGAAATTTGCAGGTCTTCGTTTCCAAAATCTAAAGTGCCTAATGTGTAGCTCTACTCAATGTGAACACGTGGATATGCTCCAATGCAAAATCGGACAACGTATGCTCACCAAATCACTTGATGAAGCTTGTAGATGGAGCTCGCAAAACCGGACCGTACGCGCGCAATGTTGGTGTCGGTGCATAGCTCTCGTCGGGGGCAACACACTGCACTTCTCCGTACTCAATTCCGACCACCGGTGCACACATAGTGTCAAGATGAAGCTCACACTCTCTCTCGTACACAGTACGCTCACTCACAGACTTCAAAGCTTTTTTTTTAAAATGACAAAAGGGTTTTTTCATTAAGGTCAAAAAGTGGTATAAATACCTTACAATTCTCAAACCCTAAAGTTCCAAATCAACCATTTACTCAATCTAACTATCAAAATTGGGATACAATATGGAAACTTCTGTAAGCCCCAATATTTACAAGGTGAAATGTCGAGTTTTCTCAATAAATGAATAATTACAAAAAATGATAATCTGTCGAGTAGTCAATTTCCGTAGGGTGTGTCCAGCTTCTAACACTCCCCCCCTCCTTGCTCATGTCGTCCCCGACATGGCTGTTGAGCTGCTTCTTCATCTTATTGTTTCGCGCATCTTGAGCAGCCACTCGTATCTTGCATGTAAATCCAATAGTGTGGGGCCGAATATATCAGTGTTGATGGTGAAGAAGCCACTGTAGAACGCTTCTTCAAAGGCCTGGAGGTGATAGGATGACAGAAATATTATCATTTGATACAATGCATGTATCACCTCCTTGGAAGGCTGACCAGCATATCATATGCACATCTGTAAGTATCTTGAAAGAAGAAGATAATGTCTATCACCTGGCCCGGTTTGAACGTCTCGAAGGTTGCCAAAAGAGTTTTGCAGATCTTCCTCATCATTATGCAAGAAAGGTCAGGCGAGCTAGTGAACAATTTGATGGCGCCCGTTAGGGTTTTCACCATGTATTGAACACTTATTCTCTCGCCTGCCTTCAAGCCTGGCAGCTTCAAATAGTTCAGCCAAGTGGGTTGGCTTCTTTGTAGTATCTCCTGGGCCTTCCACGTTCGTATCCTTGGTAGAGGGCAGAAGCTTAGGTTATCTCTGATGAGTTTGGGTGCCTCTACCAAATGGATTAGGTACTGTGGATACTTCGTCAGCCATGCCTTTCTCCACCTGGGCTGGGAGTCGACTATCAACTTTGCCCCTTGAGGCTGGGAGATATCTGATGTGTAGAGTGGCACTGTTGGCTCTTCTCTAATCCTCTTGTTGATGGTGAAGGCTTCATATTTTAGCAAAGGATATGGGAGAGAGGGTTGTAGCCATTCACGTCGGAGGTTGCTGGCATCGATCTTCTGAATAGTCATGGATTTAAAAACCCTCTGCTCCCATTCCAAGGCTTCCTTGGTCGTTTCTCTGATTTCTGTCTCTATGGCCTTGCGCAGCTTCTCTTCCTCTTCTTGTGTCAGATCTTGTGGCTCTTGAGAGGGTCCTACTAGGATTTCCTCTTGCATGGGTGTGTCCACAAGATCTTCCACATTCTCTAGGTCTATGCCTTCCATGGATGTCAGCCCTGTACCTGCCTGCTCTTCTGCCTGCTGTCCTCTCAGCTCTTCTATCTTCTTTAGGAGTGTCTGTTTTTCTGCTTCAGCTTCTTCTCCCATGTTCACGAGGAGGTCGTTCAATTCGGCGTTTACCTTCTCTGCCTCCTGGAGCTTTCTCTTGATAATTTCTAGCTCATCTTGCATTGATTTCTGCTCTTCTTCCATGCGTGTTTGCATAACCACCGACCCTTCTGCCATCATCAACCTTTGCTTTTTCTCTAAATTCAACTCTTTCTGAATCTCTTTCATCTGTTCTTCATAGATCTGGCTTTCTGTAGTGGTGTAAGTGGAGCTAGTAGCTATGACTCTGGCAGGAGATGCCCGTAGCCGTTGGATGGTTTGATATTTAACCTTAAGCTGTGGTCCTTGAGCTCAAGGACCTCATCCCGGCTAGCCTCCTGGTCTATTTCTGCCTTTTCTTTGGCATTTTGCATGGCCTCAACTTCCTTGGACTCCTGAGCAAGTTGTAGAGTTAGGTTATCCCTTCCCCTCTCCGCATCTGTCAATGACTTGCTGAGTTGGCTATACTCCTCTTAGTCTCCTTGCAGTCTTTGAGCTACTGCCTGATTTTCTCTTTCCATTTCCTGGCATCTTTGCAATGCCTTTGCCAGACTGGCTTGCAGCTCTGCTTCTCTCTCTATCTGCCTTTGGCTTTGTTTTTGTAAAGTGTCAACTTCCTGCTTTATATGCACTTCAGTGGCTTTGAGAGTTGCCATTTCACTTTCTGAGGCCATTGACCATGCTCTTAGCCCAGTGAGGACGGTGGGCTGGACTCAAGGCTGGCCGATGGAGTTGTCGGCTTTTTCTTGAAATCTCTATCCACCTTGGTCTTCCTTTCTCTCTCTTGGCCCTCCTGCTCTTCTAGCAGTTTCTGTCGGACTTGCTCCGCTTCCTCTTCTATAAAGGGTACATGTGCGATATTCTCTGCTGTGGCATCAAGAATCTCAAAATTCTTAATGTAATCATCGAATCTGTCTCTGTGCACCCTTCGGGATGATCCTGACATTTCTTCTAGAGATGGCTTCCTTAGCTCGTCTAAATCTCCTTTGAGGGCTCTTTTTGCCTCGAAGCTCTCCATCAGCGGCTCTGGACATGCCGCTTTCTGTGATTTCGTCTCTTTTGTTGGCACTTGGGCAGATTCTTTCTTTCCTTTCTTCTGCTCTGGTTGCTCTTCTTGCATGGTTTCTAACCGGCGTTTCAAACGGGTTGCCACCCTTGGTGCTTTTGGCTGCTCATCTTCCTTATCTTCTTTGAGCCTCAGCCAGTCGTACTGTGATGGAGGGTCACGCCATCTCCCCTTGGCGTGCAATGCTCCATAAATCACCTTTGTGATTAGCTCACCCGGCACAATGTATGTGGGGTTCTTGTTGCCCATCTTCACCAGATTATCATGTACATAAGGTGCATAATTGATGATCTTCGGCTTGCTTTTCTGCATTGACAAGTGAATGTTGTGGCAATTGCTGCAGGCGGCATCCTGTACTTTTGTGGCCACTTTGTACACATATGGAAATATTGATTGTACAGCTAACTCATGATTGCCACTTTGGGGTTGGCAATATCTTCAAAGGTATAATTGGCTTTTTTTTCAGTGTACACCTTTACTTCGTCTCTTCTTTTGGTTACACTATCCCCCTTGTTGGAGAGGTCTAGTGCAGTTTCCACTACTCTCTCGGTGATTAGAATCTCTGTGCCTGGCTTGCCCTGCAGATCCGTTACTCTGGCCACTCCATCTTCTTTTATTGTTGTCACAAATTCCCATACTCTTTTTATGTCAATACCTGCCGGCACTGCTTCAAAGTAATTGTGGAGATCAATCTTCTCCGGATACTCTACCATCTTGCTTCTGACAAACTCATTGAGTTCCCGCTGTAGCATTGGTAGCTCTATCGCTTTTCCTTCAGTGTCCTTGAACACGCCTTGGTAAATCTTTAGATCATTGGACTCTAGCACATCTTCTTGGATCCATGTGCTTGTTGGCTTGAGAGTTCCTTTTTGTATGACAAAGAGCTCTACCTCTTCTAGGTAATCTTTTATGGTCATCCTTTTCTTCTTTGCCGGTGACTTTGCGGCTACCATAGATCCTGTTGCACTCATTAGTCCAAAGTTAGCATTTTTTCCATATTAGCTGAGAAACTGAGTTTTAACTATCCAAATGACTTGAAAATTGAAAATAAAGCTTAAAAGGAACTTGTGAAACTATGCATGTGCTCACAGTGCAATTCTGGCCAAAAATTTCATTTAGACATCCTACACGTAGAATGTCTTTTTCATCAGATTTGGGTGATACTTGACATGCTAGTGGTCCTTGGCCTGTACAACATGGCTATGTGCTTGGATCTGGATTTGGGCATCAAAAAGTGGATTTTTGGACTGATTCAGGCTTTAGGTCACAAATTGGGTAGAAAGTCCACAACGGGTAGCAAGTGATGTCCAAATGGGTTGTAAATTGATATATGGGCTCATTGCACCATGGTATTGGCTCCCTTGATGTCACTCTTTGCACAGAAGGTCAAAAATATGCTGGAGACATTCTACGCGTAGGATGTCTATTTCATCAAAATGGCTTGGGATTTGTTCTGTGGGTAGTCCTTGGCATACATGGCCATGCTCTTTGATTTTGATTTGGACAAGAATTGACGTTGGTAAGAGCCTGTGTAGTATTTTTGGGCTCAAAAAGTGTATCTTGAAGGTGTTGGGGATAAAAAAATGATTAGAATGGCTTCAAACTTGGTATATGAGCTCTTGAAGATGATGTGATTAGATCTGGAATGGTCAAACACCCTCTTTAGGCCAAACATGTCAAATAGACATCCTACACGAAGGATGTCTACTTCATCAATTTTTGTAGGTAGCCACACAGATTGGTTGGTTATGTGCTTGTGAATGTGTTGTGCAAGTTTCATGTGATTTGGACAAGTTTTGGTAGGTCTATGGCTCATTATTGCCTCTATGCCCTAACTTTACGTTTTTCATGCATATGAGGTCAATTTTGGTCCAAATGTGATGAAACTTGGTGGCTAGCATGTAAAGGTCATTCAGAAAATGTGTGTGATGAAAAATGTTGGGTTTTGTGCCCATAAATGCCCTTAAGACATCCTACGTGTAGGATGTCTCCTGATGATTTTTTCATGGAATCTATCACTAGTGCCTGCCCTTAGTCCCCCTGAGTCCCTTTTAAGCCTAATTTCAACAAAAAAAGTCAAATGGATAGAAAATAACTCCCTGTGTGTATTTCAGAGCCTCCGAGCCGTTTTCTGACTTTTGGAGTGCTTTTCGGCGATGAAATTTCTTGATATTGGTCTCCATAGCTTCCCAATCCCTTGGGGATCCTTGCCGTATGGTTTTTGTCGACTTTGGCTTCACCAGAGCTTCATTTGGCAATTTGTCGCTCTAGAAGCACCCGTGGTTGCGTTTACATGTCTTCGATGATTTGTGGTGGTCTACCACCATAGGACTTGGTTGTTGATGGTCTAGGAAAGCCGCTTGTGAAGTTTGGTGGCAAACGGACATGCGGTTTGGCCGCGAGAGCTATTTGACGCTTTGTGTGTCTAATGCCATTTCTGAAGTTTAGTGCCACTTCGGGTCACCTTTTGGTCATGTGGGCTACATAGACTTGTGGAGCATGTCGAGATGCTCCTACCCATGAATTTTGGTAGCATTTGGGCGCCTTTTCGCCGATTTCCCATTTGGTGGCCTCTTGCGGGATTCTAGGAATTAGGGTTTTTCTCGATGGTTTCTACTACCTTTGGATATCCAAGACTGGTCTCCTATGTTAGGGTAAGCTGCCGATGAAGCCTCGTTGCTTTTGGGTTAGCCGTTAGGTGGCCGCTTCTACTTGTAGGTCTCTACTGCCCGCTTTGTGAGTGAACCCTACGCTAGTTTTCGCGACAAAACGCGAAAAGCTCAAGGTGGTGAGCCTACCTCTCATGTATGAAGCCCGTCGAGTAGTCGTACGTGTCGTAGAAGATGCTGGAAGTTCCGCTCGCTCTAGGTGGCAAAAGCTCTCTCAAATGTCAATAGTGAATTGAAAATGAGCTAAAAATGAGGTGAAAATTTCTTATAATGGAGGTCCCCGAACCACTTTTCATGAAATTTGACATGTGCTCCTAACTTCTTGCGAAATGCGGTTTAGACTCAGAAATTTCTTGATTTGGACTCCATTTGCCCTGTTTACCAGAAATTTGGCATTTCGGTCAAAATTTGGCCAAAACACACTTTCCGCTCCAGTCTCATAATTGCACCCCCACTGTACTATAGGTTGTCCTATAGTCATTGATCATCCCCATATTTTTGGTTTTTCATTAAGACCGTTTTTCACCTGCTTTTTGTATTTTTGAAGTTTGTCTGCCGAAAATTAGCAAAACTAAAAGGAAAATAGAAAATCAAACCCAGAAAATCCCCAAAAATCATAATAAATCAAAAACATCACCACAAAACATTATATACACTTACATGAAATTTTTATGGCTGGATTTCTCCGTTTTACCAATATTTTGTCCAAAAAATGGCTATTTCTACTTATATACACACACCTAAGGGCTTGATTCGGCGTTTGGCCCCATATACCTATAGATACATGCTGTATAAGGGCATATGTACTTGGGTTAGTTCGAAAAATTTCACAATCAAACAACAACCCTTAAAATTAGTCGAAATCATGCCCTTTTTTGCTCTTTCTACTATTGGTTCCGCATTTGAGAATGCCTCCCCCCCTCCTAGCCGGAGTCCTCCCGAACGACAAGGTATTGCCTCGGAGTATGTGTCGTGCATAGGTTGAAAAATTTGTGCTAATGCGTGGCCGATTAATGTGGCCCTATTTTATGCATACTCGATCAATGCATAGAAAAATTAATGTTGTGCAAGAGAAGGGTATAAGCAAGATGCTTATTGGCATTCGCCGTTCAGGTTTTCTGTTTTCTTTGCAAGTAACAGCTGTAACTATACTGCTCTCTGTTTAATTGTCTTTCTTGCAAAAGGCAGTCGCTTTGCCGCTATTGTTGATATGGCCGTAGTTGTCTCTTTGGAGAGGATTGGCTTGGCCAAAATGGCCATATACTGTATCTCTTTTGCTTTCCATTGGTAGCTTGTTTTTGCCGGTTTTTGTAGGTTTTTTGCTACTTCCTTTTCTGCCACTGTTTTGTTGCTTATTGGCATCCACATAAGTCGGTTGTCCTGTTGCAAATGCAGTTATCTGCCTTCCGATGTTGCTTGTACTGAAGGGAGTTCCTTTTGCTTTTGTTTCGGTATCCAAATTCAAGTAACATTTGGGTTATTGTTGAGCATTTTCTTTGGGATCCATATCTGTTTTATGCCCTTGGTTTTTGGTTGAGCTATCTGCTTCGGTTGAATTCTTTCGTTGTATTGTTTTTGGTCTGCCATGTCATTTCTATCCTTCCGCATCCATACTTGTTTCCCTTTTTTTGGTGACCTAGATCTTTGCACTGCGGTGTGCTTTCATCCTCGACTACATAAAATTTGTGTGGGTAAATATATTGATGTACTTGTACATGCAATATAGTCCAGCCCAATGTTTTCAACAAGTGTGATGTAATACTTTCCAGCACTTGAGGAGTAGGATGAAGTTGACCTGTGGACTTGATCTGTTGGTATAATCTGTAAGAGATCAAATTTGCTTGAGCTCCAAAATCAAGCAATGTCGTCAATTCAACTTGATTGCTGCCCACTTTGACTACAATGATTGGCTCCACTGTGTCTTCACCCAACTTCGTTAGTCGAATGGCATTGATTCGCAATGGTGCTCCACCTTGTTGTTGTTGTCGCAGAAGTCTTCGTTTTGCAATGCATTCTTTTGCTTCTGCTTGAGCTTCGTCTCGTACTCTCTGTTTCTCCTTCATTTGTTGTTTTCCTTGATGGATTTGTTGAAGCATATCCTGTGTTAGTGGTAAATGATATTTCTTCAATCGACATCCACTAATCCAATTGGGCATTTCTTCTCCTGCTAATGTAGCAAGCTTGACAGCTCTGCTTTGCGATAGATCACTAATCACAAAGGGTCCCATCCCTCGCTTTTTAAGTTTCTTGGCATGTTGCTTCAAAGTATAAACAAGTACATAATCACCTGTTTTGAACTCTTTCGTGCACACATGCTTGTCAAAAAACTCTTTTTGTCTTCTCTTTTTAGCATAGATTGAAGCTACAGCTCTCAAGCGGAGTTCATCTAACTTTTCAAGATCATCTATTCTTGAAGAGAGCTCATGCCCTGTCCATTCTAAGCGTTTCGCTACTTGTAGAGTTGGAATTAAAAACTCTATGGGTAATATAGCATTTATGCCAAACACCATGTTGTACGGTGTTGTTCCTATTGATGTTTTGTAAGCTATCATGTATGCCCATAGTGTTGAGTGTAGCTACTGATCCCAATCTATTCTTGACTCTGACACAATTTTCATGAGAACCGTGCATAGTGTTTTATTTGTGGCCTCAGCTTGTCCATTTGCCTGTGGATGGTATGGAGCAGATTTCCTATGTATGACCATGAATTCCTCTAGCAGATATTCAATGACTTCATTAAGAAAATGTGTTCCACGATCACTGACAATTTCTATTGGTAAACCGTATCGTACAAAAACATTCTCATACAAAAATTGTGCAGTGGTCCGTGCATCTGCCTTTTGCGTTGCCTTGCCTTCCGTCCATTTTGTGAGATAGTCCGTAGCCACAATGATATACTGGGTATGGGTGCGATATGCACAGGGTGAAATAGGTCCCACAAAATCAATGCCCCATTTTCAAATGCCCTTGCTCCCATCATTGGCCGTATGGCATCTCATCTCTCTTTATCGGCACCTTGGTGCACTGACATGTGTCACAACACTTTACAAACTCTTCAGCATCCATGTGCAATGTAGGCCACCATATTCCTGCGGTTAAGAAAATTTTTATCGTCTTATCGCCTGAAAAATGGCCTCCACTTATTCTGCTATGTGCATGTTCTAGAATCAGCAGGTATTCACTTTCACTTGCACAGATTCTAAGTTGATTGTCCTTTCCTCGCTTATAGAGTTGGTTCCCAATTAACTAAAAGTCGCGAGCCTCCAGCTCTATAGCTCTTTTCCGTGCTTTTGTTATGTTTTCAAGAAACGTCCTGGTGGTTAAGAAATCAATGATATATTGACTCCATGCAGGTGCAATGTTTACCTGAAATAATGTCTCGTGATCCACTGGTTGTTTGGCACTACATATAGTACAATTGGTAACATAAGAGTGTGTGTCCACATACATAGTTGGCCAATAAACCCCTAACTATTTCAATCTCTGGTGTGTTTTCACTGTTGAACAATGAAATGCAAAATCCTGGACATGTGCTTCTTCAAGGTAACACTCGAATTCCTCTGGATTTATACATAATCGTAGAATTCGGTCTGATCCTAGATGATACAGCCGTCCTGCAATCAACTGGAAGTTTTTTGTTTGTCAAATTGTTTGTTGTTTGGATCTGTCTTCCATGCTATCAAACCTACCTCCAAAGAAAAGAATGCTAACAATTTCCTGAGACCATTTGGGTATCATTTCAATATTGAAAAGATAAGCATCTGGTATGTCATCATCTACTCCTTCAGGAGCTTCCCCATTGTGTATCCTTGACAGATGATCCGCTCGTAGATAGGTTTTACCCTTTTTGACCACCACTATGAAATCAAACTCTAGCAATATAATAAACCAGCGTACAATTCTCCCTGTATTATATGGTTTATTTACCAAATACAAAAGAGCTTGATGATCTGTGAAGAACACAAATTTGTTTGCGAGCAAATAATGCCGAAATTTCTGTACAGCATAAATCATTCCTAACCCCTCTCTTTCGGTGGTTGTGTAGTTCTTTTCCACACTATTTAACTGTCGGCTTGCATAACAAACTGGAAAATCCATTGTTCCGTCTCCAGGTTGAGCCAGAATACTCCCGATTGCATATGCAAAGGCATCAATGTGAACATGGAATATCTTTTCCCAATCTGGTGCTTTAAGTACAGGTGCTGATACAAGGTTTTCCTTCAGCTTTTGGAATGAAGTTTCACACTCCTCGGTCCAATTGGAGTTGAATAGCAAACGATACACAGGTTGTGCAATGACTACATACATATATATGAATCTTTGATAATATCCGCAGTGTCCCATGAAGGATTGCACTTGTTTCGCATTAGTAGGCCTGGGTAGGTCTACTATGACTTTGACTTTGTCTAGGTCAGTGGGTATGCCATTTCTTGAGACAATGTGTCCTAAGATGCGGCCTTGCCTAACCATAAAAATACACTTTTTCGGGTAAAGACAGATTCGATATGTTCTGCATTTTTCAAATACCTTTTGCAAATGGTCAATATGTTCCTCTCGTAGAAGAGAGTGTACACAAAGATCATCCATGTATATTTCTAAGAAGATTCTCATGTATTCTTTAAATGCGTGCATCATTAACCTTTAGAAGGTAGCTGGGGCATTAGTTAAGCCCAATGGCATAACTCGATACGCATATATTCCCCATTCTGTAGCAAATGCTATTTTGTGTTGATCCTCCATTGCAATTGCTAGTTGGTTGTATCTTGAAAACCCATCCAGAAAGGAATAAGCCCGTTTTCCGGCCACCCTCTTAAGTACATGTTCTATGATTGGCAAGGGATAATTATCCCTTATGGTGGCTACATTTACCTTTTTGAGGTTTACAGACACTCGTAATTTTCCGTCCTTTTTGGGGACTACCACAATGGGTGACACCCAATCTGTATGTTCGATTTCATAGATAAATTCAGCTTCCATCAACTTGTCAATCTCCTCTTTGATTCGTTTAGCAAATGTGTCATTATATGTATAAGGACGTTGTTTGCTAGGTTTTGTATCCGATTTCAAAGGAATTGTATGTTGATATATCGATGGATCAACTCCCTTGAGGTCTTTGTAGGACCATGCAAACACATCTTTATACTTCTTGAGAAGTTTTGTTAACTGTTCTTCTTCTTCAGGCTCTAAATCGGTTGCTATATAGACCAGCTGAGGCTTTTCACCTGGTTTTGCGAGGTCTATCCTTTTTGCATTTTCTGGCCCATCGTAAGATTCTTGGTTGGTTCTTTCCCTGACTGGTGGTGTCATTATGATTTTTCTGTCCTGGATGGTGAATTTGCGATGGTACATTCATGTTTCCCTTCGCTGACTCCCCTTTACCATCACTATCTTCGTCAGTAGTCCATATCTCACGTAAAGACCATTTCAGTTCTTGGTATTTCTGTTTACGCTCCAGTTTGGTCCACTCTTGATCTTTTGTTGTTTCTTTTTTTTATTTTTGAGATTTTTGTGATTTTGTTTCTGTTTTAGCTTTTCGTACTTGTCTTTTTTCCTCTTGCATTCTTTCCCTTTGAACTTTTGAGAATCTTCCTTATATTTGATCTTTTACACAATCCTCTGCTTTTACAAGCATCAAATAGTGAGTTTTACTTTTTATCCTGGGCATCAGGTTCTCCCTCGCTTTGTTTTCTGTTCGTTTTCTCCTATAGCATTCTTGGCGTCTAGGGTGCTGATTAACAAAATCATAAAACTTGATATTCTCTGTTTTCCCTTCACGCTCACTTGAGTTGTCTGAACACTCATTATCTGCATCATTATTTACTTCCAGATGTTCAGAGGTGTTATAAAACTCTTCTTGTTCTAGTGGTTCTATCGTCTCATCTCCTCTTGGTATAATGCTTACCATGTAGTAGGGTAGCACATCATAGCCGTCCTTATCGCAAAATTTTGTTGTTGGACTATCTGTAATGGTACAGACCTCCAATGTTGCTAGTATGTGTTCCCATTCTAGAGGTTCCAAGGCATCTTCAAGGAAAGGTTTCAGAATATACTCCTTGTCCTCAATCGCTCTTTCTAAGACGCATTCCTCTCTTCTTAAGCTTTCACAATGTGAAGCTCCGCACATCCATAGCTCTTTTTGTTGCCCTAACCATGCTGGGAGTTCCGATCCTACTAATGTAGCTGAATCAAATTCTTCCACTGGTGTCTGGTTCACATCCTTGTAACTATGGTCTTTCAGGTGTATTTTAGTTGTTGTCACGCCATGTCTAAGGCATATGTGGTCGCAACCCCAATCTTGGACCATCTTCAATTGTCGCATAAATGGTCTTCCCATGATGATCTCATAATTGCTCTTTTTGTCGAAATCGACTATTGCAAATGTATGATCATACTCAATTCCGCACGAAGTGACAATCACTTTTTCTAAGAGTCCTAGAGGCTTCTCCATGAACCCATCTGCCAATTGCAATTTCATTCTGGTAGCTCTTAAAGCTGGTTTTCCCCATTTTTTCCAGATTTCCTTGGTGGCGATAGCAACTCCCGCTCCACTGTCAAGAATAGCTTTGGAAACTAGTCCTTGGAATTCTATTGGTAGCGTGGTGTTTCCATCTTCTCCCTCGCAATACTCTCCAACCTTGTTTAAGGGTACTGGCCTAGTGTTTAGTTGAGGCTTGTCCAATTCTTTGATCCCTTCCTGAAGCTTCGAGGTGGGGTCTTTCACTCCAAATTTTTCTAGGCATTTACCTATTGTGGTCCACATGTTTGGTCGTAACCTTAGAAGTTTGGCTAATGTGATTGTGCATGCCACTGGGGTGGACAATAACTCAATTAATCCTTGTGAATCCATCACTTTGTTAGAAGAGAGTCTTTGAGATGGGATTGCTCTCACTTCAGACTTGGCTTCATACTCTCCTAGGTAAGAGGGTAAAGTTTTCAGCGAGTCTGGTTGGCTGTTTGTTAGAAGAGAGTCTTTGAGATGGAATTGCTCTCACTTCAGACTTGGCTTCATACTCTCCTAGGTAAGAGGGTAAAGTTTTCAGCGAGTCTGGTTGGCTGTGCCCCGAACTAATTGATCCATAGTCTCCCCCTTGTGAATGTATATCAAAGTTCATTTGTGACCTTGCCTCAAATTCTTCAATATGAGGTAAGATCTCATTCTTCTCTTTTCTCGTGTTATTCATGTGGTTACTCACCCTGTTAGCTTCGTTGGCCTCACGGATTTGCTTCCACAGATCATCTAGACCGTTACAGTCCTTACCCATTTCTGTCAATGTTTTAGGTTGGAACCCGTCACTTGCCTCATCTGTTGTATGTGGCACTATGATAGGCTCTCCTCAGGACTCATAGGCATTCGTGAGTCTTTCCTTCGTTTCTACTTGTTCCTCTAAAGTTGGTTGGATAGGGGTTGGAGTTGGTACTTCATGCCAATTTGCAGGTTTACCAAGCGGGTCTTCCATCAATGATTGAGTTGTTTCAATCATCTTTCTACACATTTCCAACCTTTGTTTTTCTATTTCAGCATATGGACAAGTCATTCATCTTTGCTATTGGGTTTGGTTCTTTTTGAGTCTGGCTTCATAATCTTTTAGAACTGCATCCAACTGCTCATTTACCTTGTCTGCCAGTACTGATCCTCCTGATCCTGCACTTTTGGGCTCTGCTATTTCCTTGGGTGCTATGGTTGCCATGGTGTGTGAGCTTAAGCTAGCTAGATCCTCTAACCGCTCTAATCTATCCTTTGTATGTTTTAACTCCTTGGATAGAGCTATTTGCTCTCATTCTTTTGTGGCTTTCATACGCGCCTTTCTAGCTTTCCAAGTGCTTCTCTGATTTTTCGTTTCTGAACTTGGGGCATCAGTTTTTGGTTCTTCGATTATGGGTTCGTTCGCCCTTCTTTGAGCTTAGGCTCGTGTCACCACCTGAATAGGTATGATCGTTTCATTTTCTGACCCTCCACTGGAAGGTACTGTTTCTAGCATGTTTAAGGTAGTTTTTGCTCCTTTGCTCGGGTTTTTAGGGCAATCGGGAATCAAATGAGTAACTCCACACTCGGTGCAATATGCGTTGACTCTAATGATTTTATCATGAGGACAGTCTCTTAGCCAATGGTCTCCACCACAATTGTAGCAGGGTCCCTTAGGTTGTTGAGGTGCTCCTTGAGCTCCTCTTTGTTGGTATGCATGTCTCTGTCCGCCCATGCCTCCATTGGCTATGAACAACAATGTTCGTTCATCTAAGCTATATCTTCCTTCTCCTGCTGCCTGTGCAGCTATTGGTGGTCTTGTACTTCCTATCATGCTCCATGGTTCTGGTGTAGAGGGTTCTTCTAGTGGATAATAGACAGAGTTTGCCGCATATCCATTGGGATCTTCATAATATGCATGCATAGGCACCAAAGCCTTCTCCTCTGATTTGGTTACGGTTGGTGTGTATCTTATACCGACTGGTCGTAATCCTGGTAGGGGTGGTTGTTGTCCCAACACTGGTTGCAGTCTTTCTACACCTACAGGTCCTGGTAGGTTGCCTGCTTGATACCTAGGCATTGGTGGAACTTGAGGAGAAGCTACCTAAGGTTGGGAGCGTAAGGTCTCTCTCTCACATATCCCTTGTTATAATAACATTCCTCTGTCCCATGGTTTGTCCATTTTTGTTCAATAGAACACCACTTGGGTTGTTTAGCCTGGGGTTCGACGTACAAGTTAATCTTTTTTAACACTTCCTCTACCAGCTGCTCTTGGTTTACAACTACCTCTCCTTTCGGTGTTGTCTTAGAAGACTTGATTCCACTTTGTTGTGAAGATGAATCGTCGTCAAGGTCCTTGAACTCCCCCTCTTTGTAGAACGCACAATTGTCCACAAGGTAAGGAGCCTCCTTAGTCAACTCATTCAACGTCGTGCTCCTCTTCATATGTAAGTCCTTCTGGAGATCTGCATTCCTTAGTCCTTGGATGAATATAAGCATAAGTCTGGATTGAGTGGGCAGTTCTTCCACAGGGCAGAACTTAACATATCTTTTTAGTCTTAGGGTTTCCTTTCGTACAGATTCCCCATATTTCTGTTTGAATTTATGGATTTGTGAGACGGTATTATGAGCTATCCCCCTTTGTGAGAATTCCTCGATAAATTCATCAAACACTTCCTCCATAGACTCAAAGTCTCTACGCTCTACAGAGTCAAACCAAGTAGCAGCGTCATCCTCTAGGGTTAGTCCAAATCCTGCGAATTGGGTAGGGAAGTCCAACATCTCTTCAACTCTAATTACACGCACAAAGGCTGCTACATGATCTCTTGGATCTCTGTTTCCTGTGTATTTCTTGTTTACCCATTTTTGCACTTAAGAAGGTCTAATTATACGATGGTCTACAAACCTTATCATTGGATCTCCACGTCCTAATCGATATACCTCCTCTGGTATTCTGTAGTAGGCTGGTTCCTCTCCCAGTGGTGCTCCTAAGCCATAATTTCTAACAGTTCTTGCCAGAGATGGTTCATCTCTTCGAACTCGTTCTATGGGTGGTCTTCCAGGCTATGTTGACCCTTGAGTCTTTGGCTTACTCTCTCCTTGATACCTTGAATAGAGTGGTGGTTCTTGCAAGTCCCTTAACCCTCATGCGGCTTGATAACTATCTCGGTTTTGGTCTTGTTCCAATGTTGCATTCTGTCGAAGCCATGCCTGCAATGATGGTTGAGTTGCTGGTTGGTTTTGATTGTTGAATGTCTGTGGTCGGGTAGAATGTGAGGTAGGGTCATACTCCTCTGAAAAGGGATTTGTCGACTTGCTAGGGGTGTAGGTGGCTCTTGGCACTTCGTCTGGGGCATATGTTGATGGTCCTGGAACTGTTGCCTTTTCTACCTCCTCTGGGAGAATACGTTGGTATTCCCGCCCGTACCTATCAACAAAAACTATATCCTTCCCCATAGCAGTTTCATAAGAGAATAAGTAAAGAACCTTGTCTTTGCTTAATTCGTTTAAGTATGGTTCTTTGCAGCAAAAGTAAGCGACTATTCCCTCACTCTCATGCTTGTAGATTCCCACGTTCTCATTATAAGTTGAAACCCTGGTTGTTTTCTTATCATACATAAAAATTGCTCCATGCCGATCAATGTTTGGTGGCGGTTCTTGAGCTTCTGAAACCATTTTCCCTTTCGCCACGTTATCTCCATATCTGTTGTAATCTTCAAGGTTACTAACTATCAGATAGTGGTTCCCCTTTTTGTCTCGGAATCTATCTCCATCATCATAGACTCGAATTATCTCCAATCTCTGACCCGGCCTTTCTTCAATACAAATGCACTTGCATCCTCGATAGTCAGAATAGACTAGGGCTCCCCTTGAGTTTGTTCCTTCTAAGAAGATCACAGTGAGCTTGGAATCATTCAAAGGATTTAGGGAGGTGCTTCCTCCTGGCATTGGTCCGTCATAGGTGAAACCTCCTGGCTATGAACTACCCATCATGAAGAAAGATTTGGCTGACGAAGTGTCAGTATCACTACCCTCCTTAATAATCGGTGCTAATGGATCTAGCCTTGCATGAGTTACACTTTCCTTGGTGAACACTAAGCTACCTTGGTCACCTGCCACCTTCTGGTGTCTAAAATTCATCAAACTTATCAATGCAATTTATCTCAAATCCAACCACTCAACTGGCAAGGATCAGTCTCTGCACAACTTCTTGCTTTGTCTGAATATACCTGTACACAAGCGTTTGATTTCGGCAATCGAATCAAAGCATTTAATTGCTAGAGGTTATCTTAGTAATGATTGGTATAACTGGAGAGTTAATCTCAACCACTATTGTATTTTATACATTGTTGATGCTCTGGATTAGGTCTGCTAATCTTAAATTGTACTTCCCTCGAATGTTGGTCAATTTACGTGAAAAAGTATGAATTCAATCTTTGCTCCGTCAAATGGACAAACAAGGTCCAAATTTACTTCTGAAAGAAGTTCTGGAACCCTTAAGCCAAATGGAACCTCACTGTCTAAGCCCAGTCAAATTTTCTCTTCAGTAGGCCCCAGTAGACATCCTACGCGTAGGATGTCTCCTGCTCTGTTTTTCCTGGATTTTTGCACTATGGATTCCCCTTGATGTGCTGAGTCCACTGCTATTTTTACTTTTTGATTTGGACACCTATAAGCTGGTCAATGGATCAGAAATCTGTTCCGATAGCCTGCTGCTGGTCTTGATCAGTCTAATCGACTCCAATTTGGACCAAAATTGACTAGGAGGCTTGCCTCAGGCTATACAACACCTTGCTATGCCCACAGTCAGTATCTGGCTTCAATTTCTTGCTTTAGACATCCTACGTGTAGGATGTCTTTTTCATCAGAATGGCTTCAAATTCAAAACACAGTCTCCCCTTGAGTTGCTGATCACTTTGGTATGCTCAAAATTAGGTTTGGAGTGCAAAATCACACAGAAGACATCCTATGCGTAGAATGTCTTTTTGGCCTATTTGACCCTAGACTTGACCCACAGCTTCCCCTTGATGTGAGCAACCCAGTGGTATGCTTAGATTTTGGTTTGGATTTCAAAAGTGCCCAATTTTAGTTGTTCTTGCCTTTTTCAGTCAAAAGTGCTAAGTCTGCTTTGAACCCAATTTTCTCACCCAAATGAGATGAAACCCCTCTCAGTCACTCAATATATCATGCAGCCATCCTATGGTTTTGGTCTTAAAATAATGCTTTGGCACAATTTGGGTAGGATGTCTGGCAATTTCAGTCTATCTGGCCTTATCCTGTCAAGATATGGTCAAATTTCCACTTTCCAGTTGAAAATAGGGTAAACCCCACCTTCTAAACACACTGGTCAACTCAAAATTCCATAATTCCCACCAGATTAACGTGTGGACATCTTACGCGTAGGATGTCTCCTGGCTTAAAATTATTATTTTTTTTTACAGAAATGATCCTGATGCTCTGCAGCTCTATCAGAAACACTCACAGTAACTTTTGGACTTAACTTCAGCTTTCAAACACACTTTTGCGTCTTTTGCGTCTTTTACAACCTTGTGATGAATTTACCAAGCAAGTATACATGCATGAAGTGCTCTAGATCCCGAATCATGATGTCCTACTTACTCTACTCCTACTCATCCTATGAAATGGTGATAATGGTGTTTTGGTTTCTTTCTGGCCTCTTCGAACTCTAAAGATCTCCTCTCACCGCTTCTACCACTCCAACTCCTACTCTCTAACTCAACTAATATCTAAAACTATCTTAGTCTACCTAAGTCGAAGGATCTAGGCCAAACACACGCTTCCTAGACTCCTTCTAAGACCTAGAGAGTCCTCCACCCTCTGGTCCTATCTAAATGTAAAACAAGACTCTTGGCAAGCCAAAAATCCTATCCTCAAGGACTAGTCTTGGTCACCTACCTAAGGTTTTCGTCCCCGGCAGCGACGCCAATGTTGGACGGATACACCGCGACGGACGTCAGCACAGCAAGAACTCACCTAACAAGATTTTTCAGCTAAGGACGAAGCTCGACCCGCAGGCGCGTGGAAGCAAGCATAAGGTGTCAACCTACACTCGACCGACTCCTAACTAATTACTACAGAGGTCTCTACCCAATGTCTAAGTCACAGTCTTCAAGAGTGCATAAGAGGATATGATTAGGTGTTATTCTATGTTATGGGACTAATCTTGATGCATTGTTTTGATGCCTAATACTTTCAATCGCATGTTATGTATGCACCCAAAAATAGCAAAAAGTTATTTTTTGCATATACGTGAAATTATAGCATATGCTTGAACAAAGTGGCGGGACTAGTTTGCATCATGATTAAGTTGATGGGATGATTTCATGTAATTTATGGAAACTCTAGATGGATGTGGATGCCTCATGTGCATCTGTATACTGCTTTCCAGCCTTCTAGTCAAAATTAGCTATGTGTGCTAGGGAGTGAGGTGCGGTCATAGTGCATCACTTATGCATGGTTAAACATTGTCAAAATAGGATTTTGAAGTCATGTTTAGTCGCTGGTTGGACTTCTTTTATGCCTAAAACTTTCATGTCTTAAGGGCTATGTGTGTGGGAAGAGTTTGATTGTAGTGGATATGTCAAACAATAAGTGTGGGAGTTGGTTCAGTAAGGAATATGGTTTATGGTCAAGGACTATGATCCCTCATAGACTATGGTTATGATTTTGATTGTGGAAGTCAATGTGGCTCTTGGAAAAAATATATATATATGGTTGTGCTGTCGAAATTTTTGCAGCCATGTTATATGCTAAAGTGGTTTTCCAGGATTGGATGTACATCACCCTGAGTTGGGTGGAGTGCTACCATGTGATCGATACAAGATTAGGATCACCTATATCGCTTAGCCTTAGATGAAAAGGTCGATGACCTGGGGCTTTGCTGGATTCAGGGTGTTGCCTAGATCTTTTTTTTTTGTTAGGCTCATCTACACAGTTAGTGTGTGTGGGGTTGAATGACCTTCACAGATAACGCGTTAAGATCTCACATTGTCTTTTCCTAAACACCCAATTTGTAGGCATTGAAGAGGCGTGGCACCTAAATTGGTATGGTTGGTGTTGCTTTTCTACCACCTGTTGATATTTGGGATCCTTTCAGAGCTTGGGTTTATGGAGGGAGGCAAAGGGGCCTCAGCTTATGTTTGGCTCAGGTAAGTTGGAGGTGTTCTAGCTCGCTCCTTGTGAAGTGAAATTCTCTATGTCCGTAGTAGAGTGGAAGTGGATGGGTGGACAGGTCGATCCCTCCACAGGGTCCGATGCTTTCCTAGTCATTTATATTTTTAATGTTATGGTATATTCAGATTTTGTTGTTGCATTAATTCATGGTTTTCAATTTCATTTAGATGGGGCGTTTAAAGATTCTCTTTTGTCATTCATGTGTCCTTGCGCACTCTACTTCACCCTCCGCTACTCTCTCTCTCTCTCTCTCTCTCTCTCTCTCTCTCTCTCTCTCTCTCTCTCTCTCTCTCTCTCTCTCTCTGTCTCTCTCTCTCTGCCAACAGATATCTCTCGTGGGGAGGAGTGGTATAAGGAAGAAAATGTAAATTAAAGTGCACAAGTAGAAGTTTTAAACTTTGAAACTTCAAATGTGAGTATATACAAGGATAGAACCTCAATTATAGGAACAAAGAATTGGATTATTGGACCTTAATGCATTTATATATATTCTCCAAAGTAGCATGTATTCTTCTATCATTGAAAAAATCCAATTTTGAGTTTATTTGAATTTTTCTAAGGTAGTAATCTTTATGTTGTAACTTAAGTTTTATCAATTCTTAACTAACTTAAGTGATGGGGTTTGTGTATAGATGACTAACATTTTGCCTCGAGGATATGGATAAATATTACTCTCGCGGTTGATAGTCAAAGAGAATCTTCATATATGGAAGTTGAGGTGCAGCGGCTTGATACTACCAAGCACAATGGAATAGCAAAGAAGAGATTAGTATCAAAACGAATTGTATTGTACCGAATACCTTTCGAGCATGGTATCATCATGCTACAGGAAACCCGGAGTTAGACTGTCGAGACACAAAGCTACACCTATGGGAAGCATCGAATGGGTACAATCCAGGATAGGGAAGGAGATCATCATCATAACCAACTATTATACATCAATGCCCACGAGCTTACCTTAAGACCGACAAAGGAGACGCGGTTAGCTAAGACTATACCCTTTAGTAATGGCATTGAGATGCTTTGATATTGTTATGTTTAATGTGTGGGATAAAAAATGTTTACACAATGACACACATTTCTTTAGCCTAGTACTGACCTTCGAACTTATTTTTTGACCTATTGTAAAGTCCACGATCCACAACCCGCACAACATAAAGATCGTGTATAATGCCTACAATAGACCCCAGTACTTAGCAGATTGTTCAAGTATGTATGGATGGATGGGAGATACCTGACGCATTTCTCCTTGTAGATGCCCTTGATGCGGGCAAACTTATTGAACTAGAGCTATCTAATAGTGGAAAGCAAAAACCAAAACGTGCTCCTATTTGTGAGATCAAAAGGCCTCGTCCTTGAAGAAGATGAGCAAAGATCTGGGAACTCATAGCAAAGAAGGGAGGACTTATTGCATATGAAGGCTAGGTGAGATCATTTATGTTACACTTCCCTTGATCCTGACCATCAGTCCAGAGATTATTCGTTCAATAACTCAAGATTTGCACTCGGGGAGTGCACCATGTAATCATGTTAATGTATAACGTGAGTTCGAAAGAAGGGGTTTTAACATTCAAGAACTTTAAGCAATTTAACAGAGATAGATTAAAATAAAGGGTTTTTATATTCAATTTTGAAAAAAAATGTTAAAATAAGGGGTCATTTTATTCATTCAGACGTGTTAAAAAAAAGGGTTTTTTTAATACCCACGAACACACGTTATAATGGTGAACCCCCCGAGGATTTGCAAGATTGGTAGATAGTTATGAGCTCAAAAATCTAAACCCAAACTGGAATTTTAGAAACTTTAGACCTAGACTACTTGTAGCTCAACAGAACTTCACCCAATAAAAGTTCAATCAAAATCAGAGACCTCCTCAAAATCAAGGGGATTTTGGACTAGAAAACCCACCTTTTATGCAAAATGGACCACCTAACAAAACAACCCAATAATGGAAATAAATTCAACCACCAACCTCGTCCAGGAGGAGGAGAAAATCAACGACCTCAAGGAAGAGTTGAAGCTAAACAAAGCTCAAGGTACTAGAAGCAAAGATAATCAAACCAATCTCATACGTTCATGCTGCAATCAATCATCAAGGAGTGAATGATCAATTTTGAGTAATTTGAACTCCAGCAAAGTATTAAGATAAGTATTTTACCTTATTGATTTATTCTAGGAGTACACACTCTTTTATCTCTCCTAGACGCATTGAAAACCCCATTCTGCTTGAATACCCGGATACAAACCTCGCAGCGGAATTAGCTAAGTGGTTCACATTTGTTTTATGGTTTGTTTTGGTGAGTTGATTGCAAGTGTTTGATGTCCATAAACTTATATGGGAGTATATGGTTAGTCAACCCGAACCATACGGGCAATTATGAATAAGGTGGCTTTCGTTTTTTGTTACGGTTATTTGCAAAAGTCTCATATGGACAAACTGATTGAAAAGGTGCTATTCTATGTTATTGGTATGATCCTGATACATCCATTTGAGGCATAATACTTTCAATTGCACGTTATGTATGCACTCGAAAAAAGAAAAAAGTTGTGTTTTGCATGTATGTGAAGCTATGGCATATGCTTGAACAAAGTGGTGGGACTGTTTTGCATCATGATTAAGTTGATGGGATGATGTCATATGATGTATGGAACCTCATGGATGGATGTGGATATCTTATGTGCATGTGTATGCTGCTTTCCACCCTTCTAGGTCAAAACTAGCTATGGTGCTAGGGGGGTGAAGTGTGATTATAGTGCATCACTTATGCATGGTTAAACATTGTCAAAATTATATTTTGAAGTCATTTTTATTTGTTGTTTGGACTCTTTATGCATAAGAATTTCATGTCTTAAGGGCCATGTGTGTGGGCTCAGTTTGATTACAGTGGATATGTCAAAGTCCAAGTGTCAGAGTTGGTTCAGTAAGGAATATGGTTTATAGTCAAGGGCTGAGATCCCTCATGGACTATGGTTATGATTTTGATTTTGAAAGCCAACGTGGCTCTTGGATTTTTTTTTGGATATGGTTGTTCTCCTAAAATGCTTCAGAGGTAGCAGTAGTCGCTAGGTGTCTTTGGATGCAATCTGGCTCATGGCCAATAATCCATGTTAAGTTGGGCGTTGAGGACTAATGTCTATTGAAATTATATAAAAGTATAAATTGTATAATTTTCACATACATTCGTGGGGTGGGGGGATATCTCTCAGTTTCCACTGCTGGCGGTACTTCTTAGGCAATTTTATCCTTACCTGTAGGTCTTTTAACATTGTAATTTTTGCAGAATAGACATTTGTAGTCTTCTATCGGTTGTGCTATATAGCACTTATTAGTTTTACACAATTTTCCTCTACCAAGGTAACTTTTGCATCGAGTGCAATCACCAGTCATGGTTGACAAAAAATGATGTTTTTCGAATGCTCTCTACTGAGAGCCATGGTTGAAAACAATGATGGTTAATGCTCCCTACTAGGAGGACAAACTTGATGGGGATAACTATCCACTTTGGACATGCATGATTCAAGATCACCTTCTTGTAATATGCATTTGGAACAATGTGCATGGTTATGATGTAAGACCACATTTGTGAATATAGGTTTTGTAGATGGTGGTGTAGGTTCTAGCCATTCTACTACTAGAGTTGTTTTGTCTACTTCTAAGTAATACTTACTACATACAAGTTAGGATGTCAAGGATGCACAAGATCATACATTGATTGTACTTTTTAGTAAGCGTTCCATTATTGCACACATTCGCTAAGCATGAGCAGCAAACGAGACATGAGATAGACTATCTTCTTTCTCTCTACATTGTTGGAAGAGGCCCATCCAAAAAGAAATAGGGTTAATTAGGGTGCTATTGAACATATATTTACGGTTTCACAACAAAAGAAGAATACCACTATTGCCATCTTAAATGCTTCTGCCAATAGGAAGCCTATCCCCATAGCTTCTACTTCTTCAAACAACAATAGGCATGAGAAGTATGGTGATAAAGGCAAGAAGAAAATGAGATGTCATTACTCTATAGCAAATGATCATCAATCAAGCAATCTTCTAAGCTTAAGGAGAAAGAGACTCATAAGATAGAGACAAATGCAACCAATACAGATGTGTCTTGATACGTAGATTTGATGAATGTTGTGGACATTATGCAGAATATGCTTTTAGTGCAGAGTCTCAGTATGACCCATGTTTTCATGATGCATGTATTGCCATATCTTGGAATCATGTGTGGTAGTTTGACAATCTTGCAGCTAACCACATTACTTCTCATCATCATTTGTTTATCCCTAATGGGAATATGTCACATGTGTCAAAAGTGTCCCTTACCCAATTAAGGGACTTAGAAGAATTATGCTTACTGCTGCGGGTGGCAATTCTTTCACAATTTATGATGTTGTGTATGTACCTAGAATCAAGAAGAACCTTTTTTCTATATCTGCACGTGAAAATTTTGGTATCGTATTCCAAGTTTGTGGATAGGCATATTATGCATAATCTCAATTGTGGTAGTACTATTATGGAATCTTGCACTTTGTTTCGTAGGTTGTAAAGCTCAATTCTAACAAAAAATGTGTGGAAGATCTAGCATGCACAATATCTAATTATAAGGTTATTTCATAATGAAAAACTTTGGCATTCACATATTTGAATTTTGAATGGTTGTTGCATCTGTAGAAATCTGATATGGTTTCTTCATTGCCCCTCTTTAGGCACCTCTGAAACATGTAAGTGGCAGCTTTATTTTAGAAAAATAGAGTGTTCTAAGTTTCCTAAGGATGGTTCTATGCCAGCTAGTTGCAAATAATAAGTTGCCCATACTCATGTTTGCAGTCCGATTCATTACTCCATGTCTTGGCAACCATTTGTCCCTCGTGAATTTTATTGATGATTACTCCAAGTATGCATGGGTGTATCTATTTAATTCAAACTCTAAAATGCTTTTGTGCTTCAAAAAAATTATACTTATGGCTACAAATCTATCTAGTTGTAATGTGGACATGCTTTGTCCACAACAAGAACTAGGAGAAGTACCTACATGGATGGAACTTCCAAAGGCAAAGCCTTCCCCTACCTCGAAGCACTAGAGAGAGATACTAAGAAACCAATCTTCATAACAAAAGTATAGGTAGTACAATGGAGAGGGATCCAACAAACAAGAGTGCCGAATGAACAAAACTTATTCTTTATATTGTTCTTGGGATTTGTTGTTGACCTTGGATCTACTCTTCATTCTTCTTTGTAGAATTGGTCTTCAAAATCAACTCCATGCTGGCCTTCAATACCTACAAAATACTATTATATGCATGCAAAACAATGATGTCCTTCTAGGATGGGTCTACCCACCAATTAGGTACATGCGGGTAGTGTATACTCTTTTTACAAGGATGGGACTAAATTACATTTTGATAATTGGTCGAGGAACTTCTCCATTACCACTTGTTGGATAGATAGGGTAGAACCCTAATTGTTTTGTGTAGTAGAGAGTATGATAAATATTTGGAGCATGAGAGGAGAAAATGAGGATATTGGGGATTATCGAGGGACTCAATAGAGTATAAATTTAGAGTTTCACAAGTATTGACAAAATCCATGAGCAGTGGAATGAAGCAAAAGAAGATTAACCTAAGGTTGAGGGCCTAGGAAGATGTGCAGAGCTTGTATCTCCTTTTCTATTGAGCCTATTCTCTTGAGGTTTGGTACAGAGGTTGTTCTATTTTCTTAATATGTGCATGAGAGATCTTTTGCAATTGTGAAGCCAATATGATGTGACGCTTTAAACATTGACCACATCAACATTGGCTCCCATCAAAGCCAATTGAACCTATTGTGGCATTTCACCATTGATAATTTGTCATGTGACAATCTAACAAAAACATCAATGCAATGATGAGGACGGCAACTTGAGATATGAGAGAAGATGCTTCAAACTTCACTATCTCCAACCCGCTCCTCTTTGAGTATCTGAACAAGCATCAATGTGTTGATGAAGAAGGCCTAGGGAGACATGGAGGAAGATACTTTACTCTTGCCAATCAACACTAGCTCTAATCAACTTCTTAACCAATAGCTTGGTCAAATGTGTGGACATGGAACGTGTGAAGAAGATGAGGTTTATGAAAGTGCATTCTAGACAATTCAAGACTTTATAAAAGTATATTCCAGGCAGTTCGAGAGTTTCGTCCTTGTTGAAAGCAGAGCCATCACTTTTTTCTAGAGCACTTTGAACATCTCTTTAGTAGGTATGTTCATATTTCCATACTACCAATCCCTATAGAATGTGGTGCATGTTGTAGTCTCAACGGCTTTTTAAATAGAAGATGTTATACTCTTTCCAACCCATTCCTCTTTAACAACATCAAGTTCCTGTAGGCTCAAATGCATATGGCAGGTATTTGAATGCCAATCGATGCTAGCACTATTCAACCTCCTAACCAACCACAAATAGTAGTGAGAAGAGGAATCCAAGGGAGTGACATGCACCATGCATAAAGGTTTCTCTAATGTTGCCCTCATCCTTCAATTTCTACTTGAGTTTAGACCGAGAGAGAAATGCAATAGAGTTTATCTTTATGAACTCGTTACAAATGCTCACTGAAGAGAGGACCACGAGCTTCTTGTAGACTCTACAAGAGGGAGAGGGACCATCTATCTTCTATTGCTTTGTGCAACAAGAGTAAAATTAGCTTTAAGGTCACCCTAACTTGGAAGTGCCCTCTTAGTCATTGCATGTGGCAATTGCATTTACCGCTTGGATACCACCATCTGTACCCAACTGCTTGAAGGTATATAAACGACTCAACCTTACTTCTAGGGCATAAACAAGGCAAGTCATGTATACCCAATTGTATACCCATTAGGTGTAATTAAGTAGCCACAACCTGACTAAACAAATTACGATATCAAAATAATTGACAAGATCAACAGCTATGTATGACCCTTTGAGAACATCTTGAAGAAAAAGCATGGCTAGTTGGCAAGACCCACCATGCAGGAGAGAACAAATAAAGCTACCTCTCGACAGAACTTATACAAGTAGGATCCCAAACTACCTCCATATCTCCACAATGGGTGCAAGTTTCTCTAGAACATCGATAAGCTCCAAGCTCCAAATCAATGATTCTACCGCCCAACAGAAATCATACGAGTGAGGATCCCAAATTACCACCATATCTCCACAATGGGTGCAAGTTTCTCAAGAACATTGATAAGCTCCAAGCTCCAGATCAATGATTCAGTTACACCCAAAGCTTCAAAATAGACTAATTGTGTATAGCTACACATCATCATTATGAAATAAACCATATTATTTTCTTATACGATCACTCAACCAAAATTCGATGAATCGCCTACAATAGCGAAATTATGCAAGGACCTTAGCTAGAAAGTGCTTTCAGGGTACAATATGTTGGTGCCATAGATCCATCATTGTACGTGTCATGAGTAGCAAATGGAAATTCGATTTGACCATTCATTTCAAAGACTAAAATCGATTGGGAGCCTACCACTACTACTACTGGCTCCTTCCACATTATATTCAATAGAATCATCTTTAGATTCCTCAGCCTCGTGAGTTGTCTCCAACACTCCCTAGCTGTCAGTAAAACAGACAGCTAGGATCGGTCTTGCGTGCATGAAAGATCAATCTAAACTGTGATAGTAGGCCACAAACACCATCACACTCTCCTGCTGAGAGTCTTCGACATTGCTTTTAAGGACAAATGGCGGCTGCCCCTGCTTTGCCTCTTGCTTGGGAAAGTTCTGCACTGCCCAGCTCCTCCACCATGCATCTGCCCCCCACCCTCTCTTTGAGCAACCTTGGCCCCCTTGCCTGACCACCTCTCTCGCTCTCCGGGCTAGAAAGCGAATATTCTCTTTTAATGAGAGATTCTCATTTTCCACCAGCTGGTACCTCCTACACAAGCCGATTGTTGAGATGATTTATACCTGTCGCTTAAGGTGCTTGAGAGTTCAAGAGATAGAAAATATTTCTTGCTAGGACAATATGCATGATATTCGCCTGCCTGAAGCTGGTACCATTGGATGTACAAGTATGATGTCCCTTACTCAGAACGTGGCATGTAGATGTGAAGGGGAACTAGAGGGACTTTTAACTACAAAGAGAACCAGAGAAAAGTCCATGGCAGTAAAAACGAAAGAATGAAAGCACTGCAAGACACTTGCATAGCCAAAGTTCACACCCTTCAACCTTCCAATTCTCTCCCTCTACCCTCTTCCACCTTCTAGGAGCCTTCTACCCTTCAATTGGTACTCTCATTTCTAACATTCACCTTCATCAAGAGGGGCTACTTTCAAAATATAAGGATACAAAAACCTAAGAAGATTAGAACCAGCAATTTCTGGATAAAGCCAATAAACTTAGCACATGACACCCATTGAATAAATCAACCCAAGAAAACTTGACCTTTTACCTCCCTTACAATTGCGAATGACTAGTCCATTACATAATAAGTCCTATTTTACACTCAAAAACACAGAACACACACAGTCACAGTCACATTAGAAGCGACCAATATTTAAAAGAAGGGATGGCCTACATGCAGAAAGCCATTAGCCAGTTTATAAATGGGTACACTGACAATGGTTCAAGTAAACCCCCTCATCTATACAAACAGCAAAACACCTCATTGACATGTGCAGCTGCCTCCATGAATCTATGAAGATCCAAAGCCCAAGGCCTACAGATCCCTTCCTCTTAAACAAGCTCAGAGCTCAATAAGTTGCTCCGGAAGTGATTTTCTATGTGGCGGTAATGTCTAGCGACGTTTAGGAGGTATAGGTTTCTTAAATCCCGGCTTGTAAGTGGATCGATAAGTCGTCCATGCATCTGAAATAGTCTTCTTCATCTCATCATCTCCATCATCATACATGTTCTGCAAAGTTAGACGACATAAACAAGCAAGCCTTAGTTGAGCTAAAGAAAAGCATCACTCTAGGCCCTCAACACAAGTGCCCAACCAAGAACTTTTAGTAGCCAGACACAGAAGCAAGCAGTGAGAACTAATGTTAGAGTCGGGCTAGCAAAAAATATAGCATTAACACTATGAGTTTATGAATTCGCACATTAAAGAACCCAAAAGTTTCCACATAAGACATGAATAAGGTAAAGGCAATGAGCTTATGAAAAAATCTCAAAGCATACCCTCATCATCTCCAGCAGCCGTTCCATAGGCTCTCTCTTAGACTCCTCTTCAGACTGAGAAAAGAATGCAAACTCTTATCATGCTCCCCTTCTTTCAATATATATTGAGAGATAGTTCTCATTTTGAAAGCATACCTTGTCCTCTTTAAAGTGCAAGTCCTTCCAGTCCTCTTCTTCCAGCTTCCTTAAAGAGATAATAACTCTCTTGGGCTTGACAACCACACGACATGCATCTGGATCCATCTCCTTGTGAACCTTTTGGATGGTGCATCGATAGTTCTTTCCCTCCACATCGTGAAATTTCACATCAAAAGACCACTCCGTAAACTTTGACTCCACTTTGTCCTCTTCAACACCCTCCAAGGAGATCTGAATCTGCCAAAATCAACCTTAATTGTTTCAACATTTCCTGCAGGTGTCTCTTAAGCTTCCCCAGTTCACTCTTTAAAACCTGTTCAATAGACTAGATTCCATATATTACTGTTAAAGTCAATGAAGCCTTCACTTCAAAGCAGAAGATGACAGAATTAACATCAAAGATGGCCTAAGCCAAAACCAAAGTCAAAGGTGACAGAAATTCCCTGCAATAAACCACTGTTAAGGATGCAGTGCATGCACAGAGAGCAAGAGTGAGATAAGAGGAGAAAAACGACAACCAAGGATGGGTGAAGCAATTCTTCACTCTGCAATCACTGCCGCTAGGCTTCCTTGTGTGTTCCTTATTCGTTTAGGATAAGGACCATGAATACTTCGGGTTAAGAGGTTAGTCAAAGTGGGCAACCTGTCTCTGTCCGACCCAAGCACAATAGCCTTTAAACCCAACAACATCAGCTTGAGACACATACTAGAGTGCTCATTTGATTCACAAATGCCCACGAGCTACAACATGACCATATTCTCATCAATGCGGATAAATAGCATAGTCACAAGGGACGCGTCAGGGGGCGGGGAGCGAAGGACGGGAGACGGGGCTCAAGTGGATTTTTAGTGTAAAAAAGAGGGCGGGAGTCGGAACAGCAAGTGGGACGGAAAAGTGGGGACGGGAAGCCCAAAAATGGGCGTCCCCTGTGACTATGAAAAATAGCCCTGCTTCTATGTTCAGCAATGACCATGTGCCTCAAGTTAAATAGACATAAGCTCAGCTGAACTAGATTCTACTGACATGGGACAGAGAATAGAGGAGTTTTAACCGTCCTTCACACCTAGCCTGATGTCCACACAACTTAAGGGTAACCAACTGGAACAATGAGGACCAAACCCACACTCGCATAAAAAATCACTATCCTCCGAAATGTTCTTCTGATCCATACTTCAATTCGATCAGAAAACGAGTAAGAGAAGCAATTACAATAGAAGCTTACCTTCACTCTTTCATTGTCCTGCTCCCAGGTAAGATTTGAGAGATTTGTGTATTGAATTTCTGGAATGGTGGCTTCTTTCGCAGAGGCTGCCTCACGCGCTTCTACATTGGCCACAAGCTGCAGTCACAATCACACAACAAACGATTGGCAAGGGTTTCCTCATGGGCGGACTGATTAGCAGCTTGAGCCCTAGCGCACACAGACCTATCGAAGCGCAGGTATGGGCGCATACATATCCAAACCCAGAGAGGAAGAATGCGAAACGTCGAATCATGATGAGACGTACCTTCTCCAAGTTCTGAATTTGAGTTGCGAAGAAGACTTGTACATACGGCCGACGTGCCTGGCTATGGAGTATTTTCAGCTCTGCTACGTCTGCCCTCAAGTCAGCCGCCATCTCGTTTCTCTCTCACCTCTCTCAGCGCACGCGCACACACTCTCCACTCACTGCAACAGCCAGCCGAGAGATATTTGTGACACTGAAGAGGTTTTAGGGTTTAACGAGATTTTTCGGAACTTGGGGATTGAGCTTGCGCGGATTTTGAGTGGGTTTTTTTGGCCTGTCCGAAGGCAAAGGCTATAGAGATGGGTTTCCTTTTTGCTGTTGGAAAATACAGAAAAAATTAAAGTTAATTTCGATTTTGCCACCACTATGTATAATGATAGGATGAAAGTGGAATCCTAAGTGATAAGCCTAGTGGAAATTAAAGAAAGGAGAGAGTTGGGCCACGTGTTTGGGTCTTGGCAGCTGATTGGCTTCTGAAGTTAGTGGGCGATTATTGCTTGGAGTAGGTGTAAGAGCATTTGATCGTGGAGGTCTCCATTCATCACTAGTAGTGTGGTTTTATTTTGAAAGAAATTTTACTATTAGTTGAATCGTAGGATGGTCGCTATTAAAGAGAGTGTTGTTAAAGCGATGATGGTTGTTCCACACACTCTCTCTCACACACAAAAATGTACGCGACCCTTTCTCTCTCTAGGCTCTAGATTTTATAGCACGGGAGTTCTCATGGAGCAATCGTGCTGCTTGACCCTTTGGCTCCTCTTGCCTTTGTGGTTGAGATCTTTGCTCATGGTGCCTCTATTCTTGCCCAGATGGTAAGATCCTCCCACTTTCTTTCTTCCCTCACAAGAAGCTGGGATGTGAAAGCCAATTCGATGCGCTCCTTCTTGTGCAAGCATATGGATCTCTACTCTTCTGCATTGTTAGAGGTCTCATAGGCAATTGAAAACTGTCGTGACTTCTCTGCTTGCACGGGTGGAGCTCCGCTTGGACACCATTTTTACACCCTTTAATGCCTCACACGACTTGCCCTCCCTCCTCTGTTTCTTCCCGTTGATGGCCACTATAGGTACTCTCTCTCTCTCTCTCTCTCTCTCTCTCTCTCTCTCTCTCTCTCTCTCTCTCTGCCTTTCAAAATTTGGTACTCGCGTTCTGCATTTTGCCTAGCAATGTCGCAACTTGCCGTAGCGCAATGTGAGCCTTGGTATACTGGTGCCCATTGCCCTTTCTTCAAAACGTTCCCTCTACTTTTGCCAATTTTCTCAACTTTTCCTTCCCATGATAAAGGGGAACACGCATCTGAGGAAATGGATATGATTTTATTGTTGTCTGTAGACCACGCTGGGCTGGAGGGCTCTATGATGGCGATGAGCATTATCGACAACCTCAAACATGGCCACCATAGTCGAGGTTGTGAAGCAAAAGGAACTCGCAAAACCCTTTGCTAAAGTGCGGGAGAAGGTTGTCATCCACTTTGGGAGGAATGCAAGCTGAAATCAATGGAGCTCTTTGAATCTCTTGGGTTGCCTGGCGGCCTCCTCGACCCCTTGCAGGACATTCTGGAGGGTGGGTTTGTGGAGGAGAGGTTTTGTGTGGATGATATCGAAGAAGCAACAGTACCATTTCAAGAAGGCAGACCGGCATTGCAGCTACGCGGAGATGATCTCCTGCTATTTGAAGCCCAAGAAGATGACCAAGATATCTGGTGTCCAAGGCCAGGGACATGATGATTTAGGTGCCAACGAGATTTCTGTTGACGACACAGCTGAGCCCAAGATCCACTTCAAGAGTGTGGGTGGCCTCTCCCGCTCCTTCAACCCAGAGCTCTTTAGTCGGGGTGCTTGAATGTTTTCTCTGTTTGAGCTTGATGGAGCTTTAGTTGGCTTGGTGATATGCCTTAATTGAATCAACCGATGATGTCAAATTTGAGATAGGAGGCAGCTATTCACCTTTGATGCAAAATCCCCACCAAAACAACACACCCCCACCCACACACCTTGGTGCTTCCCATTTTCGTCTGCCTCTTTCTCCCTGAGTTACATTGTCGACTTCTTCCTCTTGCCCGTTCTTGCATGATGCATTTGAGATTAAAGATTAGAGATTAGAGGCAACATTGTACGTATGTGTGTGCATGCGTGCACACATCATGTGTGTTCATGCAGAGGCACTCACCCAATATTACACCTAAGCAATGCAGATGAAAATTGAGAGAGAGAGAGAGAGGTGGCCCCATTTCATGCTTCTATAAACCCAAATTTGGCTATGTGAAGAGGCTACTTTGAAGCACCGCATGTGAGCAAGGAACACGATGAAGTCGTTCACTATGAATCCGAGAAGATTTGTCTCTTCAAGTTCAAAATGTACTGCAAATGCTGAGGAATTTTTTCTTTCTTGTTAAAGTTTAATGAGATTTTTATCGAAGAACAGATAGGATGTAGGTTTTCAAGGCAGATTTGTTAAAGCCTGCTACTACAGGGATTTTGTAGATACAGGTTTGATTTGGTCTCCGAAAAAACCTTTTGTGTTTATTGGAAGTAGTTTCCTGATGGTTTTTGAGCATTCTCTTTTGGCAATTTGAAGTATAAGATACATGTTCTTTTATGCATAGTCTGTTAACCCTCACGGCTCACAGACACCCTATCACCTACGACGGACATTGTATTATTTACTTGTAGAGTCAGGTACCGGGCTTGTCGGTCCAATAGGAAAAGGGTAAGAGTGATTGCCGATGAGAGGCACACTCTAACTGGAACATTCAAGGGATTAGTTGGCTAAGCATAGGCGCCCAAGTGTGAATCGGTCAAGCTCATATAAAAGTCAACTAAACCTAAAATTCACTCATTCTCTCATTTGTACAATTGAAGAGTGCTCTTGCTCCATCTCCATCTTCTTCTTCTTCATCTCCTTGTGTGTGTGTGTGTGTATGCGTGAGAGAGAGAGAGAGAGTGCGATCGAGCATTGCAGCGGCACGACGACGGCGAGGCGGTTGAGCGCGGCGTAGCGACGTCTCCCTCTTCTTCGCGGCGAGGAATCCTCCACGACAGGAAGCGTAGAGCAGTGAGTGACACACCAACGCCATCTTTGAGCTTGCTAGTTTAGGCTTGTTGTGTACTTGGAGCCATTTGTGGCTCGCACGCAGTGTATCGGCAAGTTCCTTGCATTGACACGTGCGACATATGCGCACATTTTTCGCACCGTTGCCGGGGAATGCCATACACTAAGCTTGAATGGCACTTTGTGCTTCTTTTGTGGTGCAATTACAATTGTAGGAAAGGTAAGGAAGGAGGGTGTGTGTGTTGAGAAGAAGGATTTTGTGTTACTATAGTGTATTTTTTTTGTTAATGAAGTTTTCAAAGGTACTGTGTTTTTTTCTGTGTGTAAGGTGTTAGTATTAAGGTTGTTAGTTCTGTGTAATGTGATGTACAGTAAGTAGGAAGTAGATTTGTGAGAGCTAATAGAGTGTGTTAGTGTGTAACAGTAGGTGTATTAGTTAGAAGTAGGTAGGTAGAGTGTGTGTGTGCTCTCGCGCAGGCTGCAGAGACCTTATCCTTATTAAAAAATAAAAAAATAAAAAAATAAAAAATTTTAAAGGTAGGACCGAGATCAGGAATATCTCCCAGACCCAAGCCCATACCCAAGCCCAAGCTCACGCTCAGGCTTAGGCATCTATCGCCTTTTAAAATTACGAATTTTAGCTTCACACGTAGCTAAAAATAGATTTTTTGAGGATCAACGGAGCTTCAGGTGACCGAACGTTGTGCTATAAAGCACACCGCGACCCTCTGAGTGATACGCTCGTTTTGAGCTATCACACACTTTAATCAAAAAACCGATCATTCAAAAATATTAAAAACATAAAAAACACGAGTGAAAACGGACGCTTAAAAATGAAAACGGGCCCTTAAAAAAGTAAGCGGTTAACCTTCGAGGTTATTCGCCGACGCTTGTAGGGTGCCAAAGGCACATGCATCTGCGCTCTGGTCGTGTGCTGAAGACGAAGCAACTAAGAGAATTTTGACTTACGCGAGTTCTCAATATCCACCTACCTTAGGTTCCGGGCCCTCGGCGGGGACCCAAGGTAGTACAAACCAAGACCCGAACATAGCGGCCAGTGACTCTTCCTCTGACTAAAACATCATGGAGGGTTTCCCAATGCCTAATCCTGATAGCTCAAGCCAAGACATGCATGCCATGGGCCCACGGTCCGGGCCGAGTGTGCTTAGCCGTTTGAAAGAAACCTTTAGTAGAGCCACTCGCTCCGAACATGGAGCTAACGATGTAAATAAGAGGGAGAAGACCCCACAAATCGTACCAGTAAACATATCAGGTGTAGCACATATAACCTCTGACAATAAAAGAGAGGCAGACTTACCTAAGAGTGAAACTAATGATTCCTTGGGGTCTGACCAACACACCTCAGAAACGGAATCTCAGGGAGAGATTGATTCAAGGCTAGAGGAAATAACCAATGAATCAAGTCAAGAAACTAAACACTCAAGGCCTAGTACAATAGCCTATGGTGATTTATCCGAGAGTGAAAAAGGTACAAGTGAAGACATATCAAGCAGGCCTCGTTCAAACATAACCCAAAATCGTAACCTCAGCAAGAAAAGAAGGTCATATAAGAGACGACAATATCGAGCAAATGTGCGTGCTAGGATAAATGAAAAGAAATCTACAACAGAGGCTAACCTTGGAGTCACACATGCATTCCACGTTGAAACCGACGAGGATTGGTTGGACTCTGACACACCTCTACGATACCCTATTGAACTAAACAGCACCTATGGAAAAGTGCTATATAACGCCTTATTGGACACGGGTGCTAAATATAATCTGCTATCATATGGGGTGTGGTGTGACTTAGGGAAGCCACCTCTATCTAAGAGTATTATCCAAGTTGATAGCGGGAAAAAGATCAGTGCAATCGGGTGGCCTATGTACTCGTGCACACTCCACAAACCACGCCTCATGCAAACAAGCAAAGAACAAAACAAAGGGGGCACCACCCTAAATTAAGAGGTTTAGGGACCTCACACATAGTGCACATAGGCAAGTGAGACTTCTGGCATTATGATAGCATCAAAACATATGGCAAAACACATAGAAACGAAGCTTAGGGACCTTATGTAGCATATATATACACAAGACATCAGCTTAACAATACAACGGCATCTGATCATACATAACAAGGATATAGAGAAGCAAGCCAAGGATGGCATAATCCCTTGTCAAAAACAATCAACCCAGCAAGTAGGTATGATCCTACTAGCAACACATCAATACCTTAGAGAATGATGGCGAGGATGGTTGACATGGAGCATGAGAGAAGACTCCTTATTTAGGTTTTAGGGCTAGTAATGTAGCATACTAGAGGGAGAGAGAGAGAGGGAGAGAGAGTAGAGCTCCATCCATAGCTCCTCGTTGTGAGCAATGTCGTCATAGCTTCGTTGCTTGGTGAAGTGGGTGAAGTGTTGTTTTTGAGTGAGAGAAGGCCTCCTTATATAGGTTTCTGAGAGGGTTTAGGATTAGGGATAAACATGCTTAAATCCGCTGATTGGGGTTACTTTTTGCTTAGGGTGGTCAACAGATTGAGGTCACCTGATATGTCACCATCAAGATATTCTCTAGAGTGATGTGAGAGGGGAGGATAAATGCTGATTTTTCTGATTGTGACACATGGGGATAAGGCCTTGACCAGCATTTAAGAGCAGGTAAGGTGGCTGTTGAAACTGGAGGTTCTGCACATGTCAGGGGGGGACCTGCTGGGTCCTCCTGAATATCAAATTCTCAAAAAATCCTCAACCATGGCTTCTTTTGACATGTGTTCTTTGAAAAAATCAGCATGTCTCTTTTCAACTCAAAAGTCTTTATCCCTGTTGACTCACCTTTACCATAAGATTTTCTCCTTTTCTCCTCCTGTAACTGCATTGTTGATGCCCAATCACTGCTTCTAGTAACAGTGAACTGTTACCTACCAAATACTTATGGTGCAATAAAAAATATTTACCATGGGTAAAAAAAGTTACTGTAGGTAAAAAGTGATTTGTATTTACCATGTAGGTGAAAATATTTACTGTAGGTAAAAAATATTTACTGTGGTAAAAAATATTTATTGTCGGTAAAAAAGTGAAAACGGAGTATGCTGTGCTGTGAGTCCACACGAACATCCTCGTGTAAATTTCACTAGAAATTCACACCTAGAATGAGCTATTCTGTAAGATATAGGTTGTAGGTATGCATAAGAGCTCGTTCCCACGTATCTTCTGTCCATGGCACTTTTTACTCTTTGGTGCTTGTGAAGTAGATTTTCTTCTCTTTCGAGATCCCTTGGACTAGAGTATCCTCATCTCCCCAACAACTGACTGTGCCTTTATTGCATCTTCAGAAGGGGTCCTAAAAACCATGCATCATATAGCCCTCCCCCTTAAGGTAGAGGTATTTGATGCCTTTAGCTGTAGGTTGTGCTACAATAGGGTTCTCTTGAATACTTACCCACCTGGTACCAATTGAATTTTCCATGTTACTACTTTCTTGGATGATGCACCCTGTTTAGTCCTTTCTGATGAATAATTGTATCCATCCATGACTAACAACTGGTCTCCTAGACCCTTGAAAGCCATACCCCATCCATTGTCAATATCCACTTTCACTGGTAGCATTTTTTTTTTCTTCTCTTTTTTTTCTTTTTTTTTTTTTTCTTTTTTTTTTGTCTTCTCTTTTTTTTTTTGTTTTTTGAAACGACTATGTACATGATTGTTACCTTAGTTGGAGCTCGAATATGATGAGCTCTCCACTGAACCATCCTTAGCATTGATTTCACCAGCATATGGCTGTGAAAGACGACATTGGTAGGCCTTCAATCGCCAACCATTTACCGGGGTCTGATGTACCTTACCATCTAGGTCACCTAGTTGGTAACTACCATTTGAGAACCTCTGTATCACTACAAAAGGGCCTTCCCACTTAAGCAAGAACTTACCATCCTTCCTGCGATCAAAGCGATTGTCGTATCTGAGCACTAAAGAACCTTCCTTGATACCTTTCTTGACAAGGTTGCGATTGAACTTCTTTCGTTTCTTCTCTGCCTGGGCTGCATAGTACTTCACTGCTGACTCTCGATCTAGCCCTAACCTCTCCAAATCTAAAGAACCTTCCTTGATACCTTTCTTGACAAGGTTGCGATTGAACTTCTTTCGATAAATCCACTCAGAATCTTCCACTGGGTAGATAAATCCTGCCTTGAGTAATCTTTCTACTTCTTTTAAGAGTGCATCTTGTTGCACTAGCCCTAATCTCCTTAGCCTTTGCACCACTGGTTTGGCACCTTCCTTTAATTGGATATGGTGTTGGGTTATCGTCACTCCTTTAATGTGCTCGTAATCAGTTATAAAGAGGCTAGCATGCTTCTTTAGTACCTGCAAATAGGGTTCTCTCTCTTCTTCTAGTAGGTCCTTAGCTAGCATCTCCTCTAAGCCTGTGGCTTCTTCCTTGTTTAGAGAGTCTTGACCACCTTCTCCTTCTGGGTTTCGCAGTATTATACCCATGACTTCCAAAGAGCTAGCATCCTCCTCAGATGACTCATCCTCAGATGAAGAGCAGCTGCTCGTGCTCCATTCATCCATAGAAGTCTCCATCTCTAGGTCTTGTTGTCTACCTTGCTTCATCAATTTTTTGTTGCTTGCCACCTACCTTATGATTTGGTCGCAACTCAAGGGAACCTGTCTCCCAATCTTGCCTAGCTTTCATAGCCATAAGCCAAGGTCTTCCAAGGATTAGCGGATAGCCCTCCCCCTTAGTTGGGATCACATAAGCATCAATTGAGATTGCCACACCAAAAGCTGAAACCTTCACTCCATTAACCTTTCCCACACAAGCCACCCTTACATTATTTGCCATCTTAGCTTGTAAGGAAGTTTGCTCGTTTACTTCCAAACCCAACCTGTGCATTAATTTCTCTGTCATAACACAAATCTCGGCTTCACCATCTACGTACACATTGGAGACTCACTGACTCTTAATCTCTGCATCAATGACTGGCACAATATCCTTCATGCCTCTTGCACTAATAGACCCAACTGACTTTGCCTTAGCCCTCCTGGTGCTGACCATCTTAGACCAGGTTCTACGCATCTTTGGGGAAAGGTGGAGGAGTTGCTGCCATGAAATCTTTGGTCCTTGCTTACTCACATCTGCTACCAGGTCGTAAGGTATGGATCCTACCCCAAGTGGAAAGTCTTCTACTCCTATGTGCCTCCTTGACCTACTCTTCCTTTTCTTGTCTCCTATCACTTGGGAGGAACCCTCATTCCCTTTATCCGGCTCTGAAGCTTCCATTTCATCAGTTATTTGTCTCCTAACTCTCTTTATTGGCATGGCAACAGCTTTCTCCATTTTTTCTTTCCCTTTATCCTTACCATTGTCAAGACTTATGACAGAGACAGCCCTGTCCTCCCCTCCCGATGGTAGTGGAGGGATCTCTGCTGGTGCTTGTGGTGGTGGAGGAGGGGTCCTCAATATTTGGATTGGTGGAGCCACGTGTGCATTTTGTCCATTTAGTGGCCTAGCTCGAGGAGGAGTGACTTGCTGGCGAGGAGGCCGTCTTTGATTACCATTTCCTTGATAGCGTCGTGGATGGGGGCAATAATACATGCCGTGACCTACCTCTCCACAGTTGTAGCAAATGTACTCACGTGCTTGCCTTTTTCCTTCTTGTCTATTTCGTTCATTTCCTGGCTGGGGAGCCCTTACACCTTGAACCAGATTGATGGACAGGCTCTCTAGTTGATTGGTGATTTGTTGAAGTAATTCTTGTTGAGAGGACTCTTGGTCTGTTGCTCCTGTCCCTGCTACTACCCTTGCCGTAGGTTGAGCTAGCGGAGGAGGCTCCATTCCCCCTTGTAGTTGAGCTTGGAATTTTAACTTCCTATCCTTCTCCCTTGCATAAGTCATAGCTTTATCAAAGGTATCTGGGAATTTACCTTTTACCTTTTCTCGAAGGATGGGGTAAAGCCCTGCCAGGAAACAGTCCTTCTTTAGGCATTCTGGCGCCCTTTCTCCTTTACCTAGTGATGCACACCATTTCTCCCACAGGTTGGAAAACTTTCCTTCATAGCTTCTATAGTCATTGGGTGATGTTTGGCGTAGCTCTAAGAGCTGTCTCCATATCTCCTCTGGAGGCTCATGGCGGCGAAATTCTTCGATGAAGGCCATCTTTAAGGACTCCCAGTCTCTTCTTTCTTCAGGTGCCAAAGTTTGATACCATAATTTTGCACCTTCCCTCAAGACCAAAGGAAAGGCCCTTAACTTAGTAGCTTCGTCATCCCTTCCCGATACCAGAAAGGCCATTTCCAAATTATCCAAAAAGTCTGGAGCAACCTCCCCAGGCTTACCATAAAAATTAGGGAAGGCCATAAGTGAGAGAGTAAACAATTACACAAACAGCTCCAATTTATTTTAAAATAGAGTATGGTAATTACAATTTGGAGCTTTAGCACAACTTAGCTCAAAATAGGATGAAGATCGACACATCAAAGGAATGGTAATAGTCTAGTAAGGGTAGAATAACAGGATGAGGAGAGCGCAAGGTTTCCCCAAGTCTCTCGGCTCCAAACAACAGGGCTATTCTTTGCTGATAAAAGATTTTTCTATCAATACAAATATTCACACAGATATGACGCACAAAATGGAAAGGAAACATGTGGGGATCATCATTCTCATTATTGGCATCCATACTTACACACAAGAGCCTAGCTTAGTTGCACCACCTTGGGACCAATGAGCCTAATCAGCCATAGAAGGTCAGCACCTCGGATCACTTCGACTCTTCCTGATGCATTTGTGAAGACGTAAGGCGTGATGGCAACACTTTGTACAATGCTGAGCCTTTTAGCAAGCAACAATTGGATGCTATTACCATAATCAGCATGACGAATGAAAGTGACACCATTAATGTGCAGCACATCATCAACTAAGATAGTTTCCTTAGATTGAGATAACTTCTTGAAAATTAGCAGCAAAGGTAGGGCAGGGAGGCTTTTCACCCGGTCTCCAAAGCACTTTGGACAATATCCAAAGTGATCTTCACGCGGACAGGAGGTTGTCTTGGGATTGGTGGTGTCTGGATTCACAAAGTGCACTGGGAGCACTCGCAGACGGGCGGCAATCTTGTAGGCAAGCCTTCGCCTCTTTGCTTAAGGAGGATTTAGGGGTGAGAGTCGTGGTTGCAAGTTGGAGGTTGAAGTTGGTTGCTCACTAGCCTTTTTCTTGCCTGTAGTGGTCATGTAATCCCTTATTAATGAGATTAAGCCAAATGTTACCTTACGCTTGAGCATGCGCTGCGGCCTTGGGCCACTTAGGTGTAGAGGTGATCTTCCTCCTCTTAGTCGGCTCCTCAGGAAAGAGAGGTCTGGTGATGCTTTCTCTTCCCTTAATGTGTGTCACAGTACCTTCATGTATGTTGATGTAGAATATTTCAAGCTCGTGTGCGTTGGAGGTTTCTGGAGCACTCATAGGTTGAGAGGAGAGGTATATCAAGCTCTTCTTCTTACTCTCCTTCGTTGGCGACGATCACGAACAAGGCATGTAGAAGAACTTACTTCTTGAATTTCAATGACACTGCAACCTGGTAACAAGACCTCGATGAAAGCTTTTAAGGCCTCTAAAGCCTCCTCCTCTTCTGTTCTCCAATTTGCAAACTCCTCACGCCATTCGTCCATGTTGTAGATTGCACATCTTCATTGCTTGTGGACTGAAGATCTGTGTAGCCCTCCTCCGTGGGGGCACCAAAATGATAGCGGGAAAAAGAGTAGTGCAATCAGGTGGCCTCTGTACTCGTGCACACTCCACAAACCACGCCTCATGCAAACAAGCAAAGAACAAAACAAAGGGGGCACCACCCTAAATTAAGAGGTTTAGGGACCTCACACATAGTGCACATAGGCAAGTGAGACTTCTGGCATTATGATGGCATCAAAACATATGGCAAAACACATAGAAACAAAGATTAGGGACCTTATGTAGCATATATATACACAAGACATCAGCTTAACAATACAACGGCATCTGATCATACATAACAAGGATATAGAGAAGCAAGCCAAGGATGGCATAATCCCTTGTCAAAAACAATCAACCCAGCAAGTAGGTATGATCCTACTAGCAACACATCAATACCTTAGAGAATGATGGCGAGGATGGTGGCCATGGAGCATGAGAGAAGACTCCTTATTTAGGTTTTAGGGCTAGTAATGTAGCATACTAGAGGGAGAGAGAGAGAGAGGGAGAGAGAGTAGAGCTCCATCCATAGCTCCTCGTTGTGAGCAATGTCGTCATAGCTTCGTTGCTTGGTGAAGTGGGTGAAGTGTTGTTTTTGAGTGAGAGAAGGCCTCCTTATATAGGTTTCTGAGAGGGTTTAGGATTAGGGATAAACATGCTTAAATCCGCTGATTGGGGTTACTTTTTGCTTAGGGTGGTCAACAGATTTAGGTCACCTGATATGTCACCATCAAGATATTCTCTAGAGTGATGTGAGAGGGGAGGATAAATGCTGATTTTTCTGATTGTGACACATGGGGATAAGGCCTTGACCAGCATTTAAGAGCAGGTAAGGTGGCTGTTGAAACTGGAGGTTCTGCACATGTCAGGGGGGGACCTGCTGGGTCCTCCTGAATATCAAATTCTCAAAAAATCCTCAACCATGGCTTCTTTTGACATGTGTTCTTTGAAAAAATCAGCATGTCTCTTTTCAACTCAAAAGTCTTTATCCCTGTTGACTCACCTTTACCATAAGATTTTCCCCTTTTCTCCTCCTGTAACTGCATTGTTGATGCCAAATCACTGCTTCTAGTAACAGTGAACTGTTACCTACCAAATACTTATGGTGCAATAAAAAATATTTACCATGGGTAAAAAAAGTTACTGTGGGTAAAAAGTGATTTGTATTTACCATGTAGGTGAAAATATTTACTGTAGGTAAAAAATATTTACTGTGGTAAAAAATATTTACTGTCGGTAAAAAAGTGAAAACGGAGTATGCTGTGTTTTGAGTCCACACGAACATCCTCGTGTAAATTTCACTAGAAATTCACTCCTAGAATGGGCTATTCTGTAAGATATAGGTTGTAGGCATGCATAAGAGCTCGTTCCCACGTATCTTCTGTCCATGGCACTTTTTACTCTTTGGTGCTTGTGAAGTAGATTTTCTTCTCTTTCGAGATCCCTTGGACTAGAGTATCCTCATCTCCCCAACAACTGACTGTGCCTTTATTGCATCTTCAGAAGGGGTCCTAAAAACCATGCATCACAAGTCAAGGGTGTCAACAAGAAAAAAAATTCGGTTTTTGGAATCTTGCACACTTCTGTCAGTTATAACAATGGGGTTGTAGCTCAAGACTTTTTGGTCATGCCTGTTGGAACTATGGAGGGTAATATAAATCTAGGATGCACATGGATGATAGCCACCAAATGCACTATTGATTGGGGGACAGGGGGTGTCACAACACAGAAACTAACTCTTAGCCCTGCCACTCAAGCCATAGTCCCTCAGATATTGCCTTTTAAGAAAATAAAACCCAAAACATTGCATGTCCAAGAGGTTGAACCATATCTCCCCATAGGCCAACTCTCTAGAGTTTCAACTGATGTAGTTGAAATAAATCTTGAGACACACAAGACCCATCCCAATATAACAAAGAAAACATACAAGTGGGTCCCTAAAGATTCTTTAGCGACCATAGCCAATGCTAAAAGATAGGAGCCTGGTAAGAGACGTCCCATTCGTCCCAAGAAATGTAAAGAAACATTGCGTTGGATTCCTAAAAAACTATTGGAAGCCCAAGGCTACTATGAAGGAAATGATCAAATTTGGGTACCAAAACGTAAAATGTGCTTTTACTTGTCACCGGGCCCATGAGAGCTCAATCCTGTGGCTACAAAACAAATTGAAGATCGCGGAAAGAAAAAAATCACGGAATGCTACACACTTGCTCCCGAGCTAGTTTGGGTACCAAAGAAAGAACGATTTGTTCCACCTAGCTCAGGGACATCGAAATCAAATGAAGCTTCTTGCTCTTCATGTAGTTCCTATAAGGAAATAGAAGCTTCGATACAACCTCCACCTACCATTGTACATATCCATACAAGCAAGAAAGAGTTTGCACCTCCCGTTGTAAGTTCACCACCTACAACAATGTTGCAAATAAAATCATGGGAGAGTACCTTACCACCCTTGCAACTAGATGAAACGCATAGGGCGGTCGAAAACTATTGGTTAAAGCCTTCACCTATAATAACTTGGAACAACTGGTTTCAAAGGGTGACGACATCATTTCAAACGGTATGATCTACCCAAGGAAGGGGGGAGTGTTTGCTGACAGCCATCATTCACTCACTCCCCTCTCAACCTTTCTCCCTGAATTCTTAATCTCTTATCTTAGGGAACGTATATATAAATCCTTATACTCACAAAAACACGATAAAAAAGTAAAAGAGGAAGATCCATAGCACAAAATCATAAAAACACATTATGCACAAGAACACGACCCTAGTAATATTTGCACTCTAACCATCATCTATTTGTGTGTACAGATATGGCTAGTACGCTAGAGTCATCCACTCCTGCCTTGGGTGAGAGGTACCCTCGTTACTTTTCACAAATGTTCCACATGGTCTTCCCGGTGCTTGCATGTGAATGGGATTTGATAGGTACACTAGCATGCGAGAGGAATTTTGAGGAGTTAGAATGGTTGATACGTCTCTTGACCACGACTGACCCATACTTAGTAGAGAGCGTATCTCCCATTGCACAAGCCTACCCTTTTGACCAAGATGACTATAGGCGTCTAGTGACCTTCTTAGTAAACATAGGTACCTATGATGAAGAAGAAGATTTACATGACTACACAGATGGCACATATGGTCTCATGGATAATGACTTTGTTTATCTCGATGACGAGGATAGGGGTTTAACCTTAGGGTTTCCCCCCAATTTCTACAATATCCTATTCCATTGAGTCTCTAGGTGGAGTGCAAATAATTAGGTTAGGATTCCTTATGTTTTGTTGTTGTGTTTGTTGGGGTATAAAGCCCAATGTGGTCGCCCAGGTAAGTGGGCGGGCCGCCAGGTATGTACACATATTCTTTTGTAAAAACCTAATAAGAACTCACTATGCTCTACACATTACAGTAGAGCGAGTTCACCATATCATCGTGCTCTTCTTCTCGCACTCTCTCTCGCGTCGCACTTCCGCTCGTACTCCTTCAACTGGTATCAGAGCTCAGATCGAGGCTCGAGGCAGCACTGTAGGAGGCTAGAGTCACTAACTCAGATTGGAGTGAAATTCGACAGGCGAAGACACGACCCCAAATCTTGTGGGACAGCCGGAAGGGCTTGGTGTTGTCAGAATTTCATTCTGAGGTCATCTCAGCCACCGTTCGGCTTCGACAAAGGTCTGTGCAGGCCATTTTCGACTACGTGGTCTTGGCGAGTGCAGATCCGACTCTGCAAATTTGGGGTTTTCGGCCTACGACTGTAGGCGCTAAAGATATCGACACTCCCAGAGTGCTGATTTGTGGTTGTCTACACATCGAAGGACGGCTCACAGTTCTTGGAGGCGTGTCACATATGACACGGGCGCATCTACACACAGACTGTAGGTGACATCCACTAGTTCATCAGGTTGATATTGGTTCAGAGGTCAGTTTACAGGGGAAACTCTGCCAAATTTTTCCCAGGAAAGTAAACTACTGTGAAGCGTAGCTATGGCTAGATCACAGGACATTGCTCTTTACAATATCAAGAAGCTGGATGGAACCAATTTCCCATTGTGGAAGAAGCAGATTTGGCACGTGTTGGTACAAAAGAAGCAGATAAAACCTATAAAGCTCAAGGGGATAAAACCAGAAGATATGGACGAAGATGAATGGAGCGAAATGGATGAATTGGCACTTTCTACCATTATGGTGACTTTGGCAGAAAGCGTTTACTTCAATGTAGCAGACGAGATGTCGGCTTATCAAGCATGGTTAAAGCTGAGTGATCTTTATGAGAAGCAGAGTGCAGCTTCACAGGTATACTGGCTTAAGAAGCTTGTTGACTTGAAGATGAAAGAAGGGACACCTATGTCCAATCATCTGAATGAATTCAACACAATCTATAGTCAATTGTCAGCTCAAGGTGTCAAGTTTGATGAACCTGTTAGAGCTGTGTTCCTGTTGATCACATTGCTGGAAAGTTGGGACACTTTTCGCACAGCTTTGAGTTATTATGCACCTCCAAATGGTTTGAACATAGCAGGTGTAGAAGGAAGTCTGCTTACTGAAGAAACCAATAGAAAGACAATGGACAAAGGCAAAGGAACAGCCTTAGTTGTCAGGGGAAGGACCAAAGAAAAGTACAAAGGTGGAAAGAGGAATCAGTCTCGTAGCAAGTCCCACAGTGCTAAAGGCAAGAGTGACATAGAATGCTACCATTGTGGCAAGAAGGGTCACATGAAAAGAAACTGCAGAGAATGGAAAGCAGAAAAAGGCAAAGAGAAAGCTGAAGACCATGGTGAGAAGAACAAGTCCTTAGTGAAGATTCAAGAAATAAATGTGACAAACACTGTTGCAGAGGATGACAGTCTAGTGTCAGGAGACATCTTCTTCTTGAAGAATACAATGGACTCAGCTCTTCTTACAGCATCTGATGGAAATGCACTGAGTGACTGGATTATAGACTCAGGGGCATCACTTCATGTGTCTCCAAACAAGGAGTGGTTTACTTCTTATGTGACCACTAAAGATCATGTTCGGCTAGGCAATGGGCAGACATGTGAGATCTTAGGTGTTGGAGATGTTCAATTGAAGTTTCAGAATGGCTCTTCTTTCACGTTGAATAATGTGAGACATGTTCCCGCAATTACAAAGAGCTTGATCAGCATAGGTTTACTTGATGATGTTGGCTACGTCACCACTTTTGGACAGAACATGTGGAAGATATCCAAGGGTTCTATGACAGTAGCACATGGAGTAAAGTCTGGAGGACTTTACATGATTTATGTATCAAATGTCTCTAAAAATGTAATCAATGTAACCGAGCAGCCGAACGTTTCTTTGTGGCATTGCCGGTTAGGACATATGTCCAAGAAGGGAATGGAAATCTTGTCTCGTTCTGGTTATTTGCCTGGCTTTTCATTTAATGATTTTGAATTCTATGAATATTGTCTGTATGGTAAGCAAACACAACAGCCACATAAGCATGGAAGCAGTAGAAGAGATACACAGTTGGCACTTGTTCATAGTGATTTGTGTGGACCTATGCCTAACCTATCTCTAGGGGGAGCTTCTTACTTTATGACATTTATAGATGATTACTGGAGGAAAGTATGGGTTTACTTTCTCAAGCACAAGGATGAAGCGTTTAGTGTTTTCAAAACGTTTCTGACACTTGTGGAGAATCAGAGTGGCAAGAAGCTTAAATGCTTACGCACTGACAATGGTGGAGAGTATGTTTCAAAGGCCTTTAAGGACTTTTGTGAGTCAAAAGGTATAAAACGTGAACTTACTGCTCCTTACAATCCTCCTCAAAATGGTGTTGCTGAGAGGATGAATAGGACCATACAAGAGAAGGTCAGAAGTATGTTGTCTAATGCACAACTGCCAAATAGGTTTTGGGCTGAAGCTATATCAACAACTGTTCATCTTGTAAATAGATCTCCTAGCAAGGTTTTGCAGAAGGATTCAGTGCCAGAGATGGTATGGTCAGGCAAAATGCCCTCATACAAGCCTCTCAGAGTCTTTGGCTGTGAGGCATATACTCATGTTCCAAACGAATTTAGGAACAAACTTGAGCCAAAGAGTAGAAAGTGCATCTTTCTAGGCTATGGTAATTCTGGTGAGATGGGGTATAGACTTTGGGATCCCGAATCCAGAAAGGTTGTCCGCAGCAATGATGTTCACTTTAATGAATCCAAATATCATTCTAAACCAGAGAGGGTTGAGGAGATTAGAAGAGTTGTCTTCCAAGAAGATGGACCTGCACGTGCAAGACAAAATGTCAGAGCTCAAGAGGAGCAAGGACAGGATAGAGTGGAACCACAGGTTGTGGCTGAGCCTGAGCCACCTATTGTGCGTAGATCTGGACGTGTCACGCGACCTCCTGATAGGTTTGTTCCATCTATGAACTATGTCATGTTGACTGATTGCAATGAGCCTTCATGTTACAAGAAAGTAGTGCAAATGAAGGACTCCGAGAATTGGCAATTGGCCATGCAGTCAGAGATGACAGCTCTGCATAAAAACAAGACATGGAAGCTAGTTAAATTACCACAGGGCAAAAAGGCTCTACCTTGTAAATTGGTTTACAGGTATAAGATCACCGCTCATGATAGTCAGCCAAAGTACAAAGCAAGGCTTGTTGCCAAGGGCTTTAAGCAAGAACAAGGCATTGACTTCGATGAAGTCTTCTCTCCGGTGGTCAAGATGACTACATTGAGATGCTTTCTTGCATTGGTTGCCAGATTAGATTTGGTGTTGCACCAAATGGATGTCAAGACAGCGTTCTTGCATGGTGATTTAGATGTGGAAATTTACATGCAGCAGCTAGAAGGGTTTGTTGAGAAAGGCAAGGAAGATTGGGTATGCCAGTTGTTAAAGAGTCTTTATGGCTTAAAACAATCACCGAAGGCATGGTACCATAAATTCCACAAGTTTATGCTTTCTCAAGGCTACAAATGTAGTGAGTTCGATCACTCTCTATATACAAAGAAGGCTAAGGATGGTAGTTGGCTGATCCTTATTTTGTATGTGGATGACATGTTGATTGCTGGCAAGCACTTGGAAGAAATTTCAGCTTTGAAGTCAAAGATGGCAAAATCGCTTGACATGAAAGAGATGGGTGAGGCAAGTCATATACTTGGTATGCGCATTGAGAGAGACAAATCAAAGAAGTTGATTTGGTTATCTCAAACAGAGTATATTGACAAGGTTTTGCAACGTTTCAATATGGAGAAGGGAAAGGCACTGAGTGTTCCATTGCCACCATATGTGAAACTTAGCAAACAAGATTGTCCTATGTCTGAGGAAGAAAAGGCTGAAATGGATAAGATTCCATATGCGTCTGCAGTGGGTAGTTTGATGTATGCAATGATTGCTACTCGCCCAGACATTGCATTTGTAGTGGGAGTAGTAAGTCGATACATGTCAAACCCAGGCAAGAAACATTGGGAGGCAATGAAAGGAATATTGAGATACCTGAAAGCTACAAAGAGTATGCGTATATGCTATGGGAGTCATAAGCTAAGTGTAAAGGGTTTTACAGACTCAGATTATGCAGGTGACTTAGACAACCGAAGGTCTACGTCAGGGTATGTCTTTACATTGGCTGGTGGAGCAGTATCACGGCGTTCTAGATTACAAGATTGTGTTACTCAATCTACTACAGAGGCTGGATATGTTGCAGCATCAGAGGCATGCAAAGAATCAATTTGGCTTAATCGACTAGTAACAGATTTGGGAATCAAAGAATAGATGCCTGTGTTATATTGTGATAGTCAAAGTGCTATACAATTGGCTCGCAATCCAGTTTATCACTCAAAGACAAAGCATGTGGATGTGCAATATCATTTCATCAAGGAAATGCTCGAGGATAAGCAACTTCAACTTGTCAAAGTTCACACCACAGAAAATCCCGCTGATCTACTTACAAAAGGACTTCCCTCAGAGAGCTTTGCGCATTTTCGCAAGCAGTTAGGTGTAGGGTAGTACATCACTTCTCTACATCTCTTGTATATTAGCTTGTATAGTAGCTTCTCTCACACTTAAAGTACCACATTGGACTTTAAGTGGGAGGTTGTTGGGGTATAAAGCCCAATGTGGTCGCCCAGGTAAGTGGGCGGGCCGCCAGGTATGTACACATATTCTTTTGTAAAAACCTAATAAGAACTCACTATGCTCTACACATTACAGTAGAGAGAGTTCACCATATCGTCGTGCTCTTCGTCTCGCACTCTCTCTCGCGTCGCACTTCCGCTTGTACTCCTTCAGTGTTCAATAAGGGTTGGTACCTTTTCCCACTGATGTGCCTCCTAGAGGTATTCTTTGTGTTTCCTAGTGTGTACAGGAGCGTGTTGTTGTTGTTAGGATCTGGACCTTCATGGAATCTTTATCTCGACTCACTCCTCAAATCAATTGCAATTATCAACGCAAACAGGTGTTTCTTGTCCATTAGCATGGCCCCTTATCTTTTTTGCATCTATGTTTGTCTGCTTTAATTGTGATTGGTAACATAATATTCAGCACATTTGCTTAGTATCAAACATTTAATTCAATGTAATTTTTGTCATAATCACTTGTTTAGGCTTAAAAATCAAGCAGTCCGACTAAGCTAGTTTGACCAAGCTAGGCGTTAAAGATCTTCTCTTAATACCATGGGGAATGCCTTCCTAATAATCAATGGTTACTTAGGTTCTTAATCCGATTTAGCCAGCATTGTGTGAAATGTACTAGGGCTTTCTAGTGGACTAAGTCCCTATTGACCTTTAGCTTAATTATTATAAAGGGAGTTTACTAGTGCAATGAGCTTGGGGAGGGTAACAACGTTATATGACCCCCCAAAGTTACAAAATTAAAATGCTGAAAACAAACACAAAAAAATCAAAGTGCCATAATGTAAAATCTTAAGCTGGAAGAGAAATCTCAGCTTGATTTGGTACTTCACTCACATGTATCGCCTATGGTACTAGAGCCCTAGAGGTTCCCAGTGTGGGCGCTTTTCCTTGAAAAGCAAAAACCCAAGGCATACAAAATAAGCACACACATCAAAATTGAATCACTGTGAAAAGACTTTGGGGGGTCAAAGAAAAGGTAATAAGTCAAGCGATGATTTCATGAGAAATTCCGTTTATCGTAGCTTAACTACAAGGTCTTCTAGGTATAGCCTCTAGTCAGCCCTGGAACATGAAATACTTGGCTCTCGCGATTAAACAACTTAATTGACCAGAGAAAATTGAGAAGGTTGCGCATGGTATTAATAGTCGATCTTTAGTACCTTTCGACCGTTAAATTAGCAACCCCAGACTTTTTTAATTTTTTACCTTTACAGTTGTTTATGCATTTGATTATATTGCAATTTAATGTTTATTGCTGACAAAAGGTTTAAAATTCTGTTACCAATCAAATTGTCTGCCTACAACTGCATATGCTTTTTGATAGCTTATGAGAATGCAATTACTGTGCCAATGTTGTTTGATTTTGCAGTGACTGAAGGAGGCTAAGGACATTCATCTCAAATGCTCTTCCACCTCAACGAACGAGCTTCAACTCAATAGCTTCGAAGGACGGAATCTACATCAAGAAGGGGGGCATGTTAACCCTCCCGGCTCACGGACACCCTATCACCTACGACGGACGTTGTATTATTTACTTGTAGAGTTAGGTACCGGGCTTGTCGGTCCAATAGGAAAAGGGTAAGAGTGATCGCCGATGAGAGGCACACTCTAACTGGAACATTCAAGGGATTAGTTTGCTAAGCATGGGCGTCCAAGTGTGAATGGGGCAAGCTCATATAAAAGTCAACTAAACCTAAAATTCACTCATTCTCTCATTTGTGCAATTGAAGAGTGCTCTTGCTCCATCTCCATCTTCTTTTTCTTCATCTCCTTGTGTGTGTGTGTGTGTGTGTGTGTGTGTGTGTGTGTGTGTGCGCGTGAGAGAGAGAGAGAGTGCGATCGAGCATTGCGGCGGCACGACGGCGGCGAGGCGGTTGAGCGCGGCGTAGCAGCGTCTCCCTCTTCTTCGCGACAAGGAATCCTCCACGGCAGGAAGTGTAGAGCGGTGAGTGACACACCAACGCCATCTTTGAGCTTGCTAGTTTAGGTTTGTTGTGTGCTTGGAGCCATTTGTGGATCGCACGCAGTGTATCGGCAAGTTCCTTGTTGCATTGACACGTGCGACATACGCGCACATAGTCTACAGCTTCTACTTTCTATTGCTTGTAAGAATTTTGTCTTTAAATGGTACTGAGCGAAATGCTATAGCTGACATCAATGTCGAGGGTATGAATTCTTGTTAGTCTGTTTAATATGGAAAGAAGGCAACCCTTTCCATTAACAATGTTCTTCCTCTTAAGTCGGTGTTGGAGGGTGTTGTGGTTTGAAATGTGGAGCATCGAGTGGGGTGCAAAGTGATATGCAACTTGTAACATTTAATGGTCTAGTAACTTGTGTGTAGAGGAAAATAGCATGAACATAGTGAGCATTTCATTAGAATAGCTTCCTAATGAGAATAACAAGAGTGCTTGGGTGGAGAGAGCAACAAAAAGCATAACACCTAGTTAGATAGCATGAACAATACTTCAAAAAAGAGAGAAATTAAGCAATTGACAACATCTGAGGACCGGATTTTCATGGGGCCGGTCCCCCCTCCAAAAGGCTTTGTATTATGGTTTCTCCCATCAAGAGAGACGTTTTACAATACAATTCTTTGTGTTCCTTCAATACTAGCTAGTGCAATGAAGATGGAAACTTCATGCACTAAGCAAAACACTTATCAAACACAACATCAATTCCCTCACGGTCTCAGACCCAATACCTCACACACCTTCAAAGATGGTGAGAGCTAGCGGGCTATGAGAGTAGATTGAGAGGAAGAAGGAGTATTCTTACGAGAAAGATGTACATCTCACTCATATTAGCATAATTTAGCTTAGTAATTAGCATGGTAGAGGAGATGAGCATGCATTGAATCTTGGCTCTTGGTTGGATTTGCATCACAAAGCCAAGAGTTGTTGGTGTAGACATCCCTACTCACAAGCTTGGAGTAGGTGGTAAGCTTTCCATTAAAGCTTGAGAAGGAGAGAGAGTCTTCTTTGCATCACACATGAGATTGTGTGAGTGTGTGTGTGATAATGCCTTGCAAAAATCACCCCCCTCTCTCTCTTGGTCGACCCCCCTTGCTAATTACTCATGCTACAATCCTATTGGACCTCCCTAGCCTCAACCAATGGAAATTAAGCATAAGTGATAGCCTTTTGACATGTGTCCCCCTTTCCCCTTTTGTGAGAGCTTTAGGTAATTAATAAATGCAACTAAACTCTCATTGGACCCCTTTGCCTCCTGGCCAATAGGAATCAGGCAAGCCATTGGGATGTTGAATGCTCATTGGTCCCCTTGGTAGACCGTCCAATAGTCTTCTAGAGAGCTTAATTCTTATTGGTTCTTTTATTAAGTGTTTTTAAGTTAATTAAACTAGATTTACTCTAGACTAATTCTCATTGATCCACCTCCATGGCCATCCAATAGGATTTGAGTACACCTTGTGGGCATCTGGCCTAGGGAGCTGACATGTGTCCCTCTTTCCCCTTGTGTACAAATGAAGCTTGTGAGTGTTTCTCTCTCATCCCCTACTTCTTGGGCTCGCCCCCTCCTATGTAGGGCTTGACAAAGACTTTTTGGGAAACACACAAAGCATCCAATTCCCCTAATGTTTGACCTTTGGACACAACCTTTGAATTTTGGAACCTTAGCATTTTGGAAGTCTTAATGGGCTGAACCTTAGGGTCTTTTGAGCATTGTTGCACATAGCTCTTTTGCAGATGGCCCCCCCTTTGGATCCCTATTTTCCCTCCTTTGGATCCCTACAGTGGCCGGTCTGCTAGCTTAACCAATATTCTAGCTTTTTCTCCCCTAGCACTTCCCCATATTAAATGATCAGTTTAACATGAGAAAATCATTTAGGAGAATTAGATATTGATTATTATGACACAATTGTTGGCCTAAAGTGTGTGGTGTGGCTGGCAAGGAACCCTGTTGAGCATCCCCACGATAGTGGTGATCGTCTCCACAATGGGTGTTGCTAGGAGAATGGGCATGTTGCATGGAAGGGCTGCTATAGTTGTTGCAAAGACGTATAAAAGTGTTTCAGGGCTGGTTTGTAGCCTACTAGGTGTGACCAACAGTATTCTGGGGAAATGTGTTGTCTAATCTCTATTGAAGATTTGAGTTTTTAGAAGAGTACCACAACGTTTCTGCACACATTCATGATAGAGAGAGAGAGAGAGAGAGAGAGAGAGAGAGAGAGAGAGAGAGAGAGAGAGAGAGATGCATCATGTTTACTACCATTGGTTCACGGTTCACGGGGCTCGTATTAATTGCATTAGAGCTGTTTGTTGACCAACTACAAAGACCTTGTTTGAGTTGAAGGAAGCAAGCAGCTGATCAGGTAGTGGACTCAATGACATCAACTAGAAAGGAGGGGTTACTTCTTGCTTGATGTGTAAGAAGAAGTTCCTCTTATCATGGCAAAGACTTAAGAAAAACAACAGGATTTTCCAATAGATTTTTCATTTGCAAACGTATTCAAGCCTTCCAAGAGTTGTTGCACTTACACTACTATGACGATTCCTTTACTAGTGAGAGGTATATATCCTGTAATTTAGTCGTAGATCCCAGTACTGTTGCCATACAACTGATCCTGTTGTCTGTGTGGGGAGACATAGAAAGGAGTGATTCAACTCAAATGAATCCACGATGCGTCAAACCAATAGGCGGGATACTACACTCCTTCCTTCGAGACAAAACAGGTTGATAAGAGTTTGTTGAAGCCATCCGATACTTCCTGCTCCCATGGATCTGATAAAGAGCTAAACTTCAAGATTGTTGTAAGGTCTTGCCCAAAATATGGTTCAAGCTAGTTCTTTGCAAAAAGCACATTGCAAGTGAAATGGCAACATGGCCTATTCTCCACATGCGTGATTTTTCAATTGAAGTAATGAGAGGACTTGCATGATGCCAGGAATTCTAGCTTCTACTTGGCAAATTTCTTTGCTTTCCCTTCACCTTGCTTTGTGACCAGTTCTACAAATCAAATTATTGGTAGCACTATGTTTGTTCCTTATTCTGGTATCTTTTTGCCTCGCCCCTACAACACCTCAAGATAATTTGTTATTCGATTGTCTTTTGTATCACCCCAATCTCGGGACTGTTGCTTTGTATACATTCTAGGTTGAGACATCTCAAGAGTCGGAGGCAAATCAACTTACAATGTCATGTGTTGCGACCCCTCAAGAGTCTAAGGCAAATCAACTTACGATGTCATGTGTTGATATGATTCAGAATGTAAGTTGTCTTCTTCTCTTTATTGTGTTCTGCAATAGGGCTATGTCATCTGTCCAAGAGGTGTGTAAATCTCTTGCAAGACTGTTGTTTTGTTTGGAACATAGCCATCTACATCAAGCTCTTTCCTACTTGATAAGCATGTATCATTGTTAATAAGCATGTTTATACTTAATCAAAAGTTTTGAATCTCTCTAGGTAATTGTGTGCATGTGGTTTGTTTTCAAGTTTTCATGTTTAATCGACATCATTAACAAGGGATGTAGTTTTGTTAGGTTATGTTTATAGTTTAATCTAGAAGTCCTTCAAGTCATTAACTAGAATACCACAACCATATATTAGTAAACTTTTCAAGTTCACAAAGTTATGGAGATTTTCATTTTACCAATTGAAGTGTTATGTTGAATTCTTACTCTTTGTGTAGTTGACAACTCTTTGATTGAGGTCCACTGAATGAAAACCAATAAAAGGTTTGACCCAACTACTTTGATAAGAAATCCAAATGCAAATAGCCTCTCTCTCTCTCTCTCTCTCTCTCTCTCTCAAAAAAAAAAAAAAAAAAAAAGGTTTCAACCTCACCATGTCCTATTAATGAATTGTAGTGTTAAGGTTTAGATCATATAGTAATTCTATCCTGCTTGATTAATTTAACCAAAAGTAAACGAGCACGATATTTCTTAAATAAAACGTGAAATAAAAAAATATGTGGAATCCTTTTGATATTTTAAGTTTGAGAAAGGGGTTCTAGAATTTTGACAATTTCTTTAAAACCTATTGATTCTTTCATTTATTCTTGCTTAGTTACATGCATCCGAGTAGTAGGTGCTGCCAATCTTTTAAAGGTCGCATTAAGTGGAATCTAGGCCTTGTGATTTCATCACTTGTTACTATTAGAGGTTATTTTGCAGGCCTCGTGATTTTATCACTTGTTTTTTCTGGGAATGAGAAAGTACATGTGTAGGCCATAGATATCATGACAAAGACAACATCCCAACGGTGATCAACTCATCGTGAGAGCTGAGCAACCCGTCGTGATACCTACTTCTTTGACAACTTTCTAATGATCGTGCACAACCAAATAGTAAACATAAACATAGGAAACTACATGTATGTTGTCTTTGCTCTTGTTGGTCATTGCACAATGAGATTGTATCCTGGTGAGATGTGCACGATCGACGTTTGTTTTAGTGTACCTTGCAAAGAGCAAGTGCAAACACTTAGAGCTATTTTAGATTGATATTGCAAAATTTTCTTTTTAGATCATTATTATTGTGTATAGTTCCATTCTTATGTTATAAAAATTTTATAAAAACAAGAAACATGCATGTTTCCTCGCATGAGGGAGTCGAACAACCCTCCCCATTTTTTATAGAATGTAGGAGCATACCATTCGCACGATAACATACAAATTTATGTGTGTTTGTTCACTGAGGTCTCAGCGTTCAAAAGCAAAATACAATAGTGCTTACTCACCGCATGTTCTGATGTCCCTCGTCGATGCACATAACTTGCATTTGACCTCTTGTGTTGTTTCAGGTCCTCCAAGAAGTTAACATCACTCTAAATGATTTTTCATATTAATTTGTACAAAAAGAATTCACAATCTTGTATTATTCTTCAATGATACAAGAAGAATTGCTAACAAGCAACCAAAAAAAAGTGTATCGAGTGAGGAATAGATTGGATCCAAATGATATGTCAATCAAAATGCAAAAAATAATTTCACCAACTTGTTTTTCTTTTCGCTTGGTTAGGTCAATGGTCTGATACCACTTGATGAGCCTGCGAAGCGGATGGCTTCTCGGATCGACATGGCTATGGAGACTGAGCAGACGAGAGAGAGGAGAGGATGAGATAAGGCACTAATGGAGCACAAAAATAAGAGATTTTATCATTCAAGTTTTTAGAATTTTTATAGGCGATTACAAGTAGTTCACACAAGGATTGGCCGCCCAAGTTTGGGCCGACCCTAACATTTGGATAGTGGCCCCCACAACTATATGGCTTTGAAATAGTCAATCCTTCACCATTTTGTGTATGTTCTATGATCAACAAATGACTTCCACATCACGGGGAGAGAGAGAGAGAGAGAGAGAGAGAGAGAGAGAGAGAGAGAGAGAGAGAGAGAGAGAGAGAGAGAGAGAGAGAGAGAGAGAAATGAAACGAAATGAAATGTTATACTAACGTCTTCAAAAGGCTAAAATGACATATGAGACCAAAAAGTTACAATTAGTGAATCTGATACCATGTTTAAGTACGGAAATTACAAAGTTACCAAGTTACAAAGAACTAACACTAAAACACTAAGGAGAAAGGAAATGGGGTGTGTGTGGGGGGGGGTGTGGGTTCAGATGAAATCTCTCATCGGTCGCTGTCGGATCTCATCGACCTCCTCCATGGTCAAAACTCTGGTTGGGCGTCTTGCATGTCAAGCTAGAGTGATCTGTATCTTCTTTTGCAGCCTTCGTCGGTAGTGAGAGACCCCCCGAGGTCATGGACGTCTGGATCTACCAAGTTCAGTAGCTTGGTCAAGCAGTGACCTCTAGTATGAGTAGGCTCTGAGATCTACTGTAATGACTACTCCGTTGGCTCTTCTCTGTCTAGTGTAAAGAAATCTGTGATTCGTCTCTGAGAGTGTCTTTCCCCCGATGTCCTCAGCAAGCTCTCCCTAAGTATGCACAACTCTAGCAAGAACAATCCGAGACACTTCTGATCCTTGTATCTCATGACTCTAGAGAAAGGTCCGGACCCTTCTCTGAAAAGGCAGTGGAGGCAGCTGCGTATCTCATAGTATGTCGGGCAGTGACATGTGTAGTGAAGCTCTGTCTCTGGCTCTAAGTTACATAGGTGACATATCCTGGCTCTTGCCTGCCGCACCCCTCGAAATCAGCCAGTCTCGATCTAGAGCTGATGTGAGGATGTGCGTATCTATCCAATAGTGCATCTTATCCCATGAGATAAGTGTGTATCCATGTATGCAGGCCTAGTCACAAAGCCGTCCTCCGTGAGCTGGAGAAGATGCTCTCTGTGGAAGGCCATCTTCGTGCCTAGCTCCCGTGTCGGCTGTATCCATGTGCTCTTGGTATTTAGCTGAGTAAGATCCTGACGTATAAGTCTGGTGATCTCTATCCGTGTGAGAGACAGGGAGGGTGCATCCAGGGAGTATTGAAGCCGAGGTAATCTATCCATGTTGAGACCATGCGACTGAAACCTGCACACTCACCTTCTTGCAAGTCCAATGCAAATGTTGTCTAGCCAAGTACAATGCACCAATGTCACATTGCTTTTAGGTTTGCGATTCTTTTTATCGCTTCAGCTTGCCGTTTTAATTAGCGGTGAAGACAAGCCGCCATCATGTGGGTGCAAAATGAAACAAAGATTCAACTACACCCACAAGCTAGCAAAGTAAAGACAAAAGCCTAAGGGGGGAGAGAGGCATTCTCAACTATCCAAGGCATGAACATGTACATATGACACACCGTAACTATGGTTGTAGTCATCCAAAAGAACATATGAGAGACTAATATACTAGCTAGTGCAAACTTTAAGCACACATTGTACATATTTCAGATAGCCTACAATGAAAATAATCTTTTTAATGAAAGGATAGGCTAGTTCCTAATGTTAGAGTGAAGCTTAAGAAGAATCTTAGACCACGTTTTCCATCTAAAAGTTTGTTGAGCTTTTATGTGGGTAAGAGATGAGTTAATTGGTCATGCTCCCTCTTGGAGAGTCCTATCTATGTGATAAAGGGTTCGAATGAAGCTCCATTTGGACAGAGCACCATGATGTTGATAGGAACACCGCCACACATACATGAGTTCTCATATATCCAGATTGTCCATAGAAAATGGGCCCTAGCATTATGCCATAAAAGAAATATCCAGACTAGGACATTCATCCGACATAATCTCCTTCCAAGTAAATGCCCGAGGTTGTAACTGGAAAAATATAGCATGAAAGAATTATAATAGCTACTTGTGAGGAGGAGGTATATAATGGCCTCCTCATGCACTTTGCATCTAGGTCAAATACCATTGCCCACTCCACATTTCCTTGCTTTACTACCACTCCATCTAGGCTTATGAAAAATTTGCCATTAGAGGACTGTTGGTTCAGTGTTTTTGGGAAAAAGCCTCAATACTTTTGAAGCTTATCTTCATTGTGCCATGTTCCAATTGATACCCCATCTATGATTGTGTTTGTGATGTAGAATGAACCCACCTTGTGTCGTTGACATTATCTTCTTCTTAGTGTAAAAGCCCTTATATAGCAAAGATGCAAAGGTATTGAATGTGGTAGTCAGCCCTCTTCCTAGAAGATAGAGTGGAATCTTTTGGTCAATGATCTAAAGTAACCACCACGTTTGAAGCCCTGCTTCATCACGACCACCTTGTGAAACTAGAGGAGGTGAAGGTACTTCCTCTCAAGGTTGTTGAGTTAGTGATGTCACTTCTGTGTGTGTGTGTGTGTGTGTGTGTAGATGGTGGAGACAGTCTCACTGGGTGGGAACCGGCTCTCGTGAGATGAACAGTGGATCAGTCAGCAGTAATTACCACGGCAGTTACCACAGTAACTCCAAAGGCATATAAATAAGACCCATTACATTGTCATCGGGTTGGCATTTGTCAGCTGTACTTCTACTTAGCTTTTGATTCATAATCCTTAGTTCCCGAGATATTCCTGAGCTACATTATCTCCATCTATAATCCTAAACATAACAGTCCAGTGTACTTCAACCATACATACTTGTACTCATTCTCTCTGAATCTGAATCCGAATCTGAATCTGAACATCATTCTCAATACTTCAGTCTGTTTCTCATTTCAGTGATGTATTCCAGTTCAGTTTCTATTTCCTTTTCTAGTTCTACTGTTTGAACTAACACATCACCACTAGCTGTAAACTTCTAACACTGGAATCAGCTATCTAAAGAGATTAGCTCCAATTCCATTTTGGCGATCACGGTGGCTAGAGTTGTTGCTCGTTGACCAACAGGCTCCTCTCCCAGTTTGAGTTTGAGCTGCAGTAATGGCACCCAAACCCAGTCGTGGCCGGAAACCATCCTACCATGTTGACCCTATTCCTGAGGAGTCAGAAAGAGACTATGATCCCAAAGATGAACAAGTAACTAAAATTGAGACTCAAGAGGAGCATAGTCATGTTGATGAGGCACAGAACTCTCAGCATTCCAGTCAGTCTAGACGACGCAGAGCTAAAAGGGAAGAACGCAAGGCCAAGAGTTCTCGGACCAAACAGGTAGACAAAGGTGCCAAAGGCATTAAAGAAAGTCTTCATAGTTCTAGTAGAAAATCTAGAGAGGAGACAACAACTGAGACGGAGGCAAAAATTAATTGGAATGCAGACACGGACTATTGTAAGAAGGCTGCAAAAAAGAGTCCAGATTCCAAGGTGAGAAGAGGAAGAAATGAGGCTGATAGACATGATTATACATCTTCATTGAAAATATATTTTCCCATGTTCAAAGGGGGAAAGAAGGAGGACCCGGATGTTCATATCCAAGCCTTTGAGCAGTATGCTGAGTTAAAAAATATTGATGAACATGATTGGGGTGACTACTTTTCGCAAACATTAAAGGAGGCAGCAAGGAAATGGTACTACCGTTACCTGGCTTGTCACCTCATATCATATAATAAACTGCTTAAAGCTTTCCGACTAGAATATTCAGACAACAGAGGGGATGAGGATATACTCTGTGAGTTGGATAAGATAATGCAAGTAAAATTGTCAGTCAGAAGCTATGCTGAGAAAATCAAGGAGCTAACTAGACAACTGCAGGAACCACCATCCGAAAAGCGGCTGCGAGCATGGTTTTTGAATGGGTTTCGCAGTAAGAAGCTTAGGGAACAAGAGGTGCCGGCACCAACCAAGAAATTCAATGATTTGGTACAGCGGGCCCTGAAGCTTGAACAACAAGCTAAGAAGGAAAAGAGTCATAAGAAGAGGAGGTTCAGTAGTAGCAGTACTTCTACTGAAGATTCTGAGTCCAGTAGAGCCTCCAGTAGCTCTGAAAGTAGTTCAGATGAAAGAACCAAAGACAAGACTAAGAAAGGATCTTGGTCTAGGAAGATTGAAGAGATGGTTCAGAAAATTGCTGAAATTAGCCAGACCAGATAGCCGGTAAGGAGAATGGAAATTTGGTGTTCAAAGTGTAAATCTAAAGACCATGTTTTAAACTTATGTCCACATTGTACTTATTGCAAAGCCTATGGCCATTATGGAACAACTGTGGTATTAGAATTCATCATTTTAAGAAGGGAAAAGATATATCAGTGGTAGCATTCACCAATGCTGAACCAGTAAGAGTAGAAACTACCAGTGTTTCTCAAGAGGAGAAACCAGGTGCAAGTGGTACTGGAGCAGGGTGCGGTAGATACCAAGCGGGTACTAGCCCAGGCCGAGGTCGTGGTAATTTTCAGAATCGAAGCCTGAATTGTTATACATTTGGTAAGTATGGGCATTTCGCGGCTCACTGTCAAGAAACACCTGAAGTTGCGGATACCGAGACGAAGGTTCCATAATCGGTTCCTATACGAGCAGTTGCATGAAGCAAAGGGGTGGTGATTAAGGAAATTCAAGATAGACCAGTAAAACCAGTCAATCCTGAAAGTAGCAAACGGGCTCAGCAAAGAGAGGTATAGAAGGCCAAGGGTAAAGAAAAGGTGGTTGATGAATGGCAGGAGCAAAAAGCACTAGCAGCGAAAATCACTGACGATTTGGCCAAGAAACTGCCAGAGCAACCAGAGAGTTCTGATGCCCGGGTCATTCATAAGATACCTACCCAGTTGTCTGAGACAACACAACCAAATTAGTCAAAGACTGGGATGCTTGAGACTAGGTTGGCTACAGTACAAGGGTTGATGGAAGAGTTGGAAACTGCTAAGGACCTGGAAGCACTGAACCAAAGGAATGGTATTGTGAAGATAATACCAGCTCTTCAAGTTTTGACGACAACTCTGAGCATGAGAAAGAGGAAATTCATGTCAAGATTTGTGACAAAATTCAGAAACTCATTGTGGAGTTAGAGGACATTAGAAGAACTCTACCTGAAGCAGTGAAATTCATCAGGCAGCGAATGAAGGCTGAGGCGGAGGCCAGATCAGCCAACTTGACAGCTGTCAGAGATGATGAAGTGCCATTGATTCAGGTGGACTACAAAGTGAGGAAACAGTGGGAACCACTCTCAAGAGTTATACTAGATGGAGGAGCAGGGATAAATATTTTGGGAGTACATCTTCAGCAAAGGATGGGAATTACTAACCTGAAACCAGCACCTTTTAAAGTCCAAATGGTGGATCATCGAGTGGTGCAGGCAACTGGAATGGTAGAGAATATGCGAATACAAGTGGGCAAAGCAAAGTTCAAAGCCAGTTTCCTAGTATTGGATGTGCAAGGACGCCCATGGTTGCGAATGGCAGAGGCTATTCATGACTATGCTAATCAGATTTTGATAATATAGGGGGGCGGTAGCAGAATCTAGATTCAGACGAATAACACCAGAAGTTGGAGAAAGGAATTGAGACCCAAGGAGCTCTGCCAGAAGTACAAGGTGAAGGAAATTGAGAAAATGTTGGCAGCTATGAATATTTTTCCATTAACAGAGAGAGATCTCAATGCAGTCTTAATAAACAAAGATGAAGCTGAAAAACAAAAGAAACAATTTCCAGAACAGTTCATTGAACTGACTTCGGGAGAACGTTCAGTGAGATTAACTGGAAGACCAGAAGAACCGGTTGAGTTCAGCACACCAGCAAAACCAGTATGCTTTGGAGTAGCTACAGGAAATCAAAATGATAATTCAGATCTCAGAGGATCGTCCTGGGATTATGCTAAGGAGTCAACCAAGAGAAAGGGTGGAGGGACTAACTGGTTGCTTCCAGATGATCAGGAGATAGAGGAATGGAATTTAGGGTCTGAAGAAAACCCTAGAATGATCAAGGTAAATAAACATCTGAATCCTACGATGAAAGAGAGGGAACAACATATGTTCCAACACTATAAAGATATGTTCACATGGGAGCATACTGATCTGAAAGGGGTGGATCCAGAGGTCTATCAACACATAATAGCACTGAAAATCGATGCCAGGCCAGTACGACTGCAGCGCTATCGAATGAATTCGAATTATGCTAAGAAGGTCAAAGAGGAGATTGACAACCTTCTGAAAGCTGGGTTCATTACTGAAGTAGCTAGTAGTGATTGGTTGTTTCCTATTGTGGTTGTGCCTAAGAAGAATGGGAAGCTGAGAGTATGTGTAGATTATAGGAAACTGAATGCTCAAGCCATTAAGGATTCATTCCCATTACCCTTCACATATATTTTACTTGATGAGATTGCAGGATATGAGATGTATAGCTTTATGGATGGATATAGTGGCTATAACCAGTTACAAATTGCTCCCGAAGATAGGGAAAAGACCACTTTCATCACGGAGTGGGGAGCATTTATGTATCTAGTAATGCCATTTGGCCTTTGCAATGCACCGGCAACTTTTCAGAGATGTATGATGGAAATTTTCAGTGAATTTCTTCATCAATTTCTCGCCATATTCATGGATGACTTCACTGTATATTCCACAAAGGAAAAGCATTTACTATTCCTGAAGATGGTTTTTAAGCGCTGTCAGGAGAAGCGGATTTGTCTAAATCCATTCAAATTTTTTTTCTTAGTCTGGAAAGGACAGCTACTAGGACATGTGGTGTCCAAAAATGGAATAGAAATGGCCAATGACAAAATCTAGTGTGTCCAACAGGCCAAGGCGCCTAGGAATGCATTGGAGTTAAGTTCTTTTCTGGGATATATTAATTTTTACAGAAGGTTTGTGCATAAGTTTGCTTCTCAAGCATTACCATTGTACGAGCTTACAAAGAAAACCAGCAAGTTCAATTGGACTGCTGATTGTGAGGAAAGTTTTCAAAACTTAAAGAGTGCCATCATTAGTAAACCAATTCTTCACCAACAGAATTGGGATGTCATCTTCCATGTACATGTGGATGCTTCGGGGCTGGCAATGGGGGCGATACTAGCCCAGCCAGATGGAAGGACTAACTATCCTATCTACTTTGCCAGTCACAAATTTAGCCAGGCTGAACAGGGTTATACAACCACTGAACGAGAGCTCTAGGGATGGTTTTCAGTGCTACGAAATTCATGCATTATTTGCTAGGAAAATTGTTTCATTTCTATGTGGATCATTAGGCCCTATTATTCTTGATTAATAAATTCATTATTCAAGACAGGTCAATACGGTGGATGATGTTCCTTATGGAATTTGAATTCTGAATTTTCCATAAACCTGGCAAGAATCACTGTGGCACTGATTTCCTCTCTAGGAGTACAGAGGGCTGTTCAGAAGTGTCTTTAAGAGACGAACCAGTGGATGCTGAATTATTTCAGCTGGAAGCGGCAGAATCAGCCGATCCTGAATTATATGAAGTATATCAGTTTCTTTCTCAGGGTAGTTTCTCATATGACTGGAAATAGAACCAGAAGAAGGCTCTGGCTATTAAAAGTTTAAAGTTTACCATTATTGGTGGCTCACTCTACAGATCGGGTGTCGATGGGATTTTTCGCCGATGTGTGCCTATGGAAGGGAGAATGCAAGTTATCTTAGAGGCGCATAATGGAGAATCTGGTGGACACTTTTCTACTGACATTACTTACAAGAAGATTTTGCAGGCTGGTTTATGGTGGCAAACCTTGATATCCAATGTCAAAAGTTTTTGCAAAACCTGTGACATATGTCAAAGAATGGGTAGACCCATAGCTGTAGACATGACTCCCTTAACACCAGTTCAGCCCACTGGGTGTTTTAATGAAATGGGGTTTGGATTTCATGGGACCATTCAAGAAGGTTACCCCCAGGAAGAATAGGTATATAGTGATGGCTACTTGCTATGTAACCAAGTGGGTAGAAGCTAAGGCTCTTCCTGACAACACAGCCAAATCCACTGCAAGATTTTTATTTGAGAATATTGTCTGCCGCTATGGCTGTCGTGTGGAGATTGTGTCGGACAGAGGGACACACTTCATCAATGACACTATGGAGATCCTTATGGATATGCTTTCAGTCAAGCATCGGAAATCCACATCTTATTATCCTAGATGCAATGGACAGGCCGAAAGCAGCAACAAGACCATTAAGACTATCCTCACCAAGATTGTGCCGAAAAAGCCAAAACAATGGGACTTGAAGCTTCAGACTGCTCTATGGGCATATAGAACAGCTTATAAGGTTACTACGGGGTTAACACCATTCAAAATGGTGTATGGCACTGAAGCTGTTGTCCCTATGGAATTTGTTATACCAAGTCTCAGACTGGCTGTAGAGTATGGTTTAGATTTTAATCACAATTTGAAGAACAGACTGGAAGAGCTAACCCAGTTAGATGAGCTAGCAAGAGAGGCAGAGTTGCCAAGATTTTTTCCAGCACTCTACCCTTAACATCTAGAACCAGTCGATTGGCTCACATATTTCAAGATTACTGATGATCTTCAGGATTGGTATGAGCGATCGACTATGGAATGGAAAACCTAGCAAACACTGTTCAACGACGCTATCCAAATGAATGATCCTCCACGAGCTGAGAGACGAGGTACAGAGGATCAAACTGTGTATGGGCCAGTGGAAAATTCAGCTCAGAGGCCTCACTAAGATCACCAACCAACTGCGGCAACTCACTGTTGAGTCCTCTAAAGTGCCTGAAAAGGACACTACGGCTAAACCAGGCCTAGGACCACAGTACAGAGAGATGGCTGAGATTTTTTTTGAAGCTCGGATCAAAGCCAATCAGCCTCCTCCAGAAGGATGGATCCATACAGCCTCACATTGTCACAAACTGGCCAAAACTCGGCTCACCAAAGGCAGACGCATGCTCTATGATCCCGACACCAAAACTTATCATCCTCTCACGCCTTATGAAATCGAGATGTTTATAGAAAGGCGGGATCAGCTTGAGCAAGAGGCCATTTACTGGCTCATTCAAAAGGAGAATGCTGGCACTGGGACTTCTCAAACGCCATCCAAGCCAAAGGGTAAACGGAAGCGGGTTCAATGGAAGGATGCTGGGTAGTTCCATCTCAAAATTCGGTCAAGGATTTTTCCGCCGGTCTTCGAATCAGACGGTGGATTTTTTTAGCAGTTTCCGCAGCACAGATGCTGGATTTTTCCACTCAGGGGTTGGTGTCACTTGGCTGGACGACCCTAGAATTACAATTACAAGGGTGTCAAGCACTCAACAACCCATCACTAGAAGAATCAGATGATGGATTTTTTCAGTTCGACTTGGTGTCTCTTGGCTGGATGCCCCCGGAAGTACAACTATAGGGCTCAACTAAGTGAGCCAGTGGATGCGTTGGGGTAAAGACGCTGCGCCTTTGCTCAGGGCCGAACGTTCAGTGTCCGGTCACCCACCTACCGTGTGTACATACCCTTATTCTTTCTATGTGAAGAATAAGGAGCACCTCACTCATCACTTCCTGAGGTTGCTCCACCCACATACTCTCGTGCTTCTCCCTTTTCCGCACGCACCACACTGCAGCACATCATGCACACGCGCGCTCACAAGTGGTATTAGAGCTACGGCTTGGTAACACCAGTGGTCTCTCGGCGCCGACGGAGCTCCCACGAAGCTCGACACTTCATTGCACTGGATTGGAGTGGTTTGGGGCGGATCTGATAGGCAAGATCGCGGATCTCGTCACCCCGATGCATGCATCCCCTCTTGGCTTGGAGGGGATCTTGAGGATTCTCACAAAATCTCAACAAGAATTGGAGAGCTTTGTGCAGGAGGAGATCTGAAAAGAAGAAGCATTCGAGCTGCAATAGGTGAACCTTGAGGGCTTGGAAAATTTTTGAGTTCGAAGTGCAAGTCCAAGAACTCGGGTGCGTGATGGTCCTACACACACACACACACACACACACACACACAATCGAGTGAATTGTTCTCTGCAGAGCCTTGGTTGAAATTGAGAGCAAAGGAGGAGCATAGCCATAATCGGCTGCAATTCGGACAATGTTGTGAGATTGGGGCAATAATAAAATCGGGTCAATTTGATCTGCAGCGCTGTTAAGAGAGCCATTGGGAGTGGGAGCAAGCTAGTGAGAAGCTTGGTTGTGAGCAACACAAGCCTTGGCGCGCGCACACACACACACACACACACACACACACACACACACACACACACACACACGCCCATCCTCGTCACTATATGGCACGGCTCCGGGCCAGAGGGGATCTAGGGCCCAAATTTGGGGGGCAAGGCGGCTTTTATCTCCGCCGTCGGATCACACAGTGAACTAGGGCGGGTAAGCTAGGGGTGGCTGAACTGGGAGTAACTGGGAGTAAACTAGGGGCGCCTAAACTGGGATATGATCATGTGCCATGCCAACATGAACAGTGACGCGCACTAGCATGGTGGTAGGGCATTCGTGTGGCAACCGAGACGTCCCAGGTTCGACCCACACCCCGCGAGGCGGGTGAACTAGGGGTGAACTTGGGGGGGGGCGAACTAGGAGTGAACTTGGGGCGCCATTTCTGCCCCGAGTTCATCCCTAGTTCACCCCTAGTTCACCCCCAGTTCACTACATGATGCAACGGCCGAGATTAAAGCCGCCTCGTGCCGCCGAATTTGGGCCTTAGATCCCCCCTGGCTAGAGCCGTGCCATATAGTGATGAGGCACGCCCATAACCCTTGCAATTGACAGTCGACAGTCGACAGAGACAAGTAGTTCGCAGTGTATAGAAAAATCATTTTTTAAAAAAATTTGATTACACACCTCTTGTGTGCAAGGGTTCGATCCCGCCAAAAAGGCCCTCAACAGTCACAGCGAGCAAGAGATAGAGTGAGAGAGCAAAGTTGTGTGAGAGGAGATAGAGAGCAAGCGAGTGAGAGGAAAAGAGAGAGTGCTCTTGGTGTGCGCTCACGCACACATACGTAGGTGCGTGTGAACACATGTGGTGAGTAAGCCTGGACATCATCCGGTGGCATCGGCCAAAGTTCAGCGATTTTCTTCTCGGCATTCTCCTCGACATCCGGAGACTCCTGTCTGGCGGTGCGAGGCGACCTTGACATCAATTTTCGATACTGATTTGATGGCTTGGCATCAGCTCGATAGCGGCTATGACTTTAGTGTTTTTCCTCTACGACTTGACATTGACAGCTCAGCATCGGCTTCTGAGCTTTGACACTAGCTCGACGCATCAATTTCGACACTGATCAGGCATCTATTTGGCTAGCACCCTTTCGCCCAACGGTAGAAGACGACATTGAGTGTTTTCTCGGCCTCGACCATAGGCGGCTATGGCATCGGCGCTTCCGCCCAGCGATGGAAGAATACATCAACGATCTTTTCCTGACCTCAACACTGTAGGAGACACAGGGTGCACAGTCTTTCCAGTGTGGAGAATGCGCCACATATAGTGCTCGTGTACGATTGTGTGAAGCATTCTAGAGAGCATTTTTTGCACGGTTTGGTGTAGTTTCATGCTATGTATGCATTATGCGGGTACATTTTGAGCTAGCTTGCAGGTAGCAAGTTTGCAAGTTTACATGTATTTTTAAACAGGTATACGTCCATAGAGCCACTCGGTTGAGTTGTTTGTCCCAGTTTATGCTTGCAAATAGCAGATTGTGGAGTTGTTTTATGCATATGTGAGCATTGATTTTGATGCAATTGGTCATGGTTTTCATGGTTTTGTAGTGGTTGAGTGATCTCCCACTTTGTTGCCATTTTGGCATTCACCTTTTAGCAACAGACATGTGTGACAGTGAGAGACGATGGTCTCATTCTTGCCTATACTTGTGTTGTTGGCATTGTAGTCACACAAGACACATTAGGCACCGTTGTTTCAGACGTATGAGATAGCAGCGGAGATGTATGCGAGATGTAGATACGGCTTTGACACATGTTAGAGAGGCAGTTCCAGTGGCAGTCTATGCTAGTGACGATGATGTCATGCTTGCCTCAAGTGTACCTCTTGCATATATGTCTATAAATAGCTCACTTTCTCCACATTGGTTACTAGATAGCGATGCTGCTTTCCATGTCACACCACGTCATGACTGGTTTAACACCTTTTCTAGTGGGAGTCTTGGTAGTGTGCACTTGGCCGATGGTTTGGCGTTTGACATAGAGGGTGCAAGAGATGTTTGTTTGTCTTTGCCTAGTGGTACGTCATACACGCTACGACATGTGAACTTTTTTCTCAGCTGAGACAGAGCTGTATCTCAATGAGACAGTTAGCAGACTTTGGTTGTCAGATATTGCTTAGAGAGCAGTCTTTCTAGATGCGTTGCGATTCATTAGTGATTTCGAGAAGAGTCCGCAACGGCCTGATATATCCTATGCATATGTTTGAGGTTCAAGACGACATAGTCTTGGTTTTGTTGTTGGCATGCTTTGAGCACGAGAAGAGACGTGTCTACTTTGCGGGTGAGCTCCACCATGCTCACGAGACAGAGCATTGAGCACCGCATGATGTGCCAATAGACTCAGTAGAGACAAAGATAGAGTGGCAATGCTCTAGTGAGACACAACAGGTGTTTTCAGAGTTTGTGTAAGCAGAGGTAGAGCAGGTATGCTCCCTGCAGACACATACAGAGATGACAGACATGGATTTCTTTGATATGCTCATGTTAGAGGCTGATGAATTGGTGCCAGGACGCATAGTTCCACCTATGGGTGAGAGGGACATAACCATGCTAGTGCCGGTGTTGACACATCCATACGCGATGGATAGTCCTGATGATGCAGTGATTGCAAGTAGCACATGAAAGGTGAGTACAACTAGGTTTGTGCATAATTCGTTAGCGTTTGGGCGTCTCATGTTTGACTTACTAATGTCAAGGCCCGACCTAGTAGCTGCATGGGAGCATTTGCAGCAGGGGTTGTCAGTCGTGTGATGACTGACACTAGCATGATGCATAGTGGAGTTTTGCATACTAAACAGAGTTGTGTGCAGGATTTACATGAAGGCTCTAGCATGTGTTCACACACTCGCCTACCACTAGAGCCGATATGACTGCGTGTGGATTGACAGAGTGAGCCAATGGGCATAGGTTAAGAGAGACGCTCACCTAGTTTCTTGTACATACTAGTAGTTTAGCTAGTAGGTCTCACTTATCAACGCATCGTCTATAAGTGGGAGTTTGTTGGGATAAAGGCGCTGCGCTTTTGCCCAGGGCCAGACGTCCGGTGTCTGACCGCCGCCCACCGTGCGTACATACCCTTATTCTTTCTATATAAAGAATAAGGACCTCCTCACTCATCAGTTCCTTAGGTTGCTCCACCCACGTACTCTCATGCTTCTCCCTTTTCTTGCACGCACGCAACGATGCACACACGCACTCACAAGATGTAGGTTGAGAGAGTCTCTCAGATGTTTTCTTGTGTGTACTATTAGTTTAGCTAGTAGGACCCACGCATCGATGCATCGCCTTTAAGTGGGAGTATGTTGGCATAAAGGCATTATGCCTCTCTCCACGGTCAACGGTCGCTTACCTACGATCGGTACCTGCGATCGGCCGACTGGCTATCTACCCACTAATCCATTCCCTTATTCTGCTTATACCTAAAATAATAAGGAGCTCCTCCCGCTTCTTGGAGGTTTGCTCCACCCCACAATGCACTCTTCCCTCTCCCACACCGCATCACGTGCATTTTGTGCACCACACACCCTTTCACTTATTTTACATACTAAGGTGCACAACCACCGTAACCAAATCAACCCCTGAGGGTGCATGCACACTTGGGGATCTTGGATTGACCAAGCATGCTTGTGTGAATGGGCTTCTCAGTCTCCAAAGTACTAGCCATCACAACAGTAAATTGAATGTGAGGGCAACCCAAAGGGCCCATCCCACTTGAAAAGATGAAAGCCTCGTAAACCTCCGAGCATGGCTTTCATGTCATGTTGCAGTGCTCATCATGTTTTTGCTACTAGCCAACCAACATGCTTTGTGATTCACGACATCCTTTATTTTTATGCTTGGAAGTTTTTTGGACACTTATTGAGTCGCTCACAAGCATGCAGCCATGTGTGATGCAACGAGGAACGTCAACAGTCTCATATACAACCGATATCTCTCTCATGCAAACTTTTTCAATATGTTGGGCATCAGACAGTAGCACCTTGATTGAGTGCGATAATCGGGTTTGTGCTTCCGATGTTCATGAGTTTTTTTAGCTTGCTGCATGTTTTTTCTTGCAGAGGTTCCCCTGCAAGGTTAAACTTTGATGCAAAGGCAAGGCCTACAAGTAATGATTTAGAATCTCAAGGAGATAGGCAAGGCCTATCGCTAGACTTTGACGAGGAGTGCAACGATGTCATAGGGAAATATGAAATCTGACAGCAAGGGTAATGCTTCAAGCATGTTCGTAAGCAAGTTCAATTTTGTGCTTCATAAGTCTTGCAGTTTTTTTACACTACCAGCTTGGCAAGCAAACGTTGCTTTGCTTAACAAAGGCTTGCCAGTTAAAGGCAATCGATAGCTAAGTTTCTTGAGCTATCTCCTTTCCATGTTGGGCATCTTCAACTACTTTTATGATTCCCAACAAGGTGTACCATTCGACAAGGTCAATTGGCGATAGCTATTCGACAAGGTCAATTGGCGATAGCTATTCGACAAGGTCAATTAGTGGTAATTACTCAACAAGATTGATTAGAAATATATGTGTTGGTAGATGCATTTGATGGCTAGAGCACAAACGTATTTATGCGAAGCAAGGCTTCAATTTAGGCATCTTGCACTGAGACTTCCAAAGTTGGGTATATGCTATGAGCATACAAGCATGGGGAGACTTTGCAAAGTGTTTGTAGGTTAGTTCAATCGGTTCCAAGAGGACGTATCATATGTCGTCTCTCACTCTAACAACAGATATGGCTATGAGCCAGATTTAAGCAAGTTTTTACTTCAAAAATTCAACAACTAGCCACAGTAGGGCAACCAGGTTAGACAATCTCAAGTTTTCTTGTTTTTTTATGTTTCAACTTCCAATTTGGAAAATATTATCTGTTGTGCAAAAGGCCAAGGTACGGTCCATTGACTTGGGATCAAGGGCACTGGCACACAAGTTTGGGAATTTGGCAATGGAAGGATAGAAGCTCACATTATATGTTAGGCAACGTTGAATTGTGATATATCCATGCCAGTCCAAATTGTGCACGACACTTATGGCATTGGCTCATTCTATTGAGACCGTCACTCTAGCCAAGGGCTTATCATTTTCTTTTCTGCTTTGCATGCATGACGGGCCAATACGGTGGTCTTAATTTCACCTCATCCTTGTTTATGTTTCCACTACAACACCAACCACTCTGTCAAGGATACAATCATATATTGAATGTTTAAAACCATTTAATCAAATGAACTTCATTCAAGGGTGAAGCATCGTAAGTATAGACTGTGTCTCATGGACCCAGGCCACGGGCCGGTGGGTCAAGTCGTGACTTATGTTTTTTGTTGCATCTCTATGAGAGAGCATTGTACAAGCACAATATTGTACGCTCGGATAGGCTACAACCAATACATTATTTGCACAGAAGCATAGGTAGGGCACGTACAACACAGTAGAATAAGGGATTTTCCTCAGCCGCACATCCTCTCTCCCTCTCTCTCTCTCTCTTTCTCTCTCTCTCTCTCTCTCTCTCTCTCTCTCTCTCTCTCTCTCTCTCTCTCTCTCTCTCTCTCCTATTTTTTTGCCAGGATGGTGAAATTAGGCATGATTTTACTAAAATCTTTCTATGTCATTACGCTAAAAGGAAGGGCTAAGAACCATCTGTTTTCGACGGGCTACGAGCCATCTATTTTGGAATGACTAAGAGCCATCTATTTGTAGTCCATCACTGATTGCTATCAAGATCAAACAATTCTATCCAGTTCAATACCCATCCATCCTAATGGACACCAAGGGGTTTGGATTGCAAAGGCAACACCTAGGGTTATCAGTTTCTACTACTTGTTTTCCACTAATCTTTCATTTAGTGTTCAACAAGTCACCAACATATTACCTCCTTCCATATATTTTTGTGGTAAGACATCATTCGTGTTGTATCTTTCAGGTTTGCAAAGTGCATGTGACTATGGGTAAGTGAACATTATGTTCACCCTCCAGGTTTGCATATGATTTGGTTTTATTCCCTTTTGAAATATGCTTTGCTTTCCTTTTCAAGTCGGATGAATAAGCTTGAATGTTGTCATTCATTTTGCTTTTCAAAGACATGACAAGGTCATGTAAGAGCAAAGAATTTTGGGATGTAGTGTCTCAAATATATTTCTGCATTATACAATTATGGACCTATATGTAGGATTTTCTTTAGCACATGTTGTCACATGGGATATAACATGGTCTAGGAACACAAGGAGTTTGGTTTAGCTAGTGTGGAGAAAAGTATATGAGGGTCTCTCTCAGTCATGTCCCAGAGTGTTTACATTTACCTCCACACACAAGTACATCTTGTACTTGAAGGATGTTCTTTTTTTTTTACATCCTTTTTTGAGACGTATTCCACATGTGGAGAATATGAGTCTCTCAATTGACACTAGCACCCGTCATATCAATTATGTGTTGCAACAAAGTCACCAAGTGTTGGTCAAAAATCCATTTTCTAGAGCATTTGAGCATATTGTATCATGAACAATTTCAGTGGGCAAAAATTATCGGATACTTAGAACGAATTGCTAAGGTTACAAGTGCTTCTATACAACATTAATGAATGGTTGTTTATGCATATAGCAAGCCTATGTGTTGTTAATGAACATGTTTCATTGTTTGTACCTAAAGTGACTTATGTTTCACATTCTATTATGATTCAAACGTTGGGGTACAACTTAGTTGTGATAACTCATTTAGCATACTCAAGTGAGTTCTAAATGGAGTCTACACGCTATGTTGGATATGGGCCGGTTTCACAAGACGGTTGCGAAGAAATGACAATGTGGAAAATCAAGATGCTATTCTTGATTCATTGAAACTTTTACTAAACTATGTTCCAGTCGAATGGACAGTTGGATCTCTGACGAATTCCACTATGGAAAAGGTTAGTCTTCTCATGAAGAAACAACCACTCTTGTTTTTGAGGACAAAAACGCTTCTCCAAGGGGGGAGTAAAATAATTCCAAGGGAAAACCTAGGGGGGTCACAGACCTAGGCCAAGGGCTGGCTGCTAAGCGTGGACATGGGATTCTATAGAAGATGGCCAAGGGCCTATATAATGGGTGGCAAGGTGGAGAATCTCTTAACGCAGCTCTCGGGTTTCTTACACAAAGTTATAAGTAGAGGGATGTAGGTTCAATTCTTCTACAAACATGATTGGGCACAGTGTACAATTCTTCAGATTGTAGAGTTAATAAGTTAGCAATCCCGTTAGTGAAGCAAAAATACTCCACAGAAGGCTTTTCTTCTTTTATGAAGAAAAACACTAGTTTTGGGATTTACTCTATATGTGAAGAGTAAATGTACCCATGGACTTAAAAACACATTTTGTTATGTCTTGTACGTGAGTCCAAATGCTTACTAATTGCTCAACTCGTCTGCATTAGTAAGTATGAACTCCAGTTTCTGAAAGGAATTGAAGAGAAGAGAAAGCAATAAGTTTTGCTCATTCAGAGCATGTCACTAGAGGTAGGATCTACTTTTAGTTTGAGATCTAGATAAAATTTTGTTTTGGCTAAAGGAACATTCTCTTAAGAAGATGTTTGGCTCAATCATTCAGTTCAAATTTTCCTATGAGAAGATAGTTCCACATATGAGTACCAGATTTGGTAATTATCAAGTGGATCAATTGACCTGATGCATGTTTACATTAGGGAACATTGATGTCTTAGGAAGAGTTGTTTTATTGATGTTTTCATGGAAAAAAACTCTCCTTGAAAGGGGAATGAGTGTTAGACAAGTGTAGGACTGCGAGGGGCATGACTCCTAGGCAGGGCTGACTATAGGCACGTAGACAAGGAGTCTTCTAAAGATAGAGCTAGGGGCCTATAGGAGAAGGTGGTTGGGTGGAAGTGAACATGAATTATTCCCCTTAACCTTTCAACCCCACACTTTTTCATAGGATAGGGTGTTTATGTTAATGTATGGGCTTCAATCTATAGCTCTCTGTGCAATGGGACCACAAAAGGAGATTTGAAGACGTGAAAGAAATATTTAGAACTTGGTAGAAGTGTCAGGACAAGGGCGAAAGGGGTTTGAACGGCTCGGTATGGCTAGGAGCCGAGGGCAAGGGCATATGGTTAAGGGGTCCTACTTGCAAGATCCAAGGGCTATAAGTAGGAAGGTTGGGAGGAGATCAAAGATGCAAAGGCAAGGTTTTCTAGCATTAACGCCATGCATATACAAGCAAGGCATGTGGCCTGTAAGAAAACCAATGCAATCGAAAATGGTCATGATCAACTCATTGTCAACAACGAGGATCCGATGGGCTTGCAAGGGCAACAACAGATGCCTCTCTCATGAGAACTATGGAGAAAATTTATGGATCCACAAGGTCATGAATTGTTTGATTTATTAAATTCTATCTACAATTTAGTTTGCAGAAACACTATACAAACTTGAGGAAGATAGCATGGCTATCTCTACAAGTAGTTTTTGACATTTCTAAAGCTTGGTCATGTCCCTTTCATTTGGTTTGGATACATTCAAGGCATTGGATTATTTTTGGATTAAGGAGCAAGGCTTTAACACGGATAACCCAAAGAAGGGTTTCTATCACGCTCTTTAACCTTGAACAAGGCAAGGTTGCCTAGCAGTAAACCTTGCCTAGCATTTAAAGTGAGCCAGGCATGGCTGAAGGCTTGTACGTCAAAGGCAATTAGGAAGGATGATCATTTATTCTAATTCCAAGAAGTTGGCAGACAAAGCAACATTAAGCAGCTCATGTATATTTTGTTTGTGCCATTACTAAAAATATTTTTTAGGATTCCACTATGGTATTCTACTCAACAAGGTCAAAAACCAAGTAATGCTCTGAATTCTAGCACCAAAGGCGACAATTCAAGTAATTTACAATTGGTAGTACGATGAAATTTGATAGCTAAGCTTCTTTAGCTATCTATTTCAAGATTGGGCAATCTAAGGATTCACTAAGATGTACACCTTGATAAGGATGATTTTTTATGTGAGCTCGACAAGGTCAATTCTCTTTTGCTTTGACATTTTTGTGGCAATCAAGCACTTGTTAGCTACGAGCACTCATACTCCGTTCTATCTCATCTCCTCGATGAAATTATGCAAAGCAAGGCTTCACTTTAGGGCATATTGCCTAGAACCTTTCGAAGTTTGGAATCTACCAGTAGCATACGGACTTAGATAAAATTGGCAGCGTGTCTACCTATTTTTTTATTGGAGGCCGGTATGAACCAAGTTTTGAGGGCATACAAGGTATATCTGAAAGCTAAATTTTTCAACATACATGCCATCTAAGCAAAAGCAACTGCTCTCAAAGGGGCGACAAGGTTAGACAATTTCAAGTTCTACTTGTATTTCCGTCTTTCTATTTTCATTTGAATAGGATTTCTATGCTGTGCAAAGCAAAATGCTTTGATAAACTTACTATACAAAGCAAGGCTTCTATTTCATGCCATAGTACTATCCATTGACTTAGGATCAAATATAATAGCACATAGGTTTGGCAGTAAGAGGATATAAGCTCACAATTATGTTTACAATGACCGATTGTGATGTATCCATGCCAGTACACATCGTGCAAGGCACATATGGAATCTAATTACATTGTGGGGAACCGTCATTGAGGCCAAGGGCTTATCACACTATTTTTTGTGCTATGCATGCATGGAATGCCAATATTGTGGACTCAATCCACTAAAGCATGATTTATAACATCAGGTGTTCTGTTAAGAAAGAGTTAAAGATGGTATGTTTGCTTGTAATCGTTGTATATGACTACAACAGCGGACAATTTCTGTGCACAAGGTACTGGCAATACAGATGGTGCTTTTTGGGGATAGCAAGTAGGCATGGCCAAGGGGTTTGGATTGCAAAAGCAATACCCAAGGTTATAAGTTTGTATTGCTTGATTTTCACTAATCTCTGAATTAGTGTCACTAAGCCTTTTGAACTGGGAGATTTAATCGTGTGCATTTTACTACGGGTAAGTGACCACTATGATCAATCTTCAGGTACGCATCTCTTGATTTGGATTTCTTTTATTTTCAATTATGCTTTGATTGATTTTTCCAAGTAGGATGTATAAGCTTCACTGCTTTCATCCACTTTGCTCTTTAGGGACATGGAGCAAAGACCTTTTGAATGTATTGTCTTAGATACATTTCTGCCTTATGCACTTAAGGACCTACATGATCGAGTTTTAGTTGGCACATTGTCACATGGGATGCAACATGATCTAGGAACTCACGGAGTTTGGTTTAGCCAATGTGGAGCAAGGATAACAAGGGTCCCTCTCACTCATGTCGATGAGGGCTTACAGTAACCTCCTCACACAAGTACGTCTCGTACTTGAAGGATATTCTTTTTTGGACATCCTTTTCTGAGACATATTCCATACGTGGAGAATATGAGTCTCTGGGACTGACAATGGCGCATGTTATTTCAATTATATGTCGCAAAAAAATCCCTTGGTGTAGGTCAAATCCGTCTATTAGACCATTTTTAGCACAATATATCATGAACAATTTCAGTGTCTAGAAACTCTCAAACACTTAGTAAGACTTGTCAGTTTACAAGTATTTTTAAACAAATTTAACGGATGGTTATTTATCTATATAGCAAAGTTATGTTTTGTTAGTTGAACTAGTTCATTTGGTACCTATGTTAGAATGGTTTTCACGTGGAAAGCATTTACTTCTTTTCTCGTGAACCGTGAGCATAACATTAGCCATCAGCATTGGCAAGTACAATTATGGATATGCAGGTTCGGATTTTTTTTTGTTATATGCATGCACACTAGGTGTTATGGGCCCTAGTATTTAGCAAAGGCTGATTTGGAGCGGCATGCAAATTCATGACATTAGTTGCTTCTAAAGCATTTCACACTATGTGTGTAATATCTCTATAAGATTAATTGTAGATCTACTAATCACCAACAGAGGTCATGGCTCTCACTAAAATTAACCAAGATGGTTGTCCTTAACATTGTTATTAATTAGCATTGTTCCAAGAAATTGTGATCCCTGTTTTTAGCCCATGTGAAAAAACAAGTTCTTTGAGCTATTGTAGCAACCTTGGTTATGCTAAGAGGGAGAAAGGACGACGCAGTGCATGACATAGCACACAAGAAACATGAAAGTCACCCAGCTACAACGCGATTCCAATAAGCCCAAGATCACGTAATTTTGCGAGGATTGTGTTGAGTTCTCCTCTCCGTCCAAGCAGTCATTCTCACACAGTTCTCTGCTTCGGTCTCCTTCTCCACCATGGCTTCACATGCAAGTTAGCAAAAAGTAGGACCACGACTTGCTTTGCTTAATTTAGCTCTAATACCATTGTGAGACTAGTGATTCTGCAACCTACCTCACCTCCTAGCCTCTACCCCTTATATAGGCAACCCCTAAGCTCAATTTCGATTGGCCCCTCACCTCTGGCCCTTGGCTTGACAGTAAAGTAGTTTCTTATCATCTGTAGTAGGCCAAATATGACCCATGGGATCAAACAAAGCATTTAATGAGTCTCCTTTCTCATGAGGGGAAAGGGATAGCTACTATATGGAGATCTACCTAAGTAGTATGCTTGATCCAGACATTGTATGGGATGAAAGGCTAACATTGACTCGATGCGTCATTGTTTGCCATAGGTCATTTGCAACTTATGCTCCCTTAGTATGTTTTTTGTATCCCAAAGAGCTTCCAAATGTATCATATCAATTATCCATACCAATTCAGTGACCTTAATATGTCCAATGTTTCTATTGATATCCCACTAGTTTATGTAGTTCTCATAATATGAAGGATATGTAAACTAAGGAGAGATCCTAATGACTACCTTAGGCTCTATACTAGGATTGCAGTCGGGGATTTAATATTTACGTAATTACGTCAAGTTTTGTGTGATCACAAGGTCTTATTGACACATTTACATGATCACAGTAAACATGATCACACAGAACCCGGTTAATGGTGACCTGCAAACCCACAAAATTCCCGCCGGGCTTTTTAGCATCCCCGGCGGGCCCATCGGGGTTTATCATTTTCCCTGCAGGCCCGCCGGGGATACTGAAAAGCTCGACGGGTTGTCAGTGTTATATATACCCGGGCCCGATCGGGCCCGCTGGGTGTATTAGTGTCTTGCTTTCATCTTCACAGAGAGAGAGAGAGAGAGAGAGAGAGAGAGAGAGAGAGAGAGAGAGAGAGCGCTTGCGACCACCTTTGCAGGTACGTCAAGAGGAGAGAGGAGAGAGGGAGAGAGGGGGTTGTGTGGGAGCGTGCTCTGCGTCGCAGTGCGTGGCAATAGCAGAGTACCTGACCACACGATCCGGGTATGTGTTGTGTGTGTGTATGCGTTGTGTGGTAGCGTGCCTTTTGTCGTAGTGCACGGCAGTAATAAGGTACCTTACCACACAATGGGAGTGTGTGTGTAAGCTGTTCTATGGAACAATGCTTATCACAGGGGCATCACCTCGGTGACGCGGGGAAGATGGTGTCCTTGTGGTAAGTATTGGCTTACTGTCTGGGTACTACGTCGGTAACCCGGCGAATCTAGTATCCTTATGGTAAGTCAACTTCCCTTCCCCTTTCCCAAAAAACATATGGGCATCGATCGGTAACGCGGCTATATGATGTTCATATGTAGGTCATTGTTTTTCCTTAGATTCAGGCGGCACTCGGTCGGTAACGCGGTTAATAGAGTGTCGTTTGTTAGAAGCATATGTTTTTGCATAAATGTGGCGTTCAGATCATTAACCCGGCTGTACAAACGTCATATAATTTGTATGTGCATGTGCAGTTAATTTTTTAAGTATTAAGTATATGAAATACTTGGTCGGTAACGCGGCTGTGAAAAGTATTTCATATACAAAATGTATGAATTGTTTGATTTTGTTGTTTTTAATTGTCCATTTGAAATTATATACTAGCTAATCATATTCAAAAGAATACTTTATTCATCAATCATCGCTATTTTAAATGTTCCATTTATATAGAATACTTTATTCATCAATCATCGCTATTTTAAATGTTCCATTTATATACATTACATGTAAAAAAGTATTTGCACACAAATTGCATGTTTAATATTCGTTTTTTATCTTTTTAAAGGACTCTCAAGCTTTGTCGCTATTTTTAATGCTTCATTTACATAAATTCTCTGTAAAAAAATCTAAATGCACACAATTTGCATATTAAATATTCTTTTGTATCTTTTTAAAGAGCATCAATTATCATCGCTTTTTGATTGCTACATTTACATAAATTCTATGTAAAAAAGTGTGTGAACACAATTTGCTAGTCCAATTTGTATACTTCCAATGTTTTAAATGTTTTTGAAGTTTTTAAGTCGGTGTGTGCTTTGTTTGAATTAGTATGTGCGCACGTAGAAAAATATAAGTTAAAAGCTCAATATATGCTGAGATGTTAAAGACCGTTAACATGTATTGTTTGATCTGAATTAAGTTCTTATAAACCACTTGTTTGAACTGCTTTTTACACGTGTAACAGATTGCAATTTTAAGTGAAGATTATATTCAATTTTTATCAATATTTCCTTGCACATTTGTTAAAGTCTTCAAGTGGTGGTTAAGAGTTTACCTGAGATAGTGTGAGAGTGTTAGTGTCATTCACAACCATGAATTTGTATTTGATATGTTGTTTTTGTATTGTCCAGTGCAAATATGACGCCAGATCAAAAGAAATGTATTATGCGTGCCATTCGTAAAGAATGTATTTTGGCAATCTCATCACGTGCAGCTGATCGCATACAACAGATTAGTGAAACCGATGTCTACATCAAAGACATCACTAGCGCTATATGGGAGAACACAGAGCGCAGGTTGCAACTTGAAGGCCAATACGAGTTGTTGCGTCCAGCTTGGATACGAGAATTTGACCCCCACCACAAGGTCAGGACAATGTTGGGAAATATGAAAGTATGTTGCAGAGACTTAAAGGAAGATATCCCACCTGCTTGCAACATGTCAAAATTAGAGCTCTGGGATAAATTGTGGGAAGAATAGAAGGTAAAGATGAAGCGTGTGAAAGCTCAGGACCAAGCAGCTTTACCCAAAAGATTGAAGATGGCCCAAGATGCGCAAGCAGCTTTGGGAGGTCGATCCGATGCCAACGGCACCGGCACAATCATGCGCACTGCTTTGAATGCAAAGTGCGCTCATCTTGTCGGCATCCCTCACGAAGCCTTGGTAGAAGGTATGAGGATTGGAGCAAGCTCCTTCCGTGTGTGCACATTGTACACCATCAAAGGCATCTCATTTTTTCCAGACCACATTACATATGTGGGAAAATGTTACAAGGGAGGGAGTGAGGCGAAATTTGACAACTTTCAGACAAAGCAAGGAATGCAAACGCTTCACCCCTCCATTGTAAGGTGCATTGGGTTTACTACAGAAGCTCGTTGGATCATGATATTCCCATACTACAATGGGGGCACCGTGGGCGACATGATGTATCGCTTATCGTTTGCTCACGGAATGTTTAGACGACACATGCAAAGGCTACAACACGGCTGGAGGTCATTGCCTGTAGCAAACAACCCTATAAGTAAGATAGACACGGTGCGGATCAAAGCAGTGATCGAGCAGATGCCGGCAATTTGTCATGCCTTAATCGACGGCGTTGCGGCTACCCTGTCGGCCGGTATAGTGCACAGTGACCTGCACCCGTTCAACGTAATGTTGGACTTTACTCGCGTCAATAAACCCCGCTTTAGCATCATTGATTGGGGTATGATGCTGAGAACACCTGCTAAGCGCGTAGCAAATAATTATCTGTCTTCAAGCGCACAGTCGGACGAAGCAATTTTGAATGCACAGAGAGCAGGGAATGCCGAGATGGCTAAGCGACCATGGATTGCTCCCGAACTATTATACAATCCACGATGCACAGATGCATACACAAAAGCGAGCGACATTTATGCATTGGGCTACCTATTCGACATGCTGGCAGATTTTTGGAGTGCAGCCAAAAAAGTTTATTTTCCAGAAGAAGTTTTTCACCACCCGGACGAAGATGTTATAAGGGCTATTCGAATTAAAGTAGATTGTTGGATGAAGTTAAAAGAGCGGGACCATAGAAGGAATGCTTCTGGTGTGCTGATATTTTTCAAAGAACATTTAAAGACAAACCCTAACTCTGTCTAACGTCCGCTTGTTGAACTTGCACCATCATTTTATCCGATTTAAACATTTCTATGATATACATGTCTTGTCAAGTGTATTCTTTTTTTTTATTGAAGTGTATCATCTGGTTTGAAGTGGTTCACCTAATTGAGTCAATTGTCTTTAGTCATTTCAAATTTGTCATTTAACTGTCAGTATTTCAAATTTGCCTTGTGGTTCAATTAGTCGCATTTATTGTGGTTTGATTTAGTGGATTCCGCGTAGCGTCCCAAAGAGTGAGAATATATATTTGCCAATGATATTGAATATTTGTCTATCTGTTGACTGCAGCTCTAAGAGAAAATGGCCGATCAAGAACAAGATATTGGCACCCAATCATTGCCTGATGATCAACAACAAGCGGTTGTTAATGCATTTCATCACATGAAGTCTCTGGTCCACGACATGTCGGCACAACAAGCAACGCGTACTGCTCGATGACTCTCAAAGTGGGAAAATCCAAACCATATGCAATGGAAAGAGATCAATAAAGAAGTGACAAAGGACATGATCTGCAAGACAATATGGCCATGTGAGGACGCAGAGATCAAGAAAGGAAGGTGGAAGGTTTCGAAGTGCAACCATGATGGTATCAAAGATAACGCTGAGAGGATTTATTTGGAGGTTTATGGCCATCCCCTGCACAATGCAGATTGTGCGCTATATGTTGCAAAAATGTTATATGTTCACTTTGTGCAACAACGACAAGTAGACTTCTCGTCGAAGGAGACAACTGTTGCCACTCATGATTTAAGGGAGAGTTGTCACTTTCACCCGAGATGAGATGGCATTGATAGTGACAGGCGCCGATCTATAGTTAAAGAGAGAGAATGATATTTACATGACACAGTTGGCAGAGAAAGATGCATAAATAACACGTCTTTCTATAGCCACCCAGACACCGCAACCCTCACAAGTCCGGATGGAGAAAAGCATTCACCGCTTAAGTCAGGACGTTTAAAACTTGACACAACGAGTGAATCCAACACTTGTACAAGGGACATACATCAGCCACCTTGTCTTGCATCCGAAGTTGGTCCCCTCGTCTACTTCAGATGCATCCTCATCTTCCCAATGTCCAGTTTGCTACAAGAATTTTGATGGATGGAGTGGGTACTATACATTGATATGTGGTCATCATTATCATTTAGTTTGTCTTATTTGTTTGATGCAAAACAGTAGTCGATGCGCAATCTGTTCACAAGATATTCCACAAGGCATATATATTATGTTTGACATGGAAAACGAATATAAATTCAAGTAAGCACGTCCAGATACCCCTAGCACAATTAGAAATCTGTTTAATGAGCAAGATGTTGCTTCAGGGAAACACAATTGAGATCGACAAACTATGTAATATCGCGACAAACTATGTACTATTGAGAATATGAAGCATTGTAATTACTCAAAATACATTTGAATACAAGGTCTTTTACAATGGTTTTTGACATTTACTCATTCTACTCTCAAGCTATATTGAATCAGTTGAGTTGTTATCTGGTTCTAAGTCTGATTGTTGTGGTTCTCCTTGTAGTTCAACCTCCACATCTATTATCAAATTCTCTTCTATTTCGTCTGCAATGCATTGAGATACACCAACATTGAAATCTTCTTCATCTTCGTTTTGACAGTCATACAACCAGGTTGGCATTTCCTCTTTGTAGCCAGCACTTTCGATGTGATTCAGTATCTTTTCGTTGCAATACATATACACTAATTTCTCTGCTCTGTCTGCTAATAGTCTGTTGCAAATATGTTGTGAACATACTTGTACATACTCCAGTTTCTCTCTGAACTTGAATTTGTTGCACATTATCCGAGTACTTTCATTGCAAGGGGATGTAAGGTAGAGTAATGCTCTCCACCATTCATCATCCACCACTTCCATGCAGGTTGCTCTTTTGCCATTACCTGTACAAAATCATTCGCAAAAGGATCTTCTTTTAATCTAAATGCACTCATTTCTTTGATGCAATCAATTCGGTCCTGAACGTTGGAGTAGAACATGTTGACCACGTGATAGAAATCGCCTACCACCTCTGTATTGGACATCAATCTAAATTCCAATACTTTGGATCGAGCATGTAAGCCACGCTATGGAGTGGACTATGAGCGCTCTTCCACCTTGCATGAAAATACTTTCCGCTGTTTTCCAGAGAATGGTAATCGCCACTCCTTATCTACTACAGACTCTTTCAGCTCTTCAAGATTTTCAAGACTCTGTTGGACTGACCACCATGTCATCCACACTTTGCCCAAGTTTGGCGTCCTTTGATCAAGATTGCGGATCGCGAAAATAACGGGCATCATTACATGGTATGCATCCATTATACTCCTCCACCAAGCAACCTTGTTTACATTGCCACGTAGACATGTAATTTTATCTTTCACTATTTCTTTTTGCTCAAGCTACCATTCATCAAAGGCCGCGCAATTGAATGTGTCAATCACAACACATTTATTACGGAGAAGTGATTCCAAGGTATAAAAGTGTGTGCAGAACCAAGTTTCAGAATCACTGACTTGCGCATCCTATACAAATCGAGCACTCTTTGTCGTTTCAAGATAAATTTGACAACCTGACGTGCTGTATCAATTATTTTGGCAAACCATGTGGTTTCTTCTCTAGTGTAATAATCTTTCAGCACCAAGTTCAAGCTGTGCGTATTACAACCATTGGCAAAAATGTGTGGAAAGCACTTCTTTATTAATTTACTGGCGTTTTTACAATTCTTTCCGTTGTCCATGACAACTTGAACGACATGTTCAGCACCAATTTCTTTAATTACATTAATCAAGTCCTCAGAAATGTATTTGCCATTTTTAATTGCACCAGAACTATCAATCGCCTTCACAAAAGTTTCTCCCCTTGGACAAACCAACATTACTTTGATCAGCGGTCTTCTGTGAACATTTGACCAGCCACCATCACTCACAATCGTACATCCTGAAAGCGAAATATTCCCAAGTATTATTTTGCCAACACGCTCTTTGACTTCGATGTAACATTTGTCCAAGAAAACATTTCTATCGTGTGATAAGAAGGAGCTGAAAATCCTGGACCAAACTCATCGATTTTCTTCCAAGCAACCTTCCAATGATTGCTGTCTACCATGACCAAAGCACTTCCAGTAAAGAATATTGCTTTGGCAAGTGCTGTTTGTGCTTCTTCTAGAGACTGCACTCGAAAGCTTTGATGTAACGATTTTTGACGCATTTGACAAAGTCCACCTTCATTGTGACGTTTATAAGGAACACTGCCTGGAATTTCCTCTGCGTAGGTTGTTCTCCAAGGTTAGTTGGCGTCACTACAGCATCTGCGGAGTTAATATTTGACTCTGGAAACTCTTGACTCAAAGGCACAGAGCTATATATCTATCGTCTCTTGCCACCCTTTTTGGCGAGCTCTTCTCTCAAACGCTTTGCAACTGCAGGTGCCTGAGAATGTTCACATTTCTTACAATTTTTTTTAGCGCTACCCAAAAAATGGTCCCTCATACGTGGTGCACCGCCAGATTTTGTTTTGTGACAAAATTTACATTGCCACTCCATATATCGGCCGCATATGTTGTGAGCATAATCCCACTCTTTGCCAGGAGCTTTTTTATTCTTTGGCTTCTTCGTACCACTTGTGCCCACATTTTGCTCCATTGCTTTTAAACTAAAACTGAAGAGAAAAGAACAAGATGTTCAGTTTTGAAAATATTTTTTTTTATTTTCAATATATATTATAATTTAAAAACCATTCAATATAAAAGTAACGATGATGCACAATATGAGATTTTCAATGCACGCTAGTCAATCCACATATTGATCACCTATATTGTGAGCAACCATACACATTGCAATGTAGTCTATAGATGGCATAATAACTATAACAATACTATGAATCTCTCTATGCAATTATTATTATAATGATTATTTATATGTCCACTTTGATTTGCAAACAATAAGACACATCTAATTTCATTTGCTACAAAAAAACAAACAAAAGCGATAAAATATATGATGGGTCATTTCATGTACTAATAATCTATCGTAATACATAATGCACTCTCTGTATAAACCAATGCATGAACTAACGCAAATAAATCTTCAATATAATCACCCAATTGGGGACTACTTGTACCCAGTGAAGGATTCTAGCCCACCCATGCAACCAATTCAATATATAAAAGCTATTTTAACCCAATCAAGGTTTATAGCTCTTATATTGTAACTCAACTCAAATGCAAGACTTCAAGGATCTTTATATGCCAGGTACACTAGTAGAGGACATCCGACCCTTGACTATCGACTCGTCATTTACATATGCTCATCTTCTAAAACCAATTACAACCCTCATTTGGACCAATGGCTTCTTCCCAATGAGCATGATTCTCCAAGTTTTCAGTTGTTTTGGTTTCGTACCTTTATGTCGGTAAACGAATTAAATTTTTTTAGAAGTGGTTACCGAATTAAGAATCACATTCGGCCCAAAAAAAGGACCTATGACTCTGTAACCTTAGGTCAATTCACAAGGAGATGACAATACTCGGCACTCGGATACACTCCCCAAGGATTTGCCTAGCTAAAAGACTGGGATTAGCACACTATTTACTATATATAATTACTCCCGCCACGATTTTTCATTTTCTCGCCGGGCCCGCCGGGCTACTGCATTTACCCGACAGGCCCGCCGAGAAAATGAAGAATCCCAGCGGGACCTGCAGAGAAAATGAAAAAGCTCGGAGGGCTAACCGGCTCTTTAGGTTTTTGCAGGTCAAAATCAAGGTCACGTTGACAATTAACGTGATCACGTGATTTTTTTGTGTAAATACTAGAGTTATTTACGTAATCACCCGATCGTGATTACGTTAATGAAATCCCTGATTGCAGTACCACTACAATGCATGATGCTTCTATTAAAAATTATAGATTAAAAAAATCTCGCCACAAAATAACACGATGCCATTTTAAGGCATTGGCATTTGAAATCAATCAAGTTGAGCGTTTCGCTCAAAAACTTGTTAGAAGATAAAATGCTCCAAAAAAACATGAAAATTAACAAATATTCCCATAGATGAGATTCAAAACACCGTATCTATTAGTAGGAGCAAAATGTGTATCAGTTACAAGCTTTTATAATAATACACCGTGGGAATGCAATGTCCTCACAAAGAAAGATTTTTCCTTTTCTAAACCAAATAACCTTGTCATTGTTGACAACAAAGAGGTACAGCTTGGGCAATGTATATCTCAGATTGAGATACTTGTAGTAGAGATGTCCAAGGTGGTAGTCATTATTCACACAGATTTCATGCATCGCATCATCATGGAGACATATTTGACGGTCAATGATTTCTCAAGTGATACATCAAAGTCTAGTGTCTCCCATCATTTGCTTCCACCTTCTATAAGGAAAGACCATTGATAGGCTTTGCTTTGCAATAATATCCGAACACCAATTTCTCCCCAATTACATAGTACTTAATGTTATCTCCTAGTGGTTGACCACCTTGGTCTCCCATCCAACTGCAAGGAAGCCGTTTATTGTGTTGTTCTCTTTGGTGTCTTAATGGAACTTTGCAATCAAAAGATACACACAAATACATGAATAGAGATAAACCATGTTACCATTGCCTTATGAAACCCATAGGTGCACTCCATGGCTACATGCACATCCACCTCCATTCTCCTTTTAGTTGTTGCTATCAATGTGTTCCGTAGCGTAGGCCATGTCAAAATATCTAAGCTTAGTGAGTGAATGCAAGATGAATTACTATACCCATTTCACCTAGGCGTAACATAAGTATGATCATAAAAAAGATGCCCCATGAGACAAGCTCAGAGGATATACAAATAACATATAGTAATTTGCCAAGTTCCACATGGACGGCTTCAAAAGTCTCCATGAAGGATTCTGTCGCCTCCCACTCTACAAAACAATATGGAAACACATTAGCAAGAATGAACAAACAACATATATCATGCACACATTAGAAAAAACATATGAGGTGAAAGTAGAAAAAAAACTTTACAAAGAAGTCAAAGTATAGTTTGAAGGAAACGTGGCTTGATTCAATGTTGTTTCTAGCTTCATTTGTGAAGCTATATACACATTTTGCACCTTCGCTAGCTGCTTACGTCTTTGATTTTGCTTGAACTCCATGATTCTTCCCTTCTAGTGGTGTGCTCAAGAAGCTAAGTATCTCCTCGAGACCTTGTGTGCACCTCTTCAGCTTGGTTGTATTGTCACCCACATAAATCCTTTGTCTTCACTCAATAATAACCCATAAATCGTTTGTCTTCGCTCAATAATAACCCAATGATCATTGTCGTCTTGTACATTGTTGCAAGAAAATGCTCCTAGGTTGTTGACGAGCACGTGCTAATTCCATGGAAGAAAGTAGCACCACCACCTGCACAAAGAAAATTATGATTAGTCTACGCACACACAGAGTCTCAGTTGGATAAAGAGCAAGGTGATAAAGCATACAAAGACGACCAATGCCACCACTATCCCCCTCCACTTGCAAGTTGGCTAAATGGGGAAGAAGGAGCGGGGAATCTATTGAGGAAAGTAAATCCATGCAAGAGGGAATATCTAAGAGTAGGATATGATGCCAATCTACAGCTTTAGGGAGAGGCATGAAGTGAACTTCATAGAAAAATGGAGAGCTTCAATAGGTGGTGGCTACCACTAGAATCCAACAAGCTTTAGGAGGGAAAGGAGGTTCAAGAGCCTTTTGGAAGAGAAAAGTGGCATTGCAAAAAGAGATGCAATTTTCAAGGTGGTGTGAAGAAAGATAGAGATGGTACAATAGAGAGAGAGAGAGAGAGAGAGAGAGAGAGAGAGAGGGAAGGAATGACCACCACGTTGTTCAAGGGACCCCCTTTTAGGAGAGAGGGGGGAGAAACTGGCAGCCACTAGAGAGAACGTATTTATTTTAACCCCAAATTTTTATTTAAAAAATTCAATTATTTTAATGTATGAGATATTTTCTCTTTATATTTAAAATCTTTATTTCCCACCAACTCTAAGCTTGCAAGTTTAACCAATCATTCTGAGTCCTTGCCATACCCACCATTTCAATTCACATGGCATCCACTCATTTGTCCATTCCACAACCCATTTTTAATCTCAACCCCATTCCCTTCCTAATAGTAACATGAAGAAAATGAATCATTCTCACCTCTATTGCAGCCTCCCCTGTATACTTGAGATTCTCCTTCCTTCCACTCAGTTTATGGCCTACTAAGCTTCCATTCGGCTACATTCTTTATGGATACATATTACTTTTGTCAATGTTGATCTTTAAGAAGGTGATAAGCTTGAATATGGTGAAGGAGATGCCAAAATAAAGGGACGAAAAAATTTGGATATGAAAAAGAGAACAAGAGGAATATAAGACAAAGAGGGAGAACATTTCTTGAAATTGACATCTCTAAAAAGAGGATAGGAATAACAATGCCTAGTAAACATGAAGCATCGCCTTCTTTAGACAATGATTGTCAAAGTACCAAAGTGGAAAGACAAAGATTCAGCTTGATAATTCTAAATCCACAAATTCTCTTCTCCTCTTCTAATCTAGGTTTCTTAGAGAGGGTGACAAAGTGACCTCAAACTTCCCCTATAATGGAAGACATATGAAATGCATATGGAGCCATATTTAGCCCTCACACTTTTAGGGTTGACCCATGATTTTTGTGGTTAATTTGGAGGTAATTTTGAAATCACATGCACTTGAACTATATCCGTTTATTACCTACTCTAGCCCTATTTGTTACGTCAATAATTTAAGTTCACTTTGTGTCTATTATATCTCTTGCTGCATGATTTGATTTAGTGTGTGATTAGTTGCTAATCTTCCTTATGCTTAAGTGATGAATGTCTCTTTCCTCTATCCACCATAGCCATCTTGAGATACTTATAACTCATTGATGTAGGAGGCAATCAACTTGTTGAATATGCAATCAACAACTATCAAATTAAAGGGTTCTCGATAGAACATGGTTTTTGAAGCATGTAATTCCTACATGCAACACTCCATACATGCATATGCATCCGGCCAAATATGTCGTCAAGATCAAGAAAAATTGAAATCGTATTTACGAGCACTAAAGATTTTATGGCACTTAGTCGTAGAGTCTTATATCTAGAATTGAGATAATTTGAGTACTTCAATCTTGTTTGACTCATCCTTGAGAATTTTCTCTTGAGGTATCTCAGACTACAAGCGTGCCATCTTGCTCATTGGGTGTCATATGCCATTTTGGCTTATGGCTACATATATCTTCTAAGATATAGGTATTGAAAGAAGACTTTAAAGAGGTTTTAAGTCTTTGTGGAGGGGCCCCTTGATCTAACAAAAAAGCTAAAGGTTATCTTGATAAACCTAGAAATTAAAAGAAATACTTTTTCCTTCTTTACCCCATGGCCGTGTTTTGGTGATGATGTTGCCCTCATTGAGACTATTCTTTGCCCGCTTGAACGGCTCTCATGCTACTTTTCCAACAATAAATCTATTTGCGATGGTGAGTTGAGTGCTCCCCTCCAAAAATTAGGACTTTGATAAATTCTAGGGTATCTCGATGGATGGAACCACCCACCAAGATGGTTAATGGTCATTGTGGCTAATCAGGTAATGATAAACCAAAAATTGTTTGTTCATGGGGAGACCTTTTACTAGAATTGAGGCCCTTAGGTTTGAAGGGATGTGATTTGATCATCGTGCCCATATGCAAGTGCTTGAACCAACATTGTTCCTACTCTCATGAAAAGAACTTTGCATTTTAAACCAGCTATGAAAACAAAATTTCACAATCAATGCTTGTTGGCAGGCCCGAATGCTCTGAACTGTGTTGCCAAGTACTTATGGCATGAGCTAGAAACGGACAATATCAAACATTTGTAGATTCTATAACATACTTGAAAACCATGCACAAAACACTTGGAAACCCCCTCTTCATTGGGGGAGTGGAAATTTGAAAACATCTAAAAAACTTAGTTTTCTTTGTTGTCCTATTGAAAATTTTTCAAAAACTCTTGCCTTGATCTAACCAAGCTACTCAACCCTTGCTTGAAGAAATTATATCGTGCTTGCGATGCCTTGTAAATACTATTTGAAGACACTCTTAAATTCTCCCAAACAGGCTTCAATTCTTGAACTTGAAGGTCAAGCTTGAACTCAAATTATGGCATAAATATCTCAACAAAGCTCTGTGTCTTGATTCAAATTTTGTATCCATCTTGTAGCCTTTGCAGTACTCCTAGCCGTGAATTCCATTGTGGTGTTGAAATTATCTTGCTTTTTCCCACAAAGTAAGGCACCAATGCTAAAATTAGAACCCATAGCCCTTCCCACACCCTCAAAAAGTTTGTTCTATCTCTGTTACCACTGTGATGGCCAAGGGGATATTGATTGTGTTGTTCTCTACCTAACCACCTCCTTTTATGGGATTCTTGGCGATGTCTTTAGGAGATCCCTATACTTAGCACCCACAAGGGCCTATTGCCCTTATCCTGACACACAAGTGTTGCCATTGGAGACTCATAATCCTTAACAAGTGAGAGCTTTCAAAGTTCAAAACCAAGGAGCATGAATTCTATGTATTGTTATCTATTAGTATAAAAAATACAATAATTGGGCACATAAAGAATGTCAATTTCCCAAAGGAGGCTTGGAAAATTTTGGTCTCACTCAATGTAACCTACAACAAGGCAATAAAGTAGCAGTTGAAGACTCAGCTAAATACAATGCAAGAGAAGAGCCTGTCTATAAATGGCTATGTATTGAAGGTTAAAGGATATTTGTGAATCCCTTGCTTCTATTGGTGTAATTGATAATGAAGACAAGGTGGAAACCTACTTGTGTGGTTTGAGACTAGCATACTAGCAATTAAAGACCTTTGTTCATACTTAGGAGAATAGTGTATTAGAGATTTTTGAGACAAGTCATTAAAAGCAAATAAAACAAAGCTCATATACGCATTATTTCAAAAAAATTAAAATAGGAGCCACTTTTTAAAATAGATAATACAATTTTATATCAAAACACAACAAAAATTCCATAAGTTTGTAGGCACTTATCTAAACTCTCTCCCCCTCGTCTCCCCTTAACTTAGTAGTCCTTCGTGTCTCGTTAGCTTGTTTTTTGAGAATTTTTATTTTTTTGAGATTGGGGAGACCTAATAGTCTTAGCGTTAAAGATATGTTGAATATGGAAAATAAGAACAAGATCATCCTCATAAGGTGCAAATATTTCTAAACAAAACTTTAGCAACACACATAAAGGTATCAATCAAAGGAGATAGACGTGGATTAAACTAGGAAATTATTCCATATTCATATTAAATAATGATAATACTTTAATCCATTATCTAACATGGTTACCATTTGTGTTATTATTGTGATGACTTTGCCAAAGAGTTGAAGTTTTCATCCAATGGATGTGAAGAATGTGTCCTTAGACGATGACTTACAAGTAGAGTCATAGGAATATGAGGATTTGAGTCACCCAAAACATGTAAGTTGAGGAAAGCACTTTAAGGAGCTGAAGCAAGCACCTAGGGCTTCACATGAAATAATTGCAACATATTTGGTTGCCATTGGTTGTGGTATGGCGGATGCGGATCACTCATGCTCTATGCAAGACAATCATATCAACAATTTGCATTCATGTAGATTACTTAATTGTTGGAGGTGATCATGCAGCTAGAGTGAATCATATAAAGACTCTCCTAAAGCAAGAATTGACATGGAATACATCGGTGAGCTACGATACTTTTGGCATTAAGGATATACACAAAAAAGAAGTTATATGGCTATCACAAAGGCATAATGCACCAGATATGCTATCAAAGTACGGTCTGGTTTATATACCCTTATATTAGAACTTGAAGATGCAAGCTTATGTGAGTGAATTGCTTATGAATGCCACCATGTAAAACAAGATTGTGGGTAGCTTGATCTTCTTGACAATCACTCGAACAGATTTGAGTTACACAGCTGGAGTGGATAATCAATTTATGCAACTTCTTAGGAAGCCACACTTAAATGCAAGGTGGTGCACATTGTGCTATGTGAGTGTTACCCTTTTATGTGACTCGCACAGAGATTAAGTTCTATATGGTAACACAAATGCAAATCAGCAAGCTGGAACTCAATCTAATCGGCCATCTGCCAATGGATTCATGTTCTCACCTACATTCTTAAATCTCAAATACCCAAATGTTTTGAAAGGTCACAACTATGAAAGAAGGGTAACACCTACATAAACCAAAAGTTCTGAATAAACCACGTGGGCCTTTCCTACTGGCAGCTTTCATGTTATATTACTGGGAATCTCCACAGATTCCTCCACAACATTAGTTCCACTAGCAAATGAGGGGTAAATTACCATGCACAGCAAGGATTTGAGCTAAGGACGCCGGAATAATAATCAAGGTCATCTCTCTAAACGGTAGCCACCGCTGTATCCGAGGGTCAAGAGTTGAGATTAGTAAATTTTAAATGAAGATTCTTCGCCCAAGGGTAATAGAATACCACAAGCAGCAGCTTTTGTAATCTAGAACACTGAAATATTGCAAGAGTTTACAAGTTACATGCTTGAAGAAATCTATTAAAAATCTTGTGAGTTTTTTGCATTTGATGTTTTTAAAACTGTAATGCCAGGTTCCATGTTTATTTGAACATACAATATTGTCATAACAATATTACCTTGGTTTCTGACGAACAAAAGAAAGCACTGAGCTCATCAGTCACGAAATCTAATCCTAAATGGCTACAATAGTATGTAATTGAATCTGGAAGGCTTTGTTAAAATGCTATTTGCATCACAATGCAATGCACATTGCTCTGTCAGGTCAGTGGCCCTCGACGAACCTGGCTGTCCACCATACTAACTTATTAAATAACCATTATTTCACATTATCAATACAGCAAATATCATAAAAGCTGAGGGTCTGCACTCATACAGTCTCCTTCTCCCGTTCTCATCTCGCGAATGCTCACAGGTCACTACTTCACACTCTAAAGAAAGGAACACTGCTGCGGAGCCATCTTGCCCGTACTCTGCCCAAAGAATGAAGGCATTCTCTGTACAAGCCCATACGACACAAACAGAGCTAACATGTATTCCTTGGTGCTGCAATTACATGCAAGATAGCAGACTACAAACACAGCCAGCTAATTTTCTTGGATTGTGCAAAGACCCACCCATAGC